>NC_034609.1:34978057-35010349 GCF_900095145.1 Mus pahari | reverse complement strand
CCAGGCTGGCCTCGAACTCAGAAATCCGCCTGCCTCTGCCTCCCAAGCGCTGGGATTAAAGGCATGCGTCACCACCGCCCAGCATAAAGGCAATTTTTAGCAAGTCTATAGTGAACATCAAATTAAATGGAGAGAAAACTCAACCCAATTTCACTAAAATCAGGAACAAGACCAGACTGACCACTCACTACATACCCATTCCATACAGTACCTGAAATTCTAGCTAGCAGTAAGAAAACCGAAGGCGATCAAGGGGATACAGGAAGAAGTCAATGCATCATTATTTGCAGATGATACTTAAAGGACCCCAAAAATTCTACCAGGGAATTCTTAAGCTGATAAATACCTTTAGTGATGTAGCTGAATACAGGATTAATTAAAAAAAAAAATCACTAGCCCTTTTATACACAAATGACAAATGGACTGAGAAAGAAATCAGGAAAACATCACCCTTCACAATAGCCCCAGACAATATAAAACATCTTGGGGTAACCCTAACCAAGCAAGCGAAAAACTTCAACTCTTTGAAGAAAGAAACTGTAAAAGGTATCAGAAGACGGAAAGATCTCCCACTCTCAAGGATTGATAGAATTAGCATAGTAAAAATGGTCCTCCTACCAAAAGCTATTTACAGATTCAAGGCAATCCCCACCAAAATTCCAACACAATTCTTTGTTTTGTTTTGTTTGAAACAGATTAGCCCTGGCTGTCCTGGAACTAGCTCTGTAAACCAGGCTGGCCTTGAACCCACGAATACCCACCTGCCTCTTTAATCTGGGCCCTGAAGCCTTCACAGAAGTACAGTCCCTTGGTTCTGCACTAACATCAGGAATCTCCCGGGGTTTTTTTGTTTTGTTTTGTTTTTTGTTTTTTTGGTTTTTCAAGGCAGGGTTTCTCTGTGTAGCCCTGGCTGTCCTGGAACTCACTCTGTAGACCAGGATGGCCTCGAATCCAGAAATCCGCCTGCCTCTGCCTCCCAAGTGCTGGGATTAAAGGCATGCGCCACCATGCCTGGCAGGAACCTCCGTTTTAGCAGTAGAGCACTGGCTGCTTTTCTTACTCTGTGACTGCCTGACAAGAGCAACTTCAAACAGGGTTTACACATTGGCTCCCACTGAGGACAGCTCACCATGACAGAAAAGTCATGGCAGCAGGAGCATGAGGCAACTGATCACCTGGAACCAAAACCCCACCCACCTCTCTTCTGCCCAGCTGTAGGCTGTCAGCATCTTCATTCAACCAATAGTTTTACATTAAGGAGGGAGGTCTACTCAGTGTACAGGAAGATTTTCGGAGGCAACCAGGGACTCAGAAATTTAGCATTACAATACATAGCAAAAGACAATACATAGCAAAAGACAATGTCCTTAATACAATAGGTGTGGTGGCGCACTTGTCAATCCGACAAACATATTTTAAGCCACGCCACTCTAGTCCCTATAGGTTCATGGCCATTTCATGATACAAAATGCATTCATTCAGTCCACCTTCAGATGTCCACATTTTTAGAAAACAGTTCCAACCCTGTTCAAAGTGCAAATTGAAGCTGGGTGTGGTAGCACAAACCTTTAATCCCAGCACTCTGGAGTCAGAGGCATGTGGATTCCTGAGTTAGAGGCTAGACAGCTCTATTAAGTGAGTTCCAGGACAAAACAAACCCACAAGTTCCATACTTCCAATACACAATGGCACAGGCAAACTCCTATTCTAAAAGCAAGGAATGGGTTAATTACAAGGAAAGATTATGCCAAGGCAAGCTCCAAACCCAGCAGGCAACCACCAAATCCCAAGCTGAAATGACCCATTTGCTAGGGCTTAAATACCATTTAAGATCAAGTTAAGGGTGCAGTCCTGTTGTTTCTTGTTTTTCTTTTCTTTTCTTCTCTAATATCTCAGTTTGTACAAGATATAACTGGGGGGGGGGGCGTTAACTGGAAATTACACTATTACCTCTACTTGTCTTCTTCCTTCAGTTCAGGACAGACAGACTCAATCAGACGCTAAGAAGAGCTAACTAAATTAACCATAGAGACTTGTAAGATCTGGACAGCACTCCTCCCTTTGCTCTTTTGTTTTTGTTTTTGTTTTTTTGGTTTTTCGAGACAGGGTTTCTCTGTGTAGCCCTGGCTGTCCTGGAACTTACTCTGTAGACCAGGATGGCCTCGAATCCAGAAATCCGCCTGCCTCTGCCTCCCAAGTGCTGGGATTAAAGGCGTGCACCAGCACCGCCTGGCTCCCTTTGCTCTTTTAAGAATTAGAAATACTCGGGCTGGTGAAATGGCTCAGCAGGTAATCGAGTGCTCTTCCAAAGGTGCAGAGTTCAAATCCCAGCAACCACATGGTGGCTCAAACCATCCTTAATGAGATCTGACTCCCTCTTCTGGACTGTCTGAAGACAGCTACAGTGTACTTACATATAATAAATAAATAAAAATATTAGCAATACTCCCTAGATGAAGGAGTGACTCCTTATGTAATTATGTGAAGAAGACCTTCTCCAATGTGCCCTACACTGAAGTCCACATTAGTTGCAGAAATATCTAACCAACAATTACTCTAGTCTGTCCAGGTCCTACAAAAGACCCAGGACAATCTGTTTTCCCAGTAGAGAGCTGTGTATGCCCTTGCCCACTGTCCTGCATGGTTTCCAGTTTGGTGATCCAGTCAGGGCTAAATGGCTTCAAGTAGACTCTCTGACTCCCCACTTAAAGGGTCCTAATACGTTGTTATCACCCGATCACACCAATGGCTGTCAAGGTTGATGGACTTTACTCTTGGATTCATCATCCCTGCCCTCCCCACCCACCCACCCACCCACCCCAGGGCATCACTGGAAAAAGACCCTGGAAGACCCACTGATAGACTGCTCATCGAGACCCACTAAAGCTAAGACTGGCCAAATTTTGATTCTTGTCTGTTGGGTTTTCAAATTTCTGTCTGGCCTCAACTACTGTCAGCTTAAGGTTTATGACTAAGAAGCACTGAACACTCAAGCAGGCTCCATCACAACCAGGGTGCTCAGCATACCCTAATGAGTCCTTCTAGCTTTTAAGACAAATCTCTGCATATTATGGGCTGAATTAGGAAACTATAGGGCCAGTCCCAGCGCCTCACTATCCTGGGCCTCAGGAGTTAGAACTACTTGGTATTGTTGTAGAGATTTGGAGTTTGAAAGATCTCTATGGGGATCATCTTTTTATGCATGTCCTGTGATTCAAACTGAGTGAGCAAAATGGTATCACTGTAAACCTGGGGTGTGAGACTTGGTTTCCCTGGTCCCAAGACAATGATCCTCATATGTCTGTTAAACACAGAGGCCGGCAGAACTTGCAAGGCTCCCTGATACTGTAACCCTGTAACCATAACCTAAAAAACTTGGGATATGTTCCCTCCAGGAGACATCAGGGGTAAAGGACAGAAGTGGTGTGTTAGAAAGTAACAGACAGGCCGACACCTGGGGACTGAGTTTACTATCCAAAGACAGCCCTTTAGGTTGCTCCCTAACCCTTTAGGCCGAATAGGGAGATTTTTATCCACTCAATATCTAGACCAAAACTAGAGTCTGTGCCCCTGGCAACCCCAGAACCAGAGGCTGACAGCCATAAATCAGGGCCTGAAGGTCAGACTCCTGTTTCAGAACAGTCATCCATTGAACAAGGACTTATAGAACCTCTTTTGACACCTGACTGCTACTTTTGCTTAACCTAAATGTGACTCAGCCACAACTTATGAAAGATTGCTGGCTTTGCTTACATTTAAGACCCTCTTATTATATGGGGATAGCACTTGGACCCAATATAACCAACATCCAGAAAATTCCTTCACACCAGATGGACAAAACCCACCCATGGTCCATTCATGCCTCCGTCACACTAGAGGATGTACAAGGGACGGGAGCACATTGCTTTCCTCATTGCTTCTGCTCTGGACAGTCAAAGTTGGCTAGAAAGCCCCACTACTACTTGGCTCGCACGCACCTTTGGTATCACCCTTGCCTATCTGCTGTTGGAGATGGGTTCTGATGCTTTGATTCAATTGGGAATCTACGTGTCCAGAAGCTGAAGGTCATTATCCCCAACTGGTTTTTGATTGATCAATAAAGATGCCAAAAGTCAATGGCGAGGGGCACAGGATGGAATCAGAGTTGGGCAGGTAGAACACAGAGAGGAACGGAGAGAATCGCCACTGGCCACTTCCCCGATTGGGCCTGGGGTAGCAGGGGAAGGTTTAGGAGTGCCCAGCCTTTGAGGAAGCCAAGGCATTTTACAAATAAGCTAATGTGTGTGTATCTTTCATTCACGGATCCAAAGATAGCTTCTGGGCACAAAGCAGTTCATCATTTTTCTTACCCCAGCCAAAAAGATATAGACCTGGGACACCTGCATTTCACAATCTAACAACTAGAGAACTAGACAGACTCTTCAGCTGAAGTAATCCTACAGAATAGAAGATTAGAGTTGCTAGTCTATAGAAACGGGGTCTTCGCAGGGTTTGGGGGAGGCTTATTGTTTCCATGTTAATCACTCTGGCATCATCAGGGATGCTTTAGCCAAGGTCAAACAAAATCTAATAGAGAGATAGCAAGAAAGACAATGGTCCTAGAATTGGTTTCAAAACATGTTTAATTGGTCTCCCAGGCCAGGCAGTGGTGGTGCATGCCTTTAGTCCCAGCACTTGGGAGGGAGAGGCAAGTGAATTTTTGAGTTCCAGGCCAACCTGGTCTACAGAGTGAGTTTCAGGCTCAAAAAGAAAAAAAAAAAAAAAAAAAAAANGTCTCCCAGACTAAACTTCCTATTTATGACCCTAGCTGGTCCTCTGACTCTTCTGTCTTTACTCCTCCTCATAGGGCATATAATCAATGTCCTTATTAACTTCATTCAAAAATGAATAGGATCTATTAAACTTATGCTCATAAGAATACAATATAACCCTTTGTATACAGAAGATGATCAATGACTTGCTCTACTTACATAAAAAAGGGGTGTGGGCGATGAAAGATGAGGCTTGGCATGAGTGTTGCCATCTTAAGCCAGCCACCCATTTGCTAGGGCTTGAATATCACTTAAGGTCAAGCCAAGGGCACAGATGTGTTCTGTTTCTCTTTTCCCCCAATTCCTTCCATGTTCCAACCACAGAAACCATGACTCATTTCTTACTCCATTCCCAGAAACCTATTATTAAAAACCTGCTATCATTCCCTTTCCTGAAATATTAGATGGTCCACCCGATTATGATTTTGATCTGTCTTACACATGTTGAGTGTGAATTTTGAGCTTAAAACCTGCTCAACCAGAACAGTAGGGGTGGCAATATCAGTTCTTGAGTCCATGCTGCATCCCTGGATGGTCAATTTGTTATTCAAACCAATAAAGTTGCTCTGGCTAAGAAAACTTGGTGTCTGGGGGCTGGAGAGATGGGATCTGCTCTGCCAGGGGTCCTGAGTTCAATTCCCAGCAACCACCTGGTGACTCACAACCATCATAATGGGATTCGATGCCCTCTTCTAGTGTGTGTCTGAAGACAGTTTCAGTGTACTCATAAATAAAAAATAAATCATTAAAAAAAAAAAGCCAGGCAGTGGTGTCAAATGCTTGTAACAGGTACTTGTCAGTGGGGGTCCTGGAAACCGCCGTGGGCTTTGATAAGCTGGTAGGTGCCACAGGTAGCCGTATGTCCCTTCTGTCATAGGTAGGAGAAATGACTTTGGGCAAATGGAAACTAGTTTCACAAGTTCCTAAGAAATACTGACTTTTATCTAACTTCCAGAAATCCTCCCATAGAGCAGGTTGAGCTCATTTTTTGGCTATCTGGACAATCTTTTGGAGTTTGAAGAATTGGGAGTTTCCTTTGATCCTGACAGCCTTCACAACTTCCCACAATGGCCACTCTGCTTGACCTCAGCAGCCTTCTACAAACTTGGCAATGAGCCTTCCTGAACCCTTTACTCTAGCATCTACTATCACCTATACCATGATGCCAAAACTTGCCTCCATCTGGAGATGTAGCTTGGTCCCCTTGGGCCACACTTGAGTCAGCCTGCCTGCCCTCCAAGCTTACCTGGAGGAAACACTTCCCCGGGTGGTGGTTTTCAAACAGAGGACTCCTACAGTGTCATCCTCAATTTAGGGTCTCTCCTTTTAAGTGAACAGTGTCTTGTGACAAACTGGAACTTCTCTTAGGGAGGGACTTAGTCCCTAGAGCACTTTTCCTATTGTCTCAGTGCAGAGCAGGTCTCCTTTAAATGATGTTCATGTCTAACAATTGTAGCTCTTTTCTCTGCATCTGCCTTGCAGCCTACAACTTTAAACTCCCTCCCTTTCCCATCAAACCACACTTCCTTCCCTCCCCCTCTCTCCCTCTCTCTGCTGCTCGGCTGTCTCTCACAGTACACTAGGATAAGAACAGATATAGTCTGCATGCCACCTAGAGACACTGTTGGAAATTGAGCCCATGTCTCCACACGGGCAACCAGTGTCTTAATCACTAATCGCCCTTTTCTGCCCCCATCCTGTCTTCAGATGTCCACCACACAAGTTAGTCCATTAATGTTGAATTCAGCCTCACTCAAATTCTTAGGACATAAATGGCCTCTAGCCCCATTTCAGAGAAGTCCCTGCCTCCCTCTGAAACCTCAGTAGCCTTCACTACCAGTGTTTCTAAGATGTATTTTTATTTTTGCATATGTGTGTATGTCTATGAGTGTATGCCATCTAATGTGTGGGAGCCTCTAGAGGCCAGAGGAGGGTGTTGGCTTCCCCAGAGCTGGGGCCATAGGTGGCTGTGAGTTACCTACCCCACATGGATGCTAGAAACTGAACTGTACCCTCAGCAAAAGCAGGAAGCTGAACTGCTGAGCCATCCCTCCAGCTCCTTACGTTTCTCTTGGTGTTATGGTCTTAACTCCCACCAGAAAGGTCCACTATGTTCTGGTTACAGCATTTTAGGGGTTTTCTAACCCAAAGTTCCACATTCTTCCACATCCCTCCCAGAAACCAACTCCAAAGACCTCAGAACCACCTGGTCCAGTTTGTCTTGCTTAAGGGAAGATCAAAGCTTATGCCTGACAGCCCCCCCAAAGATAAAGGAACACTGCTGGCTAAGCAACAGAAGATTAACACAGCATCACACCCAGCTATGACACTCCTGACCTCACCCTAAAAACCTGCCAATCTTAAATTATGCTACCTTAATCCTTGGGACAGAAAAAGCAGAATGTGGAAGGGGGAGCCGAGAAGACCATGGCACAGGGAATGCCACTGTGACCACTGACCTCATGACCCCTGGAGCGCATCTACCTCTCCCGCCCTAATGGACTTCTGCTACTTGAGCAAGTAAGTGTTTACCAAGTGTGGGTCTTTGCTGCTACACGCCCATGTATAGATTCGGAAAAATGGGTTACTAATGGCCAAAAGCTCCCCCATGAAACTAAGGGTCTGACATTATTGTGCCAGAAGCACTGATGCTATTACTCACTTGTAACATCACTAAAAACACCAGCAAGGGAAACAAATACCTGGGCAGAGATGGCCACCAAGTGGGCAATCTGGACAGCTGAGCCAGATAAAATACCAAAATAGTGCCTGTCACGATAGACCAGTCTTCGAAGCAAGATCCCCACTTACCACCATAACTCTGATCAAAACAAGTGGCTCTTAAAAGATAAAATACAAATGGCCAGTGGAAAAATGTTCAACCTCACATCATGGATACACAAATCAAAACTACACTGAGACTCCACTGCACCCTAGTGAGAATGGCAGCCATTAAAAACAAACAAATAAAACCAAGAAATACTGGCAAGAATGTAGACAGATGGAACTAGCCACAGCTGGTGGGAATGTACCAGTCCGGCTACTATGAAGTCAGTCTAGAGGTTTCTCCAGAGACTGATGATAGATCTTCCATGTGATTCAGCTACACCATCCCTAGATTGGTACCCAAAGATTCCCAGATCACAGAGGCACTTGCACAGTAATAGTTTTTGGTTTAGTTTTTTTTTTTTTTTTTTCTTTCTTCAGCATTCTTCACATACAGCTAAGGTATGGAACCAACACAGGTGTGAAACACCAGAGGAATGGATAAAGAAACATGGCATACATAACGGAATTCTTCATGTGCATGTGGAGGTCAGGGAACAACTTTCAGGAGCCAGTCCTCCAGTTCTCTCTTCCTACTGAACAGGTTTCAGGGCTCAAACTCAGACTTTTAGTATTGGCTGGAGGAGCCCTTACCCACTGAGCCTTCTCACTAACCCCACAATGGATTTTTTTTCAGCTATAAAGAAGAAAGAAGTTATGTCATTTGCAGGAAAAGGGATGCAACTGGGTATCGTCAATTAAACAAATTACTCTAAAAAAACAAAAACAAAAACAAACAAACAAAAAAAACCTAAAACATGCTTTCTGATTTGTGGTGTGGCTCCTAGATTTTTATAGATGCCAAAAATCATGTATATGAAACTAGGAAGACAAAGGGACTGGCAGGGGAGGGTTAGGCAGAGGCGACAGTATAATATGTATTGCCAAGTCTGGCACGGCTGCATAAGGAGTGGCATAACAGAGTTCCTGTCCCTGGAGCATTACCTGGTTGTGGATCCCGTGTGCTGACAGCTGTGGTTGTCCTGAAGCTGATCTGCTATCTCTTTATTTTACTTTCAATTTCTCTTTCTGGTGAATATACCTCCCTATTATTCAGAGCTAATCACTTCCTAGTAGATGAAACAGAAGCAGTACACAGGAATGGGGGTGGTCATGGGGCTGCAGGGGACGAGGGACAAACAGGCCTTAAGGCCATGGAAAGGATCTAGACAACATAACTACAAAGGCCATAAAAACCTAGATGGTTCTTAGTAAAAAGCACTTATTATGTGACTTGGCTTTAAACTTGGAATTATATGAAGAGACACATGTACCCTCTGGTCCAATGCTTGCTGCATTAGTTAGCCAGGGTGAACTTGGGGACATCAAGGATAGAGAGTTAAAGTGGTCTCAAGAAGAAAAGGCATGGATAGGAAAAGAAGGACTCTATAGAAAACAAGCAAATGACAGGTGGGTTTATCTTATAGGAGGAAGGCGTGTTCATGATGCAGAAACAAACAGTATTAGAAGGAGAGTGTGGTTTAATGGGAAAGGACAGTGGGCTAGTGAACTAATGTTTATGGAGAGATTGTCAATCTTGGACCTGAGCCTATGGAATTGCTAGGATACGGAAACAAAGATTAAAGAATTAAAAGATGACGTATGCACATATAAAAAGTTAGTCCTCCGTTCTCCTCGCTACTGGAGGGACTGGAGAGGTCAATGCCTAGAGAGATAGCAGACAGAGCCACCTGCTTTACTTGCAAAAATTTTAAGTTTGTAAAGATTTATTTATTTAATATATGTAAGTACACTGTCACTGTCTTCAGACACACCAGAATGCATCAGATCCCATTACAGATGGTTGTGAGACACTATGTGGTTGCTGGGATTTGAACTCAGGACCATCAGAAGAGCAGTGAGTGCTTTTTACCCAACGAGTCATCTCTCCAGCCCAGTAAGAAATCATTTTAACCTCAGTAGTCTGTCACCTTTCTGTTCTCATATGAAAATAGTCACTGTAATGACTGTCTGCTGTGCCAGGAAACCGCAGAAGCTATGCCTAGCTGCCTGTGAAGAACAGGCTGTGTTCAAACAATAAGGAAATGTAAGAAACCGCAAGAGTGAAGAGAACTCTGTGTTTAAGCGATAAGGAAATGTACTTTTGCTTTATGTTTAGCTTTCATTTCAAAGAATCGGGGGTTGGAGGTAACGATTCGGGATTATTGGAATTTATGTAACCATGGATTTTTTTTTAGAAAATGATTAACAGTGGTAAGAAGATTTAATGAATGTAACTTTAGTAAATAAAAGACCCGGTTCAGTTTCTCTGACCAGATCGAGCGACGAGAGAACACATGAACTGACAGCATGTATCCACTACTGACTCAGATATTATTCAATCAGCACCGCTCCCACTCACCCCTTTCTCAGGACGACCCTCACGCTGAGGCTGGACCTCGGCAACATACTTGTATGAAAACTTTTACCCAAGCTAAACAGAAAAGCCAATATTAGGAAAAAAGGAAAAGAAAAGAAAAGAAAACTCTGTTATACTGACGCTCAAACCGGAAGTAACGGGATAGACGTGATAATTCCGTGACAATATAACGAGAAAGACCAGGCACCATGAACCAAGCAGATTCCAGGAGCCCGCAAAGCCACCGTGGGGGCGTGGCTAGCCACGTGAGCCCCGCCCCCACACCCTCGTGGAGGGTCAAGCGCGCGGCCGCCCGCCCGCCAGGCTTCCGGACTCGCCCCCGCGCGGCCTGAGCCCCGCGACGGACAGCAGTGGCGCGTCTCCCCACAAAAGGGAGGCTGAGCCCGGGAGCTGCCCGTCCTCTTCCGACCCCACACGCGCCGACCGGGAGCAGCCCATAGGGACCGACTCTCAGAAGAGCTCCAGGCCCGACCCTACGCCCAGGGGTCGCCGCGGCCCGCAAGGCGTCGATGTTGTGGCTCTCACCCCGGCGCAGACGCGACCCTCCTCCCGGGCCCGCGCATCCCGGCTTTGCAGACATACCTGGAGGGGTTTAGCCTCCACTCGCGGTTCCGGGTCACGAGGCTCGCGGAGAAGGGGGCTCTGTCACCCACTCGCGACTGCAGGTGGGGGAAGGGCGACCGCTAGCGCTTTTGCGCAAGCGTGCAGCCTGTGGAGCGAGCGGCAGTTCCCAGAGTCCTCGGAGCTGTGACGCTGAGTTGTAGGACTACAACTCCCATAATGCCTCTGAGCCGCTCTGCTAGGAACTCTGGGAAACCTACGCATTGTTAGTTGGGTAGGGACCGTTATTTTTTTTCCAAGTTAACAGAGTCTGGCTTGTGCTGTGGTCTCAGAGGTGGTTTTGACTACAATCCCTTTCATCTTCCTGTGTTGTTAAAAACCTGGATTTGGAGTAACTGATTAAAACTTTCAACAACAAAATATGTGCGTTAAAGCAAATATCAACCGTAATCTCAACCTTTCTGGGTGTGGTAGTGCATGCCTTTAATCCAAGCTAGTCGAGAAGAAGAAAGCAGGTCTCTGGGAGTTGGAAGACTTAGAGAGTCTCAGTCCAGCCAAGGCTACAAAGTGAGACCCCCGTGTTACACCCACCCAGACACACACACACACACACACCACCACCACCACCACCATTTTCCTTAACTTCTCGGCTCTACAGTTATTTTTGGAAGCACTGGCACAAATAACCCCATGTTGTTAGATTGAGACAGGGTCTTGTCACCAAGCCTAGGCTGGCTTCAAACTAATGATCTTCCCGTTTCCGCTCCCTTCTTAGCTGGGATTACAGTGTTGGGTTCTGAGGAGGGGAGGAAGCTAAATAAACTCACTTCAGATACAGACGCTTCACAATGAAAGCTGCACTTTCTACATGGGGCAGCCAGTTCTGGATCTGAACCTCGTCCCCCTAGGAGACTGCACTGTAGGATGGGAACACGAAGGGGGACAGGGAGGGACTGTTGCACTGACCAATCATATTTTGACACAAGGAGTTAAGGAAGTTTAACATTGGTGACTGTGCCTTATCCTGGTCACCTGGTTTCAAGGTCCTTAGCCAGTTTTTGCAGTCAAGTCCCCTCCTGGACTCTGACCTGGCATTTAGAATGATAAGGGAACAAAGGAGTGGGCAGACTGCACGTAGTCAATTTAAATCATGACAGGAAATAATACACTTACTATTTGCTTGCCTTAGTTAGATAACAGGATAATGGCAAACGCCCTTTTTACATCCTTTACTGGTTAACACACAGACATGAAACACCTGAAGAAGCAGGATAGAAGTTGGTTCTGGGGCCTGGGAACAGGAACTCAGTTTTGGTCCTGCCAGCAAGATGGAACTTGTTTTTGAGATGGTTGAACTCATGAAATGTCTCCTAACAGTCGAACAGTACCATGCTATGCTCAGTATGATTTTATTTCTGTTTGACCGTGTCTGTAAACACTGCATAACTTCCTGTATATGGTGCATATCCATACATATAATAGGCAAAACACTTGTGCACATAAAATCTTAAAATTTTGTAGTTGATGATAATTTTAACTTTGCATAAAGTATACACAAAACTCTGAGGCATGGGGGTCAGGAGGGAAAGAGACAGGGACAGAATCGATCCCAGTGCTCAGAAGTAGGGCAGCAGGATTAGGTGAAGGCCAGTCTGGGCTATGGGAGACTGCCCCTCACATAGAAAACTAAAGAAATGTTTCCAGTTTGAGTGCAATAACCCCGTAGTCTCAGCACTTGGGAGGCTGAGGCAGGGGTACTGCTATGAGTGTGATACCAACCTGGGCTGCTATACAGTGGGTTCCAGGCTAGCCTAGGATATAGAGTTGAAGAGCAATCTCAAAACCAGGGCTGGAGCCTGCTGTGGTGTGCTCGACTTTAATCCCGGCACTTGGGAGGCAGACACCGTTGAATCTCTGTGAATTTGATGCCATCTTGGATTACATAGCAAGTCCCAGGACAGCCAGGGCCATGTGGGTTCTTCCTCAAAAACCAAAGCACCACCACCAGCAGCAGAAGCAGGGATGGAGGTGGTGCGGGGATGAAGGTGCTCGCCAATAAGCCTGACGCCTTGAGTAGCATCCCTGGTCCTCTGCACGGTGGAAAAAGAGAACCAATTCCCACAAGTGGTCCTCTGACTTCCACATGCACACTGGCACGTTTGTGAGTGCACACGTGCACATACACACACACATTTCATGCATATCATATATTTTATGAATACCATACAATCCTTTAAAAAAAGAGAATGGAGATCATATTGCCATTTGTATTTGTAAAACATTGGAAGCAATCTAGATCTTTCGATGATTGTGAACCAAATAAACTGTAGTTATGTACAAATAGAATTGGAAGAGATGCTGAAAAGGATCTGTGCTCAGATGATGGAGGTGTCTAATTCACTGAGAAATGAAGACGGCAGGTGTTACATGAGAGTCTGTCAAGTGTGGCCCTGTTTAGACTGAAGATGTAGTTCAATAGAAGAACATTTGCTATCTTATAAAGACCTTGGGCTTGATTCCCAGCACACACAACCCCCCCACATCTACACAAAAATAGGATGTGTCCTTATTTTTGTAAAAACTATGCATATTTTGAGATGAAATTTAAAGATACAAAAAGAGTTTGTCCGTATGTCCCTTAACTCCAAACACACACTTCCCTGCTACTTTGTAGTGTGCTTGGATGTACGTAGTGGCAGGGGCAGCTCGTGTGCAGACATTTTAATCGTTAAAAACAGAGTAGCCAGGTGTGGTGGCGCACGCCTTTANTCCCAGCACTCGGGAGGCAGAGGCAGGCGGATTTCTGAGTTCGAGGCCAGCCTGGTCTACCAAGTGAGGAGTTCCAGGACAGCCAGGGCTATACAGAGAAACCCTGTCTCCAAAAACAAACAAACAAACAAACAAAAAAACCAGAGTGGAGCAAATGCCCCAAGGTATCAACAATACTGTGGGTTGCTCATGGATTCACGACAGAAATGTAATTTCTATGCACTCCCTCAATCACATCTCTAAATACTACCACAGCCCCAGGTGTGGTGGCACACACCTTTGATCCCAGTACTCTGCGAGTTCCAAGCCAGCCAGAGCTACATAGCGAGACCCCGCCTCCAAACAAAACAATCAAACAGAAACCAAATAAACAAAGCTCACCACAGCCACAGCTTCCCCCTTGTGTTTAAGTTCCTTGGTCTTGCAGCAGATAGGTGACTTAGCAGTTCAGAGCATGTACTTACTGTTCTGGTAGAGGACCCAGCACTAACGTTCAAGGACTCACAACCACCTTGTAACTCCACCTCCGGTATCTCTGCTGTGATGGACCCTCAAACTGTGAGTCAAAAGGAACCTTTCTTTCCATAAGTTGCCTTTTCATAAGAATACCAAAATTAAGTAATATGGAAACTTGGTACCCAGGAGTGGGGTTATTATTGTGTGTGAAACTGGCTTGTGTGAGGAATGGAAGCTGCAGGCTAGATCAGCTCTGCATCAGGAAGCAGAGGGTAGGCCACTCTGATGGGATTTCAGAAGACTAGAACATCAAAGGGACTGTGACTAGTGGGGGCCTGGTTTGAGGGCTTTCATAGGGCACAGGGCTCTGTCACGAACTGGGATGAAGCCATTTGTATTGTATTCTGGCAAAGAAGAGTCAGGCTGCATTTTTTTTTTTTTTTTTTTGCCTATGTGCCGAGAGCTCGAGGGAAATTGAATTTTAAAGGAATTTGTTTGGCAGAGGAAATTTAAGACAGGACAGCATTCAGACTGTAGCGTGGTTGCTACTCACTGTTCTGGCTCAGATACACAGAGGGAGCAGAAAGAGGGAAAATGTGCGTTGTCTGATGAGAAAGGACTGTGAGCAAATTTAATGCCATAGATAAGGAGGTTGTGGACAAAGCATCTGGAATTGCTAAAGGCATTAGTGCCTTTAGAGGTCAGCCTCTTGCTCTGTACTGGTAATGTGTCCGGGCTGGAGAGATGGCTCAGAGGTTGAGAGCACTGGCTGCTCTTCCAGAGGTCCTGAGTTCTATTCCCAGCAACCACATGGTGGCTCATAACCATCTGTAATGAGATCTGATGCCCTCTTCTGGGCTGTAGTCATATATGCAGACAGAATACTGTATACATAATAAATAAATCTTAAAAAAAAAAAAAAAAAAAAAAAAAAAGGTAACATGCCCTGAAGGCACACCCATCCAAGGCTCCAACTTGCATCTAAGGCTCCAACTTGTGAAGACACAGAGCCTAAACTAAGAGTGCTGCCACAGGGATTCTCTGCTCCAAGATGGCTGTCTAAGGAAGGGCTTTTACTAGGTCAGACTGGAAGGCACATAGAAGCTGATGTAACTGTACTCTCACGGGGACAAGACACATCTCAAGGGCTGGTGAGATGGCTCAGTGGGTAAGAGCACCCAACTGCTCTTCCAAAGGTGCAGAGTTCAAATCCCAGCAACCACATGGTGGCTCAAAAAACCATCCTTAACAAGATCTGACGCCCTCTTCTGGAGGGTCTGAAGACAGCTACAATGTACTTACATATAATAAATAAATAAAATCTTAAAAAAAAAAAAAGACACATCTCAAGCTGGAAACAGAACTTGACCGCTTCTTCCACGTGGTACTGGTTTTTTAAGACAAGTGAGAGGGTCGTAGAGACTTGTACCAAAGTTCTAAAAAGCTGCCTAGGCCATTTGACTGTGGTAGAATCAGGTGCTCTGTACGGAGGCTCTGAGAGACCACCGTGTGAAGGTCTGAAGGTGAAGCCTATCAGTGTAATGGGGGCACCAGGATGTTGGAGACCACAGGACCTTGGGATGTCTGCTGAGAAAGTCTGCAGGCATGGAGCAGAGCCTGCCCAAGATAGAGGGAATGTATAGGCAGTAGAGCTGTGCATATGGGCAGAGCTGCCCAAGGCTGAGAGCACCCAGTTGATACCATCCTGAGCCCTGATGCCAGATAGAGTTGTTGGGTTTGGTGTTTGATCTGCTGGGTTTTGATCTTGCTTTAGTAAACATTTCCTTGCTATCATTCCATTCTTTCATTCTGGATTAGAGGAGTTTACTGATATGGACTCCTAGTTAAGATAAGATTGCCTTGACTGTAGAGAAGAACTTTTGGGGCTCTTGAACAATTCTGGAACTGTTAAGACTTTGGGGACTTTAAAGATGGGCTAAATGAATTTTGCATTATGAGAAGAACATGAGCCTTTAGAGACCATAAGACTGAAATTAATTAAAAGTGATGTGTGTAACCATCCTTACAGGAATGAAGATATTATAAACAGATACAGTGTCTCTCCCTTCAGCTCTCCGGCTATTGAGACAATGGACCTCAAGCTGGAAAGAGGAAAAGACTAGGTTTCTGGTGCCAACTAGAGGCAGAACTTGTCTCCTAGGAAGTTTTCACAAAATACTGACTTCTCAGACCACCTTGCTGTAGAGAGTGAGCTGAGACAATGATTGTGGGTGGGACCACACTTCCACTAGAAGTGGCTTGTTCACACCGCTTACCCTCTACTTAAACCTCATGTTAGAACCTAAACATGGACGGGAAGTGGGTGGGTCACTGGGCCTCTTGGCTCCTCTTCCTAATGTGGTCATATTTTATAAATCTGCTTTTCAGTATTTGTGTGCTGATGTGGCCTGTTGGCAATGGTGGTCACGCCTGGCCTGTTAGGTGATGCCACAGCTCAGACTCTGACCCTAACAACTCCAAGTCACAATTTAAGGGATCGAACTTGGAAGATAGACACTTTTGGCTTGTTTGTTTCAGCCACTTGGAACAAACTGACCTCAGACGAAGAAGACTGAAGGGTCCCACACAACCACTGGGGTCATTTCATTTTTCTTTCCTTCCCAGGTTGGGAAGCCACCAGTTGTTTTTATTGGATAAAGTGGAGAGGTCAAAAACTGTTGACCCTCAGTGAGCTACCAGGCTTTGCCTTCCTGTTGCTTTGGGGCTCCTTTGAGCTACTTAAGTTCATCTTGAATCACTTTGGTAACTACCATTGGGTGACTGGCTTTGCCTTTGAGAACTCTCAGCAGTTTGAGTTGCGCTGAATCATTTGGAATATTATACCATCGTATGACAGGACTTATCCCATCTGGAAATTTGGGGGGGTTCTCTGCTGAGTTAATTATGGTTCTGTTCAATCATGAGAGAGAGAGAGAGAGAGAGAGAGAGAGAGAGAGAGAGAGAGAGAGAGAGAGAGAGATGAAGTGTTAAGAACATCTTTTCTGTGATTTGTATAACCATAAATACTTATATCTTTTATTATATTGGTGCCCCCTAGGGAGAATTATTTTGATCGGAGTTTTGTGTTCATGATGGTTGTAAGGCAGTGTGAGGCAAGACAATCTGTTCCTTGAATTCCTGAAAATAACTGAGTTGTAAATCTCTGGCTACTTCATCTTGGCATTTCTTTTTTCTTTTTTTTTAAGATTTATTTTTATTTTCTGTGTATGAGTGTTTTTTTTTGTTTGTTTTTGTTTGTTTTTGTTTTTGTTTTTTTAGGTTTTTCGAGACAGGGTTTCTCTGTGAAACTCACTTTGTAGACCAGGTTGGCCTCGAACTCAGAAATCCGCCTGCCTCTGCCTCCCGAGTGCTGGGATTAAAGGCGTGCACCACCACGCCGGGCGTATGAGTGTGTTTTGCTTGCATGTATGTTCGTGCACCGTGTGTCTGTGGAGGCCATAAGAGGGTGCTGGGTCCACTGGAACTGGAGTTAAGAGGTGGTTGTGAACCTTTATACAGGTGCTGGGAGATAACCCTGGACCCTCTGCAAGAGCAGCAAGTGCCCTTAACTGCTGAGCCGCATCTCCAGCCCCTCGGGTTTGCATTTCTGTTTTCAAGTTATTTGTGCTAAAATCATGATTCTCATCATGCCTAATTTAAATTGTCTGTAGGCTTGGTGCCAGCACCTTACGGGCAGAGCCATTTCTCTAGCCCCACCCACTTCCCCGGCTATTCTCTTTATGTGTACTCTAGGCAGTACTTCCTAGCAATGAAAATTATTAGACATTGGTCACCTAAGGAGTATATCTTTAAATACATACTTAATTTTTAGATCTTATTAGTTGCATTAAAAAAAAACAAACCTGTATATTACTCCTCCCCCCCCCCCCGCAAACTCCCTTTGAGACATGATCTCTTTACATAGACTTAGCTGTCTTGAAACTCACTATGTAGACCAGACTGGCCTTGAACTCCCAGAGATCCTCTTGCTTCTGCCACGAAAGGGATGGAATTAAAGGTTTATGCTTTGAACTATGAACTATGAATTTGAACTATGTTTTTGAGATTTGCAGATATTACCCACAGAAAAAATAGGGTGGGTTCTAGGGATGTCTGATGTAAAAATCAATCCTTCCATACCTCTCAGTTGCTTAAAATTGGCCATGAAGGGTATTATTGGCATTAATGCCTTGACATCTGTCTTGGTTACTTTTTGTTTGTTTGTTTGTTTTTGTTTTTTTCGAGACAGGGTTTCTCTGTGTAGCCCTGGTTGTCCTGGAACTCACTCTGTAGACCAGGCTGGCCTCGAACTCAGAAATCCCCCTGCTTCTGTCTCCCAAGTGCTGGGATTAAAGGCGTGTGCCACCACGCCCGGCTTGGTTACTTTTCTATTGCTGTGCTGAGACACCATAACTAAGGCAACTTATAGCAAAGAGAGTTTATTGGGGGCTTATACTTCAGAGGGTCAGTCCATGGTTATCATAGTGGAGAGCATGGCAGTCAGCAGGCAGGCACGTCGCCTCCTCCAACAAGGCCCACCCCTAATCCTTCTCCAACAGTTCCATCAACTAGAGAATCAAGCATTCAAATATATGAGCCTGAGGGGTCATTCTCATTTCAAATGACCACAGCCTCTGACACCTCAGCCCTTTGCCCCAAACACAGGGTCAGAGTAGACCGAACAGAACAGATCTCACCCTTGTGTTGAGACCACGCCATCTGACGACCGGTGATGTCTTCTGAGAATCACCACTGCTCAGAGACGAGGGAGGAAGAATCAGAACTGAAACGAAGTCACATTGGGCACAGTAGTACTTGCCTGTGATCCCAATGCTTGGGAACCTGAGGCAGGAGGATTGTGATTTTTGAGACCTGCCTGGGTTTTCTAGAAAGATGCTGTCAAAACCAACAAAAAAAAATGGAACCACTGTGCCCACCCTTCTAGAGTAACTAAAGCCAAGAGAGGAGAAGGTGACCCGTATACTCAGCTTACCTGACGTTGACTGATTAACTGAATGTCTCTGGACTTTGATCCCTGGTTATATTCTGCTTGTGACACTTGTCTCAGGCACAGGCACATTATGTCTCAGAACTGAGGTACAAAAACAAAGAGTGAGAATGGGGCCATCCTGGTAGCAATGATGAAGATGTCCTAAAGGGAGACCTGCGTCTCTACCTCTGCTTCTCAGAGTATGCGAGTAGGCTGGGTGGCTACACTGTGCGGTGCCCTGGAAGAGCCTCTGGGAGTGGAAGAGCCTCTGGGAGTTTCCCTCCTCATGGCCTCTGACCTCCACATGTCCCTGATGATGGACCACAAGGAGTTGGAATTTCCCTGGAAATCTTATAATGGGAAAAGGAAAAGCCTGCTATTAGTCAGGTGGGGAGCTGCTCTTCTTTTCTTTTTTTTTCTGTCACAGTACGAGAAAAGAAACTCATACACAGACCAAAATAGAGTCACTTGTGCCCACTGCCACACAATCCGAACAAAACTGTAAGGAAACATGTAGGATCCCATCAGGTTAGGGTTCCCGGAAACTAGAAATTCCAGTCTGAGTCATTGTAAGGAGAGAATCCCTGAGAAGGGGGTGGTAGTGGGAAGTGTGTGGGATGGTTTATAAGAACAAAATGTAACTATGCAGACCGTGACACCGGAGCTTGTGTGTACCACGACATCGACAAAGTGTCCCATCTGCTTTAACCTTACGAGGAAGGCCAGACTGACTTCAACCCATCAGCTCTCCTTCCATTTTTCTTCCTTTGCCCCTGTTTTAGAGAACTCACTGCCCATTGGGGGGGGGGTTCGTTCAATTCTGTAGACTTGGAGGGTGTCCCAATCCAAGAAGAGCGAATAAAAGACAATTAGATCTATAACTGAATTTGCTATTTTAAAGATTTTTTAAATTTATATGTATGAGTGTTTTGCCTGTGTATTTGTGTGCCCACAGAGGCCAGAAGAGGGTGTTTGATTCTCTGCTTGGGATTTGAGTTACAGATGGTTGTGAGTCACCATGTGGGTGCTAGGAATTGAACCTGGGTCCTCTGCAAGAGTAATCAGTGTCTTTAACCCTGATGTTATCTCTCCACCACCCCATTTCCTATAACTAAATTTGTCATTTTGTCTTGTTTTGTTTTGTTTTTTTTTTATGGCTCAGGTTGGCTTCAACTCATCCTCCTCCTAACTCAGGCTCCCACAAGGCCTGGCTGGCATGATTTTTCTCCTTTGACATATCCATCCAAATGTGGTTGGGTGAATTAAGAGAGAACCACCAACTCCACAAAGCTGTTTTCTGATCTCTACGCATGCACTGTGGCATGTACGCTCCTCCATCATGCACACAGACACCATAGAGCTGGATAAAAAAAACTAAGTAAATTAGGAGTTTGTATTCCTGACTCAAAGGAAGAAAGAGTCATTGGGAGGTAGTTTATCTCAATGGTGGTAGCAAAGGCTCTTCTGGAATTGCTGTGGGAGTTGTTTGGAACCAACATGGCTGTCACCCTGCTCCAGGATGGTCTTGGAAGTCATCTTCTCCTTCTCTCCTTTTCCTCTGCAAGGCGGCCTTTCTGGGGCACTGCACTAGGCTACCCACTCTGTCCCAGAAGGGCCTCTGGAGTTCCCTTCTTTGTGGTCATGGTGGCAGCCTACTCCTCTGCCTGACCTGGGGAGTCAGGAGATGATTCCGGGTGTAGGGCACAGCTATGTGCCAAGTTTGCGGGCCGGGCCTGAGCTCTGGAACGGAAAGGAAAACTGCAGCTTAGAGGTCAAAGAGGAGGCTGGGAGGAAGTGTAGCAGACGGAGAAGTCCGAGGGCCCGGTGGGACTTGAAAGCCTCCATACAAGATATCTGTTTGAAGGGCTTCGGGGAGCAGCAGTTGACTTTTAAAACAGTAGTTGCTGTCCTTCTTTCCACCTTAAACCGGCTCCACCTTAAGCAGGCTCCACCCAGGGCAGCCATTGGGCACAGCAAGAGGCAGGCTGGCGAGGCTTCCTCCCCCGCCTAGTTATTCTCACCTTAGCTGCAGTCTGGCTATGGCCATGTTCCTTCGGGTGGCCACCCAGAGGCTGTCTCTCTGGAGGGGCTACTGCTCCAGGGGGTCGCAGGTATAAGTCTACGTATGGATGGGGTCCTGGAGGGTGGAGAGTCTGACCTGATGTCCTCGGGGGCTCAGTGACGTCACCTTGCCGGCCGACCAGCCCCCATCCTTCCCACCCTGCCACAGGGCAGGTCTGTGGCTCCCTCCGACTCTCTTTCCGACGACCCCCTCGCACTGTTTCTTCCCTGCAGGGTGGACTCAGCCAGGACTTTGTGGAGGCTCTGAAGGCAGTTGTAGGGAGTCCCCATGTGTCCACTGCTTCTGCAGTCAGAGAGCATCATGGGCATGATGAATCAATGCACAGGTATCAGAAGGGACTGAGGGTCCAGGGCTGTCCCTGTCTCTCTGGTCACCTGTTTGGAGTGTTCTGGCATCCTTACACGGAGAGGTGCTCTCTGCCCTGGTCTGCTGAGGTCCCTGTCCTCAGGTCCTTAAGCCATTCCAGGTTCCTGGATAAGAGAGGGTGAGAGGCTTCCTTCCATACCCTTTCAAACTTCCGGGGCCTGCCTGCTTCTAGGTGTCAACCTCCTGATGCTGTGGTGTGGCCTCAGAATGTGGACCAGGTCAGCCGAGTGGCAACCCTGTGCTACAATCAAGGTGTTCCCATCATCCCATTTGGCACAGGCACCGGTGTTGAGGGGGGAGTCTGTGCTGTGCAGGTATAGTGGGGGTGCCCTGGGTCTGGTCCCATCACACAGGACACATTGACAGCTATCTTCACCTGCCATCCCAGAGCTCTGGTATGGTTGCTGCAGGCCTCAGCCATAAAATGGGGCTCTAGGGGCCTGCTTCTGGCCTAGAGACCTAGGTTGGGCAGCTTTTTTTTTTTTTTTTTTTTTTTGACACCCTTGCTACCAGGGTGGAGTGTGCGTCAACCTGACCCATATGGACCAGATCATGGAGCTGAATACAGAAGACTTCTCGGTGGTAGTGGAGCCTGGAGTCACCCGTAAAGCTCTCAATACCCACCTGCGAGACAGTGGCCTTTGGTTTCCTGTTGGTAGGCCTTGGACTAACCACTCTTGAGACAGAGGGCTTGGGGGCGTGGTCTGAGGGATTTCACAGGACCCCATCTTTCCCACAAGAGGGAAAGGGCCTCCCCAGTTGTCCTCTCCAGCATTTCATTCTCTAGACCCAGGCGCAGATGCTTCTCTGTGTGGCATGGCAGCCACTGGGGCCTCAGGCACCAATGCTGTGCGCTATGGAACCATGCGGGACAATGTGATCAACCTGGAGGTGGTGCTGCCCGACGGCAGGCTGCTTCACACCGCAGGCCGGGGGCGCCATTACAGGTGAGCACTGCCTGACCCAGTTGCAGGGCCTCCCGGATAGGTAAGTGACACTTAGGAGGGCCCTAGAAGTCTGGAGGCTCAGTGAGAGTGCTGGAGTTGGCTCTCTCTGGGTCATTAAACCACAAACACTGTGATGACAATCGGGGCTGCAGGAGATCAGACCAAACCTGTCTTCTAGTTTTAGTGACTTCTGGAGTAGTCGCTCACACGGCCTGGGCGCTCACCTACCTTGTATGTCCCTGGGCCCAGGAAGAGTGCAGCTGGCTACAATCTCACAGGACTCTTTGTGGGCTCGGAGGGGACTCTGGGCATCATTACATCTGCCACCCTGCGCCTGCACCCTGCGCCTGAAGCCACGGTGGCTGCCACCTGTGCGTTCCCCAGTGTTCAAGCGGCTGTGGATAGCACAGTTCAGATTCTCCAGGCTGCCGTGCCCGTGGCCCGCATTGGTGAGCCAGAAGGTGGGTTCCACAGAAAAGGCCCCCTTAGAAGGTCAGGTCTCACCTTATCAGCCCTCTCCCTGGTTCCAGAGTTCCTGGATGATGTCATGATGGATGCCTGTAACAGACACAGCAAACTTAACTGCCCTGTGGCACCCACACTCTTCCTGGAGTTCCACGGTTCCGAGCAGACACTGGCCGAACAGCTGCAGCGCACAGGTGGGCCGGGAACATGGTGCTGTGAGGTCTGGGGCTGTCCCAGTGTAGGAGACTAAGGATCAGCCTTTCTGTGCCTACTACAGAGGCAATCACTCAGGATAATGGTGGATCTCACTTTTCCTGGGCCAAGGAGGCCGAAAAGCGCAATGAACTTTGGGCAGCGCGGCACAATGCTTGGTATGCAGCCTTGGCCCTGTGTCCAGGAAGTAAGGTGAGCTGGGGCTGGGATCTACCCACTCACATAGAGAAGACTGAGGCCCACCAAGGGCTGGATGAGTGGGTGTGAGGACAAGGGGCTGTAGACCGCTGCACCCAGCTATTCCAGAGATTCTAGAGAGAGAACTGTTAATATGCCCCAAACTTAGAAGTTCACCAGTCAGCCTCAGGTGTAGTGTTGAACACTTAGGAATTCTAAACATTGGAAGAGCCTCCTGGGGGAAGAAATGGAGAGGAAGGAGGCGGTCTAGCCAGAAGGGAAGGCTGGGCAGATTATGCAGCAGCTCAGAAGTGTGGGGCTGCTGGGAACCTGCGTGTGGTCCAGGCTTGGATCCAAGGGAGTAGTGGAGACCTGGGCTAGGGGATACACGAAGACCAGTGGGCTGGAGGTCGGATGTTTCACTCCGTGACATCAAGGTCCCTGGGATTGGTCCTAAGCCTGAGCCACAGCAATCCCTAACCTTTGGGTAGGCAGTGGGTGATGCGGGGGAATTGCACAAGCTTGCCTTCCGATTCAGGCCTATTCTACCGATGTGTGTGTGCCCATCTCCCGGCTGCCGGAGATCTTGGTAGAGACCAAGGAGGAGATTAAAGCCTCAAAACTCACAGGTTTTGTTCTACTTCATTGTCATCCGGGAGGCGCTGGGGTTAGTCAAGGCCTGGGCAAGGAGGCTAGAGGTGACAGTGACTGTTCTCTGGGCCCCTAGGAGCCATTGTTGGGCACGTGGGTGATGGCAACTTTCACTGCATCCTCCTGGTCGACCCAGATGATGCAGAGGAGCAGAGGAGGGTCAAGGCCTTTGCAGAAAATCTGGGCAGGTGAGGACTGTGCCAGGGAGGGGAGGGGTAGGGGCCGGGGAAGGGCAGAGGCTGAGGGAGGAGCTACTGAGGGTTCCTTCAATTGGCTTCCTAGGCGTGCCCTGGCACTCCACGGGACATGCACGGGAGAACACGGCATCGGACTGGGCAAGCGGCAGCTGCTCCAAGAGGAAGTGGGCCCCGTGGGCATGGAGACCATGCGGCAGCTCAAAGACACACTGGATCCGCGAGGTCTCATGAACCCAGGCAAAGTGCTATGAGGAACGGAACCCTTGGCCAGCAGTCCCTAGGACGCAAAGCCCGCCCCTGTTCTGGACTTTTCCTTCATGCCAACGATTGTGCACAAAACGGAAGGGCTGATGCGATCTATCCCCACTTCCTGCCAGGGCTACTAGCCTCTGTAGCTGGGGCTCAAGAGGAAGGTGAGGAGGCTGGACTCACAGAAAGCTGCTACCCTTGTTCTTAGGAGCCTTTCACTCCGGTAGAAAACCCAGGGGGTTTCCCAGTGGGGTGTCTTTCTGGCTGGCCGAGGTGGTGTTCTACTCCAAGCTAAGATCAGATCCGTCTATGGGGGCCTCTCCTCTGCTGGTGCCCGGCATCATGATTCACCCTGTGTATATGATAGGAGCATTCCTTCCATTCCACATTGTTGGGCCGGCTCTTTGTCATGTGAACCCCAATTGCAGCTGCATCATTACCTCCTCTCTAGGTCTCTTGACCTTGGGCTAAGGAAATTGTTTGTTTGGGGCCTGTCCCCAGACTAACAGTAGCCTGGGGAGGGGATGGAGTTCAAGTTTTGGAAGACAGTCCCAGCCCCTCTGCTTCTGCATACCTGAGGCAGGAGACCTGCCTGTGGTGGAGGTCACCTGACAGCTTCCCCACCGGAAACTGAAGCACCTTCTTCAAGCTGTTATGGAGGACAATAGAAATACAGATGAGATAATCTACTGTGTCCCCTCCCTCCCCATGGTATAAAGCACTATCCGCCAGCACTTACTTTCAAAGTCAGGGTCTTGCCTACTTTGGGGCCTGGCGGTTTTGAGACTCCCTGGTCAGAGCCCTAGTCTGGAGGTACTTGGCAGTTCCCCAGAAGTCCACGAGAGGGCGCGCAACACCAGAAACCCAGCTTTCAGGGTGGCCAGTCTCCAGGCATTTTACCCTTGTGG
The DNA here is from genome assembly GCF_900095145.1 of Mus pahari. Lineage (NCBI taxonomy): Eukaryota > Metazoa > Chordata > Mammalia > Rodentia > Muridae > Mus > Mus pahari. Next base: position 34,985,300 of record NC_034609.1, on the reverse strand, counting down.
GTCCCAGTCAACCGTAGTTCCATCTTCTCTACTGCTAGGTATTTGGGCTGGAAAAGCAGAAGGGAGCAGCAGCCTCCACTTTCTCAGTCCAACTTCAGGTCTTAGGATTCATTCTCTACAATGTCTGTCTCATGATTCTTTGGAACGCTCCTAAACTACTTCAGGACAAAGAAACCCAAACACCAGTCTCGCATTCGTCAGTGAGAAATATCGCTAGGAAAGCCCCCTCACCCCCAGACAGACTGCTCATCCCTCTCTCAAGCCCTCCCAAGTTGAGTTTCACTGGGCAGGGCTCCTACATACACCCTCCAATGACGGGCAACTCAATACACAGCTATGTCCCCACAATTTCTTTTATTAAAGAAAATCCCAAACATACAGAAAAAGTTGAAAGAACAAATACACTATATTCACTGAAATATCAGTCGTTGAAGATTCAACAATGGACATTTTTGCCTTATTTGCTTTGTATATTTTGGGGGAGGGGAGACCATATGGGATTAGAGTATACATTTCTTGAAATCATTCAACTATATATTTCAGCCACTGTCTCCTAAAAAGGACATTCTCCTATGAGTTTCAATACTATTAAATGGCTTAGATGGGTGGTTTTCAGAAGGGGCTCCTGGAGCTCTCAGGCTTTCTAGGCTCCTTGGAGCTAAGGGGAAGAACCCATCTCTTGGCTCTTCCGTATTTTCTTCCTTCTCAGAAAGGCAGAGTAGGAATGACACAGGATTCTGGAGGGCTGTCTGGATGGAAGGTGACACATACAAGTGCCACCTTGGGAAGCCCAGACAAGCCCAGTCCCACCCTCACACCAGGCACTGGCAATCTGGGTCCAAATTCAGAGGACGTGACAGCCAACAGAGGGCTTTGGTGTGCCAGGTGGGGGCGGAAGTCACTGGGGATGGGACGAGCACCAGCCGAGAGAACCTAGAATAGCACCCGGTGTGGGGCTCAGCGCTGCCCCAACCAACTCAACCACGGGACTCAGCCACAGCACTGCCAAAGCAGCTGGGCTCATACAGCCAAGGTGGGTACACAAAGCCTGTCTCCAGGCCCAGGGGTCAGACAAGGAGATCTCTTTGAGGGCTGGGCCCTGCCCCGCCAGCTCTGCTGGTAGGATTTTATATATAGAACGGGGAGACACAGTTGCCAGGCAGAAGCTGGAGGTGCTGGGAATAGAACAGTGCCCTTTGCAGTGACATAGCTACAAGGAAGCCTGCTGCGCATGTGCCAGGTCTTTGGGGGCAGATCCCCAACACTAACTGAACTGAGCCGCATGACCCTGTCCCCACTTCACATGCAAGGGATCGAGTTCAGACGGAAGTAGTTATTTGCTCACGATTCCACCAAGTAAAGTGCCCCAGCACAGACAAGAGCCCGGTTTCTAACCATTGACAGTGCTCACAGTTCAGGTCCTGAGGCGTCTGACACTCAGGCTGTAAATAAAGCACTCTTAGTTCTCTGAACTTGCCTCCCTGCCTTGGTTCACACGTGCCCACTGGCCTCCAACAGATGTCCTTGCACAGAGTAGTTGCTTCAGGAAGCACCTGAGGGCAAGGGCGGCAGGCATAGTCCAGACTTGTGGCCCTGTTGGGACTGGGCTCTGACACAGCATACAAGGGGCAGGTCTGGAAATGGTCATGATAGAGAGGTGGCGCCATCTCCCTCCAGAGCTTCCCTTAGCTGGCTCTGCAGGAAGCCCTGAAATGCAGCTCCTGGAGCCTGGCTAGAAGACAGGCAGGTATGCACTGCTGCCCCCTGCCCCGAGCTTCCTGCCCAGCTTGCAATTTGCCAACTTTTATGAGGCTGAGTGGCTGGTTCTGGTTCAAGGACTGTGAGCTGGAAGAGGCCCAGAGCAGGGCCTTTTCCTGGGCCTCAGAGAAACATGCCCATGAGTCAGCACTTGGCTCTGTACGGAGCAACAGGCAAGCAGAGGGCAGAGAGGGGAGCAGAGGCTCTGAAGAGCGAACGGGCTGGGCTGGTATCTCCAGATGCCTGTATCCTTGTGGCCTCTGGTGGCTGTAAGAGCTTTGCCCCTGAATATCATTCCAGTAACATCCTATCACAACCAGAGATGACAGAAGACTGACAATCACTCCATGATGCTAAAGAATTTATAAACTTCAAAGACACAGCTGAGCTACCACCTCAAGCCTCTGCCCGGGAGTGGCTAAGCCATTACAGGTGCTGAGGGGGCGGGTGTGGGCTGAGAGGTGGACAGAGGGAACTGGCATTTGCCTTCCAATTTGATTGCATAACAACACTTCATTAAAATAAATCACACGGTGCATCTTTTATTACACACTATTTTAATACCATATCAAAACACCTGATACCTTGCTTTTCTCCTAAGCTTTGAACAGTTTTAAAACATTTTTGTAAATTTTTTTTTTTTGGATTTTAATATATAAATGCAGAACCTAACCTTCATGGGCTGATGTCATGTGTGAATATCAATGGCTAAAATATTTGTGTGCCTGAAAACAGGGGTTGCAGTGCACAGTCCTTTACTAAGTCTAAATTTCCTCAGAAAAAAATTTCTTAGGGGCCTTGGAAAAATATCCAGGCATTTTTTTTTTTTCAGTGTATTTGTGATTATTAAATCCTCTGATGGAATCAGATCCAGGAGGAAAGGTAGGGAAGACAAGGGGATGGGGGGGTGTCTCTTTTTTGGCAAGGAAATCAAGGGGAAATCAAGGAAATTTAAGGGGAGATAGTGCAAAACCAAGCCAGAAAAATGGGACAGAAGAACAAGAAAACAAAAACTGAATCCCCCAAGGTAGAAAGGTTAGTGATGCAGAGAGCCAACTGGGGCGCTGGGCAGAGGGACTGACGTGTGCCCTCCTGCCAGCCTGCCATCAGCGCTAGAGTGAGGACATGGCTATGCCTGCTTCTGTCACTGAGTGGGTTTTAGCTGGGCAGCAAACAGCAGTCTGTAAACATCACAAGGGAAAACACCAGTCGACACGAGACTTTTTTATAGAATTTTTTGTTGTTTGTAAACACTTTTTAAAGACAGACCCACAACGCCTTTCAAAGGTGAAAAAGAAAATGCCCTTTCCCTCCTGGGTCGAGGGTGAGGGGAAGGATAGAGGTCAATCCATTCTTCTCCCAGACTCGCTCTCATCCACTGGGCCCTCAGGGAGGACCATTTTCTGGAAGTCAGTGCAGAAGGGTGCCCTGTTCTCTCTGGTGTCCCAAGCTCAGCTCTGTCCAGTGTCCGAGGAGCCTCCTCCCAGGAACAGGGGCTGGCTGTCCCTGTGTGGGTCAGAAGAAGTCAGTCCCGCTTCATCTTGCTGAGGGTTGCCGCTCCATCGCACGGTGGCAGCAGCTTGTGTCCCCTGAGACCAGGCTGGTTGGCTGGGACATCTGGTTCAGGCCAGGCAGGCCCATCGGAAGCCAAACATCATGCCGGCGGCATTTCGGACCTGCACTCTGGAGCTGGGATCCAATCCCTCTGCCTCACTCTCCCTTGCTTGTCATCAGATTTTGAGGTGAGGGTAGAAAGAGCCAATGTCCCTGATTTGCCTGACACCGTCAGCTGTTCTGGGCATTTACTTGGAATAAATAAAATAAACCTAACAAAAGAAAAAAACAACAAAGAAGAGAGAGAAGAAAAGGGAACCCCAAGTCTTTGGGTGTGGGATCAAGTGGGAATGGGCTGTTGGTTTTCCCGGGGCTTAAGTTCTGTGTGCCGGGACAAAAACAAAAGAAGAGAGAGAACACCCACCACAGTCCTGTGCCACCAAAGGCACAGGTAGGGTGGGGACAGGATGGGGGCAGTTAAACAAGGTACCCTGGGGGAAGAAATGGAGGTCAGACCCAGTGATTACAAAGCAACACAAACGCATGTGCGGGAGGGAGTTGCCTGCTGCCGTGACACTGCCTCGGACAGATGGACTGAGTGTGGCCTGGAACCCTCAGGTTTCAGATTCCCCTGAAGTGGGGTGAGGCAGGCAGCCGTGGAAGAGCCAGCAGTGGAAAGACCTCAGGCCGTGTCTTTGCAGTGGACAGTGTCTGTTCCACAGGCCACCTACTCAGTGACTCTTCCCTTTCAGAACCGAGTCTCTGAGGGGTGAGGGAGAGACAGCTGCAGAGCCTGGCTGGGGGTGCCTCTGCTCCAGCCCATGCGCCCTGCGGGGGGGGGGCCTTCTGCCTCTCCTGAGGGGAAGGAACTTGATTCTGCCTTTGCATGGAGTTTTCATGACTAGGTTACTATCGCTCTTTTATGCTCCCCCAACTCCCAGGAACATCCCTCTACTTCCTGGGGACTGCTGAGGAGATGGCTTCTGTCTTTCTGCTTCTGCTTTCTCCTTGGTGGGGTGTGTATAAGGCAGGCCAGCTCCTCTCCCCCAGCTCCCAGAAACTTGACTCAGCCCAGAGTCTCCCGCCAAGTATGGGCTCACCTTTGAGAGGAGTCCGTAAGCAGGCCCAGCAGGGTCAGTCAGCAGGGTGTTCCGGACAAGATCTGTTCACTTCAAACCACGAGTCTATGCAGCTAGGGTGGGGCATTAGGGGAAACACGTTAGCTGCTGACAACACTGTTCCTGCCAAGGGAGCCTTCCGAGGGGCTGGACTCTCAGGAAGGAAGGGCTTTCTACAGCTCTCCTGAAAGGACCCCAGGGAAACATGATTATGCCTCCAACTCCATTGAAGCAGAAAAAGGAAGATTATCAACAACGATATCCTAACAGTGGGAGGGCAGATGGGAGCTTGAGAGATGGGTCAGTGGTTGAGAGCGATGCTGCTTCCCAGAGGTCCCAAGTCTGATTCACACCACCCGTCTGCTGGTTTATAGCCATCCCATAGATCCAGCTCCAGAGATCTCACCCCTCTGGCCTTTGTAGGCTCCTGCATTCTGATGCACATATACACAGATGTACACACATACCCATAACTTAAAATTAATAATAATAGCTTTAAAAAGAATAATCCTGAGGGCTTGGGATTAATCCTAGGGCTCAGTAGTTGAGAGTTCTAGCTGTTTTTTAAAAAAAGAGCCAGGTTCAGTTCTTAGAACCCAAACAGTGGCTCACAAACATCTTTAACTCCTGGTCCTGGGGATTCAATGCTTTGTTCTGGTCTCAGTGGGCATCAGGCACACATGTAGCACAAAATACCCATGCACAGAAAATTAAAAAATAAGCTGTGTGCTGGGTGGCGCATGCCTGTAATCTCAGTACTAGAGAGGCAGAGGCAGGNGGAGCTCTGTAAGTTCAAGGCCAGACTGGTCTACATAGTGAGCTCCAGGACAACCAAAGCTACATAGTGAGACCCTGCCTCAATAAACTAAATAAGGACTAACTATAAAGATTAATAAAATAAAAATAGATAAATAAAAAGGAAAACTAAAATATCAATCCTGGCTCAGCAGGAGGCAGGAGCAGTAGGTATAGGCTCTGGGAGACCAGGCCTACAGAAAGGGCAGAAGTGGCCTTGTGAAGCTCAAAGCTGGGGCACAGGGAGCCCAGGACAGCAACAGATAATACTAAGGAGGTGAGAGCAGGTGGACTACTACTATAGGGCAGCAGGTTAACTGTCTGAAAGGTCTGAGAGGCAGGAAGCAGGACTAGATACAAGAGGCTGGCCAGTAATGAGGGTGGCTAGATCTTGGGTGATGAGGGTACCCCCTCTCAGGAGCCACAAATCTACCTAGCTTAGATATAACGGTAGGAAGGGGAACTACACCCTTGGGCTCTTTGACATTGTTAAATAAGTGAGCCTGGGCCAGGGCGGGGGTATAGTAAGGCCTCAATCTCCAGTGTTCATAGTGGAGTGTCTACAGCAAAGAAGAAACAGCAGGTAACCCAAGACACTGTAAAGCCACATCTGGGCATTTTCAAAGAGTAACTAAACATAATCTGCTTAGGTCTCCCCAGGGCCAGGGCTTTCCTTTCCTGGCTTTGATTAGTGGCTTCCTGAGATGTTGCAGGGATCTGGGCCAGACCAAGAACCACAGTTCTCCTAAGGCCAATCACACTCCAGGCACAGCTCTGACACTGAAGACCAGTAGTCCTGGGTTGGGCTTAGGAAAGTCCTTGTGCCAGGGAACAGTGTGGGCTGGAGAAACAGAGAGCAGGTGCCGGCCCAGGCACACAGGGCACACTCCTGTCCTGAACAAGGTGTCTTCTTTCCAGGTAGGAAAAAGACGAAGGGTACCACTGCAGGCAGAGGACGGATCTTGGCCTGGCTAATTACAGCAGCTCTTGGTACTTAGAGGTAGTGGCTTTTCCTGCCTCCTAGCCCTTGGAAGAGGAGGCTGCTACACAGGCCAGCAAGGACACCAGCTCTACCCTTGAGACCTCTCTGCACAACAGGGCTCAGGGAGGAGGGAGTCAAGCTCCAGGTGGGATCCTATATACCTCCAAGCCAGGTCTACAAGCTGGCTCATATCATCTGAACTGCTGACACAGAGTTGAACCTTGAACAATTAATTTACTTCTGCTCTGTCCTTGCTATGACTGAGCCTTCTGGTCAGCACAGTAGATGCCTGACCCCTATTAGAGATCAAAGAGTATACAATACAGGTCATACCATAACCCAAGAGGACTGGATGACTGGTGAAGGGGATCTATTCATTATATATGGAATTTGGCAGAGTTGTTCCTGCCAGGTCCTTGTACCTTTTGTGATAGATGCACAGGCAAGGCAGCCTGGCTATCGTGTCCCCCTGAAGCAGCTCCTCCAGGCAGATTACACACTCACCCGCATCTTTAGTCAGCACATCATCTGCAAGAGAGACGGGGATACCAATAGGATTAATCACCAGCAGCGGGGCGGCACAGAGCACACATAGGTCTACTACCTATGAGCTACTTACAGACCTAAACCACTATGAGTTATGTGGAACACAGCAATGGGAGAAACGTGCAAGTAACTATAAGAGCCTTCTGATTGGCTTAGAAGCCTGGAATGAGGGGCATGGAGAAACATGCTTATTCAGACTGTTCAAGATAGGCTTCAGGGGGCTGGAGAGATGGCTCAGCAGCTAAGAGAACTAACTGACTGCTCTTCCAGAGGTCCTGAGTTCAATTCCTAGCAACCACATGGTGGCTCATAACCGTCTGTAATGGGATGCGATGCACTCTTCTGGTGTGTTTGAAGACAGTGACAGTGTACTCACATACATGAAATAAATAAATATCTCTTTTTAAAAATGTGTGTGTGTGTGTGTGTGTGTGTGTGTGTGTGTGTGTGAGAGAGAGAGAGAGAGAGAGAGAGAGAGAGAGAGAGAGAG
>NC_034609.1:34967523-34977057 GCF_900095145.1 Mus pahari | reverse complement strand
CTCCCGAGTGCTGGGATTAAAGATGTGCGCCACCACGCCCGGCTGGTAAAACTCTTAAGTACTCATAAAATATGGATTATTCATAGGCTAGGAAGGCCTAGGGACTCAGATTTCCCTGTTAAGAATCCCAGGGAAATGGAATAAAACACAAAAATTTGATATTGAAGTTCCTGTTTGTAGGAGTTATAAGAGAAATCATTTGGTTTATAGGACATTAGGACAACTTGTGGTCACCACTTTTCCCTTGAACATTTAGCTAAGCAAGGGTACAGTAAAAAGGGCAGTATGAACATAAGAAGTGGAAGAACACCCTAAAGTGGCCAACCCCATTCCTTTAAAGCACTACATACCATATATAACTGCTTGTGCATGCAAGGAAAAAAAATCTATAAAAATACACCTTTAAAGTGAAAGAAAGGAGGATTAGAAACCAAGCACATGTATGTGCTCTTGTCTTGTAAATGTTTGAGCACATACGACTTTATTCTTAAAATCCTTAACAAAGTGCACAGGAAGCCAGACAAGACAATGCAAGTCTCCAATCCCAGCACTCAGGAGGCAGAGGCAGGAGGATCTCCATGAGTCAGGCCAGCCTGGGCTACAGAGGGAGTTCCAGGACAGCCTGGGCTACAAAGTCAGACCCTGTTTCAAAAAAACCTATAAATAACAAGAAAGAAGTGCACCGGTGTGGTGGTTTGAATAGGCCTCTGATAGGCTCATATATCTAGATGTTTAATCATTAGGGAGTGGTGTCCTTGACAGGGATTAGGTGTGTACAGCCTTACTGGAGGAAGTGTGTCACTGGGGGTGGGCTTTGGGGTTTCAAATGCTCAAGCGAGGCCCAATGTCTCTTTTCCTGCTGCGGACCATCCAGATGTAGAACGTTCAGCTACCTCCCTAGCACCATGTCTGTCTTTAAACCACACAGTGCCTCCTGGACTAAATGGTCTCTAAAACTAAAAACCATCCCCAATTAAATGTTTCCCTTTACAAGAGTTGCGATGGTCATGGTGTCTCTTCACAGCATGAGACCACAGACTCAGACGGCAGGAATCTGTATTTTACTTAAGAATATATTCAAAGGGTAAAATGGATGTGACTAGAGAAAGGAGATGGGGTAATGAATAACGTACAATGCAGGGTCCGGGGCTCACTGTTTGGGAACAGGCTTTCAACTTTGATATGCCTGATGCTCCTCACAGTAACACATCGGAGGATAAAACCCTCAACAGAGATGGGAAGAAAACTTGCTTAGTCTACAGATGGAGTCTGGGGCAGCTCACCCGTGACATGGACTTTCAGACTATAGCCCTTCATTGTTGTTTCCTAGACTCCAAACCAGCTCATACACACACAGGCAAACCATTCACACACATACACACACACACACACACACACACACACACACACACACACACACAAAGGCTAAAAAAAAAAGATTAAAGGAGAAAAGTAAGAAAGACATGTGATGCTGAACTCTGGTCTCTACATGTGCCCACATGTGCACACATGTGCCACCCTGTTCAAGAAAGCACACTGGGTTGCCAAGATGGCATAGTGCATAACTTGCTGCAGAGCCAATCTCTGGAATCCACCTAATCTGCCCTAAGTTGTCTTCTGGCTTCCACTTGTGTACAATGGCACCCCCCTCCCCTAGTGTGGGCATGCACTTGAGCATACGCATGCACACACACACATGAAGGAGCATGGATAAGCACAGGCACTCACAATAAATAAAAGGAGGAAGGGAAGGAGGCAGGCAGGCAGGCAGGCAGGCAGGCAGGAGCTCACACAATGCACTTCCAGAGCTCTGAAGAAAGAGGGAATTAATACCCCTTGGCAAAGGAGGGAAAAACATCAAAAAAAGCCCTACACCCCAGAACAGAACTCGGGGAATCTACTGACTGTCCTGGATGCCACAGTGAAACTCCTGCCTCACCAGAACATGCCTGAGGTGAGGAGTCCTGGAACAACCTCCTTGAGCTTCCAGTCCACTCTATGGCTTCAGAGCGCCCTTCTTTTCTGTTTTGGTATGTATGTATGTATGTATGTATGTATGTATGCATGTATGCATGCATGCATGCATGCATGTATGCATTTAATTTAATTTGAGACAGGGTTTCTCTGTGTAGCCCTGGCTGTCCTTGAACCTAGAGACCTACCTGCCTCTGCCTCCAGGGCGCTGGGACTAAAGGTGTGAATCACCATCACCTGGCCACAGAGCTCTTTTGCTAAGAAAGTCAGTCATACCTCCCTCCACCTCAGGAGGTTGGTCAATACGATGGCCACAGATTTTACAGACAGAGGTATTAAAGCTAACCACATTTACACAGAGGACTCCTTCCTCCTTCCTCTCTTCTCTGTAGCTCCCTTCCTCAGCTTCTGGTAGGCCTTAGTTCAAGGCGGCCAAGGAAGGCTGGGAAGGCTAAGAGCTAATGGCTGGTGCTCTGTTGGTCACTGACCTCCCTGGCCAAGCCCTTGCCCTTGATGCACCAGGAGTCTGTTCTCTTTGTTTGTGAGCACTGGCTGGACTAGTAAAACTGGTCATGCTTTCCCTAAATTTTAAAAATAATCTGGTAGGCAACTACTGGAGGCCTTGTCCAGTGCTCCCCTTAGACCAACCCTCAGATTAAGAAAAATACTATTTTCTATCTGCCTCACTTGGAGCTTTCTATTTTTTTCTTTCTAATTTAACTAAATTTCATCTTACATAACCATCATACATTTTATCCATATTTCCACTGGTGCTAGCAACCATGGAAGGTGAGCTTGTATATGTGTGTGTGCAGGGCAGAGACCAGGAGGGTCCAGAGCATGTATGTCCCCTGAGCTCCCCACCACACGCTCCTTTCCCCACTTCAAGGAAGGGAGCAGAACCTCACACAGACAGGCGTGTATGCTACCTTGAGCTGCTCTGCCCTCCAGTCACTTAAAAACATTTTTTAGATTCATTTTATTATTTTGTGTGTATGAGTGTTTTGCCTGCACGTATGTCTGTGCACTTCTGTGTGTCTGCTCCTCGAGGAGGTGGCAGCCCTTCCTGTGAGTGCTGAGATTTAAACCAGGGCCTTGGCAAAGAACAAATTACTCCTAACTCCTGAGTCAACCTTCCAGACCCTCCAGTCACTTTCCATGAGAAACGGAACTTCACCAGCATGGAGGAAAGTCTCCCACTGCCCCTTCCTAGAAAGACTCCAAGAGCTCATGGCGTATTGCCAGCTATCTCCTCACATTTTTCTTTTACAATCTTTATTTTAAAGATTTATTCGTGTGTGTAGGTAATTTACATATGTATGTCTGTACCACAGGTGTTTCTGGTGCTGTGGAATCGAGAAAGCATTAGATGCTTTGAAACTGGACTTAAGAGATAGATGACTGTGAGCTGGCATGGGTGCTGGGGAGCTAATCCAGGCCCCCTGGAAGAACAGACAAACTTCTGAGCTGTCTTTTTAAGCTCACAATTTTTTTTTCCCCCTAAATAGATAAGATTAAGTCTGTGAGACTGGGGTGAAACTTGGAAGAGCATGTTACCATGCTGGAGGTTTTGGTGAAAGGACCCAAGAATTCACATTCTATTTGAATTCAAGACATGTCCTATGGACTAAAGGCCACAATGTCCTCTTACCACTAGTGTCTTCAGAAAAAAAAAAAAAAAAGAGGAAAAGGAGGAGGAAGAAGAGGAAGAAGAAGAGGAGGACCACCATGCTGCCACAGTCTCCTTTCTACATTAGCCGTGTGTATAGAGAAGCCAGACATAGACTCTGAAGCCCCTTCATCTCTTTAGGATAAACTCTACTCACAGGACTAGAGGTGAAGTCTGTGGCTTACATATAAGGAGACTGTTCATGGAAAGGATGAAGAAAGAGCAAGGAGCAGAGGGAGAGCCACAGGGTCTCTGCTGAGATGGCCAACCTGCTCTTCCTCTACCCTATGGATCCAGACCCCCTTTCACAGGGGTTGTCTAAAACCATCTTGCATGTCCAGTATTTACATTATAATTAATAATGAGCAAAGTAGGAGCTATGAAGTAGCAACAAAGATAATTTAAAACTGGGTCACCACAACATGGACTGTGTAAAGGTCTCAGCATTAGGAAGGATGAGCATGGCTGCTCTGGGGGACTTTCTCCAGGTTGCTGGTCAAAGAGACATCAGCTCAAGTGAAGATAGAAAGAAAGACCCGGTTCTCTAAGAAAGGAAGGGGCTAGAGATTTTTCAATTTCCTACATTAGCACATATGCTGCTGCTTTGAATAAAAATGGTCCCCATAGGTACATAGGGAGTGGCACTATTAGGAGGTGTGGCCTTGTTGGAGGAAGTGATTCAGTCTCTTCTGGTGGACTTGTTTAGAGGCACATGGACTTTACAACTCTGGATTAGAAAAACAGTTGAGCCAGGGAGTGATGGTGCACGCCTTTAATCCCAGCACTTGGGAGGCAGAGGCAGGAGGATTTCTGAGTTTGAGGCCAGCCTGGTCTACAGAGTGACTTCCAGGACAGCCAGGGCTACACAGAGAAACCCTGTCTCGAAAAACCAAAAAAACCCAAACAAACAAACAAACAAACAAACAAAAAAAACAGTTGAATGCTTTAAGTGGGGCTTAGTGAGTCATCCCAGTAGGAGCCTGGAAGACAGTGGTGCTGGGGGTATTTGAACTGTGGGGGCCTGGCTCAAGAGTTTCAGAGAAGAATGTGGACTTGAGCCATTCTCATGCTACTTTGGGTAAGAATGTGGCTGCTTTCTGCCCTGTCTAAAAAGTCTGCCTGAGTAAATGGAAGAGTTTTGGATTAGTTGCTTGGCAGAGGAAATTCCAATACAGCCTGGTATCGACTGTTGTGTGGTTATTAGCGTTCACTGTTATGGTATTGACTGTTGTGTGGTTATTAGCGTTCACTGTTATGAAGAAGATCTATAATGAAAAGGAACAAGCTGAGCAAGGAAACAAAACAAAACAAAACACGCAGTTCAAGGAGAAAAGGGGCACCAGAAAATAGAATGGAGCTAAGTCCTGTGTTCAAGGAGATGAACACATAAAAGGAAAGCCTGATATTAAATGGAATAAAAGAAGTGGTGACCTCAGGGCAAGACCTCACCCAGCTAAAGAATGGTTTAGGTCTAGGAGTAGTGATGGTGCACACCAGAAGGCAGAGGCTGGCGGATCTCTAAATTCAAGGCCACCCTGGTCTACAGAGTTCCAGGTCAGCCAGGCTTAAGCAGTTTAGGAAATCAAGGAAAACAGCAAGTTCATGAAGATGTGACTGAATGAGGGAGCCATGCTCCAGTCACAGCAAGTAGCATCAGAAGCTGGCGACTTCAGTCACATGGCTCTGGCGTTAGAGTCAGGGACAGAAGGAGGAGGTTATGGAATCTCCCTCTGTGACTAAAGAATGCCACTGAGGCCAGACATGTGTCAGGGGTGTCCATACATGAAGGCCCAGAGAGGCCACAGTGTAAAGCTATGAAGGTGAAGCCTGGATTACCTTGGAGACCCCCAAATGTTGCAGATGTCAGAGCTGTGGATACCTGCTGAGGAAAGCTGCTAACAGGGTGGAACTAGCCCAGGAGAAGGAGTGTGCTGCAGTCAACAAAGATGAAGGGAGTTGGAGATCTGACATCGGACATGGAGACGTGGGGTTTGGAGTCTGCCTAGCTGGTGTCGGCCTTACCCTGCCGAGTAGTCTTCACTCTGCTCCCTTTTGGAATAGTAATGGGCCATTTTATGCTGAGAATATATGATCTGTATTTTGATTTTTCACTTTTAGGGGATTACAGTTAAAAGAGATTACACGAGTCTCAGAAGAGACTTTAAACTTTGGACTTTTAAACAGTGCTGATATTGTGATAGACTATGGGGATTTAAGTTGAACTAAATGCATATTGCTTCATGATATGGGTACAAGTGTGGTGGTTTGAATAAAAATGGCCCCTATATAGGGAATGGCACTATTAGGAGGTATGGCCTTGTAGGAAGAAGTGTGATTCATTCTCTTCCAACTGTCTACTAATCCTCATGTAGAACTCTTAGCTTCTCCTCCATCACCATGTTTGCTTGTGTGCCACCATGTTTCCCACTATGATGATAATGGATTAAGCCTCTAAAACTGTTAGCCAGCCCCAATTAAAAGATTTCTGTCTTAGGAACTGCTGTGGTCATGGTGTCTCCTGACAGCAACAGAAACCCTAACTTAGACAGCTTATGAAGTGACTTTGTTTCGGGTGGTCCTGACAGCACTTTGTCTGCCACCGACATTACTGCAAAGTTCTCCCCAGAGACTCTGGAAGCCAAGTTCCCTCAGGCCAAGCCCCTCTGAGGCTTCTTTGTGCTACAACAGCAAAGGCAGTGTCTACAGAGAGCTCTGCCAGCAACCCTCAGGACAGAACAGTCTTCATGAAGTCTCAGCACATGTGGGACAGAAGTAAATGCAGTACTTGACACCATGACTGCAGTAAACTATGAGACACAGGACCTCTCCCTCCACAGTCCCAGGCAGAGACAGGGACAAAGCTGAGCTTGAGCAGGGACAGGCCAGCCGAAGTAGGGACAATGGACCCAGGAGGATGGCAGTCACAGGGAAAAAGGAAGGACTGCTGGGGAGGAAAGGGGATCACTGAGAGGAAAGACAGAGCCATAGCCTGCCCGGCCCTCTGGCCCATGCAGAGGTCTGCAGGCCGCACGGACCACGATAGACACAGCCCTCCTGCAACTGCAATCCTTTGGCCAGGCAAGTAAGATACATAAAAACACAAATCTTGTTGCAAAGATCTAGAAATCTATAAAATACATTTTATTATATAGTATATTTTGCAAGGTCCTGGATTCTATTTTAGGACCTCAAGTCTAAAACATGGGGTAGGAGGTGCTGGAACAGAACCCAGGGCCTTGTGCACGCTAAGCAAGCATTCCACCAATGAGCTGCATCTCTAGCCCTTGACATTTCCAACTAGGGACATGATATTTAAAAAGTCTAGATTTTTCACATTAGAGATGTCTAATCGTTTATACCTATACAAATGTTCAAAGATTTGAAAAACTCCAAAATCTAAAACATCTCCATCCCTAAGAATTTCATGTCAATCTACTCAACCTGTGGTAGGATGCTTTTTTTTTTTTTTTTTTTTGGTTTTTCGAGACAGGGTTTCTCTGTGTAGCCCTGGCTGTCCTGGAACTCACTNTGTAGACCAGGCTGGCCTCGAACTCAGAAATCCTCCTGCCTCTGCCTCCCAAGTGCTGGGATTAAAGGCATGCGCCACCACGCCCGGCGGTAGGATGCTTTTTAAGAGAATCAAGCAGGTTAGACTTGTTTGATTTATTTTTCAGGGTGTCTGGGAGTCGTGAGCCCTCCCTAGGCTGAGGCTGTCATCTAGGATGCCTCTGGTGGCAGGAGAGCATCCTCAGAGTCTCAGAGCAAGCACACTTTCCTGTGCCTGCTTCGCCTCTACCCTGAGAAGGTGGGCCTGCTCACTGGGGCTGGGGGCATCCTTCTGGCCACTGTTGACCTTGCAGAGAACACAGTTCCCTAGCAATCACCGTCAGGAGAGCCGACAGACAGACACGGGCGAGTGGAAAGCAGGGGAATGGAAGCAGAGTCTGCGCACCATCAAGTCGGACGGACCATCCTCTGGGAGTCTTGCATTTTCCACGGCAGCTGTAATTTCAATACCACCATGTGCGAAGCCCTGTGCTAGAGGGTTTTGTGTGCAAAGATTGCTATCCTTATTGTATGGGGCCAGGAAACTGAGGCTGAACAACCTATCTAAGCTATAGTGACTGAGCAACAGAGGAAGCCTGACCTCTCATCATCTCAACCCCAGACATTTACCTGCAGCAAACACATCTGCCACTCAACTTTATCCCCAGAAACATGCTAGAGTAAGTGTCACGGGGTCCCCCAGATGCTATGATCACATTTCTGCTAGATTCATACTCAGGTCTGTCTTTCTTCCTCCCTCCCCTCCCCCTCTCCTCTCTTCTTCCTTTTTTTTGGGGGGGTTTTCAAGACAGAGTTTCTCTGTATAGCCCTGGCTGTCCTGGAACTCACTTTGTAGACCAGGCTGACCTCAAACTCAGAAATCTGCCTGCCTCTGCCTCCCGAGTGCTGGGACTCTCTTCTTTTCTTTCTATCGCTGGCCTGGAACTCTGCAGACCAGGCTGGCCTTGAACTCACAGAGATCTATCTACCTGCCTCTGCCTCCCCAGTGCTGGGATTAAAGGCATGCTCAATTCTAACACAGCTTCTAAGTAGGAAGCCATGGTGGAACATGGAGACCCTCTAGCACTAATCTCCAAAGTAATGTACAGATTGAATGTATTCCTTCCAACTGCTATCACATGGGTGCTTACTGCTTAACCAGGTTATGTCCACCTGAGCTGCAAGGAAAACAGGAAAGGGCCAGGCCCTCAGTTCCCTTCGGGCACCACCAGAACCATGGGTTTCCTTGCCCACAGAGATGATATTCTGTCTAGGCCCCTCTTGATGGCTCTGTAGAGTATGTTTATTTGTCTTGGAATCTACCAAGGTCAGGGGCATGACTAGGGGAAAGAATGGCTATGTCTCCCCACCAAAGGCCACTGAAGGCATAGAGCAGCAGACAGCCTTCTCACCACCTGGCCTAGGACTTGCCTTCTTGGCTTCTCCTCAGCTACCTCACCCAACTAATAATAACTAAGGCTCTCAAGAACAGGAGGTTCCTCACTAGCACACGCACAATGCAGCTAAAAGAAAACAACACAAAGCCCCCTTGCCCAGAGGCTACGCCCCCAGCTGTCCAACCCATCTTGACACCAGGAAGCAGACAAGACAGATAACCCTTACCATTGTAGGACAGGCGAGGTTTGCTCAGACACATTATAAAGTGCATTTCCATCTCATCGGAAGCCACAGACTTGGAACAAATGGGGCACTTGAAACCTAAAAGAGAGGAAACAGCATGAACTATCTTTTCCAAATCCAGCGATATAGCCACAATCACATCAACCATGACCTATGTAGAATCTGCGCTCAGGACAGGGACAATGTAGATAGAGCAGAGATCAATTTGTCCTTCACTCATTGAGACTTTACCTTTCTCCACAGCCGTCAGCTTTCAAGAGGGCACTCTGCCACACGCCATTTTAGAGTTGCTGACTTGATTTTCAATGGAGTCTAGTAGACTACACTAGGGAAGCAGCAAGCCAGGGCAGCTGAATAATATTTAATAATACTTAAGTCTCAGCTTAATATCTTTTGGTTCCTCCCAAGGGAGGAGTCATTACTGATATCTGCACCTCCATCTCTCACATCCTCACCCACCTACTTGGGTAGCAACTTCATCCTTCACCCAAGCATCCTTTGTGTCCTTTGAAACTAAGCCAGCTATATCCTTTAAGAAACATATAGTGAGCTGGGGAGTGGTGGCACACGCCTTTAATCCCAGCACTTGAGAGGCAGAGGCAGGTGGATTTCTGAGTTCGAGTCCAGCCTGGTCTACAGAGTGAGTTCCAGGACAGCCAGGGCTACACAGAGAAACCCTGTCTCGAAAAAACCAAAAAAGAAAA
>NC_034609.1:34950833-34966893 GCF_900095145.1 Mus pahari | reverse complement strand
CACACACACACACACACACACACACACACACACAGAGTTCCCACTGCGCTAGCAGGCTAATATACTGAGGAACATGCCCAGTGATAAGACTGATAAGATAGATGAATTAATATTTCCATCTTTTCCATTTTATATTATTGAACAGTTTCAAAGAGATCAATTCTTTGCCTGCAAATTCTATCACAGATCCAACAACTTTGAAAAGTTATTGATTTGTCTGCATTCATTCTTGTTTATCACAGTCTCTTTCTTTGGTGACAATGACTCTTACGTACCTGGCCTAGATACACTACCATAACATAAAGCATTAACTACTGGTGTAGAAATTTCATGCTTCTATTTGTTTTCAGTTGGAATTTTCATAGTTTGATGTTGGTAATGAGTATCTACAATATATATATATTTAAATTTACATAGGTGTCACTTGCACATATGTATGTGTGGCACACATATACATGGTTGTCATGGAGGTCAGAAGGGAGCAGCAGATTCCCTGGAACTGGAGTTACAGATGGCTGTGAGCTACCATATGGGCCCTGGGAATCCTACCTGGATCCTCTCAAGAGCAGCGAGTGCTATTACACCACGGAGCCATCTCTCTACCCAGCCCACTCTCCACCTCTGCCTTTTTTGAGGCAGAGTCTCACTGTGTAGTCCTTGCTAAGTAGACTAGGCTGGCCTTGAACTTACAGATCTACCTGCCTCTGCCTATCCTGCAACAGTTTTTAAATAGAGATAAAAGGCCAAACATTTCAATATGCAGCTGTGAGTATGAAGACAGAGGAGTTCACACCCTCCCCAGTGTCCCGCACACGATGACTTGCTGATCTGTGTGGAAAACTCTGACTGGGGTAAATGGCACACAGACAGGAAGCAAGTCATACAGGGTGTCTGGTCTGCTTGGATCCCTCAAATCTTTTTCTCAAGGATAATGCTTTAAAGAAACAAAGAAGGAAAGGAAAGGAAAGGAAAGGAAAGGAAAGGAAAGGAAAGGAAAGGAAAGGAAAGGAAAGGAAAGGAAAGGAAAGGAAAGGAAAGGAANGGAAAGGAAAGGAAAGGAAAGGAAAGGAAAGGAAAGGAAAGGAAAGGAAAGGAAAGGAAAGGAAAGGAAAAAGGAAAAGGAAAAGGAAAAGGAAAAGGAAAAGGAAAAGGAAAAGGAAAAGGAAAAGGAAAGGCAAGGCAAGGCAAGGCAAGGCTCTGTGTAGCGCTGGCTGTCCTGGAACTTGCTATGTATACCAGGGTAACTTCAAGCTCATAGAGATACAGAGATCTGCTCACTTCTGTCTCTGAATGCTGGGATTAAAGACATGTGCTACCACAGCCAGTATCAATAATGCTACAAGACCAAACCGAAGACTTGGTGCTCAGCTAACAACAGTTGAAGTGGATTCCATGGCATAACTCCTATTCCCCCCTCCCACCAACACCTATTTCCTTAAAAATTCTCAGCACACATATCTCACCAATAGAATAGTACCAATACCTGACCTCTGCATGGCTACAAGTCCATAAAACCCAGAAGACCGAAAAACTAGGGTGTGCTGCCTTGTTTCCTGGTAGAACCAGGCTGCTTACTTTTTAGTCAGCTTAGAGATGTGCAGTGTCATGTGCAGTGGAGAGATGAAGAACACATCCGAGGCTCAGCATAAAGACATTCTTCACTTCTAACCCAAGTCCTCGTGTGTTTACAAAAGAGTTTCTGTAGTTTCCAATTCAAAGGAGCAAGGTTTCTTAGGTTTCTTAAGAATTTAAATGGCTTCAAGAAGACCTGTTTGCTACATTCCCTAAGTTAGCACCTGTGTGCACGCTGAGGGCTGGGGCCACAGTGGCGTGGAAGGACCACACAGGTCCTCCAGCCCTAGCCTGGGCACACACACAGAGGTATTCAAGTCATCTAGAACAAGCGTATAGCTCCCATGCTGTGTATTTCCCTAGCATTTCCTGAAAGAGCATTACCAAAGTCCTGTATTCCAGTGTGAAGTACTGAGTGAGGAAAGGGTCAAGTTACCACTGAGATACTGGCAATCCGGTCACTCAGCAAGGTCTAAATGTCAATAGACATTTATATCCTAGAGGACAAAAGGCTGAGAGCCTTGAGTTAGAATCATCTCTTCATCATACTGAAGGAGCAGGCCCCAGCAAGGCCTTGGTGCAGTGTGAGGTCACATACTAAGACAGCAGAGCTGAGACTGACTACACAGGGTCTTCTTAGGTCTCAGTCTAAAGTACTTTCCATCAAGAAAGAAAAAGTTGGCCATGGATCCTGAGAAAGAGGTAAGCTGGGAAATAATGCCTCTGGTAGATTAAGTGCAGTGTGGCTGGAAGAGCCATGATCTAACTGAAGCAGAGTCCCTGGCTCTCGGTGCTTTTGTTCTAACTTGTTACATGGCTCACAAAGTCATTAGGAACCACTCATAATGTAAGCAGAGAAGGACAACATAATGGGGTTTTCTAGACTTGAGACCTTGGCTAATAATATATCCCCCCTGTCTCAGTTTTATTACTGGAAAAAAAGGGAGGAATTCACTGCATGCTTGCAAAGACTGAATGAGACGACTTCATCACGAGGTCTACAGCAGCGAGTGGGGAGGAAGGATGAGGACTAAGGAGATGAACTTGCAGACCAAGGAGGCGCTGGTGTTTTCTTTCCACACTGCCAATGTGGAAACAGGTCTCTACTTGCAATATGATAACGAGTAAATAGTATTTTACACTTACTGAGTCATTTCTATAGACAGCTACTATGTTTTCCATGGCTTCTTTTTTTATAACACAGTGTAAGGACTATCAATAGGCAAGGTACTATATTAACTCTATTTTATAGAAACAGTGAAAAGCTCAAGTAACTTGTTCAGCATTAACTGTGCCAGAAAGAGCCAGAGCTGACACCCAGCCAGCCTGACCTCGTGCCAGCATGCTGCTGTGGCCTCTGGCTGACAAGCACAGGAGAAGGGGTCAGCGGTGAGCATAACACAGACACAGGTCTTCAAGACACTTCAGACTTTCTGCCCTGCCCACACCTGCAGTTCCAGATAATTCCTAAACATGGATGACACTATTTTCTAGGAATTTGTTACTATAGAAGGTCAGAATCCAGCTTCAGCACAGTCCTTTTGGCATGGAGCCCACAGGACTGGCTATAAGATGCTGAGTTTATTACCTTTCAAACGAAGTAAAGGCACAGTGAGAGGGACAGAAAAACTGGGGAGCTAAAGGGGAAAGGCTAATGTCCCCACCTTCTTTCCCGAAAGGTCATCCGATGAGCAAGACGGACTCTACCTCTTTACTGCCCCAATCTTTTCTTGTATCTTTCCAGTCTTGATTCAGCACCAACAGCCCTATGGAATGACAAATACTGATATTTATGAACTATCTGAAGGTTAAAACTTGTTGAAAATCTTTATTCCATTTGGAAGAAGTCTGTACTGAATGGAACTCAGCCTTGCACACCCAAGGTCTACAGAGGTGGCCAGGCCATGACTTTCTCACACCTCCTCAGAGTCTCATCAGCACTGTCCCACTGTTCCCCTGGCAGCTTTATTTTCCTTCAAGAGAAAAATCACAGGTGGTCTCTTCAAGATGCTCCCCGGTTCTGGAGGTGCTTCTGGAACTTCTCCCACTCCTGTCCTCAACACTTGGACTGCCACAAGTTATATAGCCTGCTGGCTAAGCAGCCTGTCTCCTGTCAGCACACTGAGGCAGAGGTGGTGGCTTAAGGAGCCAGTCCCTTGACCTGTTAATGTCTCAAATGAGGAAGGAGTGCATTAATGTGCTTTGGCCTGATTCTGTGTTTGGTGGCTCTATCATGCAAGTACTGCTACAAGATTCAATCAAGAGTAACCAAAGGGGCTGGAGAGATAGCTCAGCAGTTACTGAGACCACTGACTGCTCTTTACAGGTTCTCAGTTCATTTCTCAGCACCTACATGGTGGCTCACACTATCTGTAATGGAATCGGATGTCCTCTTCTGGTGTGTCTGAAGAGATTGACAGTGTACTCATGTACATAAAATAAATAAATCTAAAAGAAAAGGGGGGGGGAACTAGTCAACAGAGAACAAAAGACCCAATCTCTTCCTTTCTAAGCCAGAAAACCAGAGGGCACTGCTCCTCTAGAGCCCAGCAGCCTCCTTTGTACAGTGCGCTGTTTAAGTGGGAATCCTTTGACATGCAGACAGGTCTGCACTGTGCTGGTCAAGGAAGCCCACTTACAACGTTAGGTTAGGATCTCTGGCAGGCGAACCAAGAATGACCTCAAGAAGCTGGGCAGTGGTGGCGCACGCCTTTAATCCTAGCATTAGGGAGGCAGAGGCAGGCGGATTTCTGAGTTCGAGGCCAGCCTGGTCTACAGAGTGAGTTCCAGGATAGTCAGGGCTACACAGAGAAACCCTGTCTCAAATCAAATCAAATCAAAACAAAACAAAGAAAAAAAAAAAAAAAACAGAAAGAAAGAAAGAAAGAAAGAAAGAAAGAAAGAAAGAAAGAAAGAAAGAAAGAAAGAAAGAAAGAGAAAGAATGACCTCAAGAAAGCTTACTGAGTCATGTGAATTAAAAAGCATCTTCATGGGCTGGTGAGATGGTGAGATGGCTCAGTGGGTAAGAGCACCCGACTGCTCTTCCGAAGGTCCGGAGTTCAAATCCCAGCAACCATATGGTGGCTCATAACCATCCGTAACAAGATCTGACGCCCTCTTCTGGAGTGTCTAAAGACAGCTACAGTGTACTCACATATTGTAAATAAATAAATAAATCTTTAGAAAAAAAAGAAAAAAAGAAAAAGCATCTTCATACAAATCCAGCCTGTCTTCATACAAGACAGCCTGTCTCAAAACAAGCAAGCAAGCAAGCACCTTCATGGGGCAAGGTAAGCAGGTTTTTCAGTCTGATGACAGCACCAGAGTAAAGATGGGGATGACTGGTTCAGAGCGCTCCCAGAAATCGTCCTCCCATATACTCTACAATCTAAGTTAAGAGTCTCCACACTCTGGGCACAGATGTACTTCTCATTTTCCCAAACTGAAACCCTTCTCCTTTAAGACCTGATTTCCTGGGCAGGACCAAGAGCTGGCTTCTTGTTGCTCCAGTTTCTCTCCCCGCCCCCTGATGCTGATGCGCTATTTTAATGGCTGCCCCAGTTCTGACTGTCTCTGGGATCACCTAAACGTGGAGGAATCAAAAGCAGCACCAGGTGAAGGGAGCTGCACGCCCTGCAGGGCCTCCCGTCTGTAGACAGAGTAATAATGTGGCACCTCTCAGCTGGGAGCGCCCAGGGCACCACCCCACTTCTCTTCTGCCAGCCAGCTCCCAGATGCCAAGTTTCCTGCCTCATCCTGTGATGCTTGTTGGCAATAAAACAGGACTTAGCTACATGAACCGACTAAGTGGGATTTACCACAAACAGGAGACAAAAGTGCCACGGGGGAAGACTCCAAACATTTCTATATAGTTTCCACTTCCTTCAAGAACACAGACACATGTATTTTCTCTCTACACCTTCTCCCTCTCAAAAACCCAATGCACGGTGTATCAACTGATGAACTAAAGTCTGAGGTATGCCTCCTGAAGAACATTCTGGGCATAGAGAGACCCAGACTTTTAATTCTCTTTTCTTTCATCAAGTCTCTTTTGCACTTGGTCTCCACACTTCTCCTCTAGAACTCAGGAGGAGAAACCCCTCAGGTATGTTTGCGTGTGTGTACGTGTGAATACTGAGTGCCAACATAAATGGCTGATTGGGTCCCCAGATATTTAGCTAAATATTATCTGGGATGATTCTGGAAGGCTGGGTAGGGTCTACAGAGCAGATTGCCCTCCCGAGTGTAGTGAGTCTCATACAGTCAGTTGAGGGCCTGAATACAACACAAAGAAGAAAAAGGTAAGGTTTCCATTCTCCATGTGCTTGGCACGACTGGACTTCTGCTTTAGGCTTAGATGGATGCTACAGTGCTTACTGGAAACACCATTGGCTGTTCTGATTTCCAGTTTGCAGACATAAGACAATGGGATTTCTCAGCCTCAATAATTATATCAATCAATTAATTCCTATATCCCTTTACATGTGCATGTATGCATGCATATGTGTGCATAGTTTCCATTTCTTTGGAGAACGGTAATATATGTGTCCATTAAGATGCCAAATAATAAAACTGACATCACCAAATGTTGGTGAGGATAAGGAACAGTTGTAACATAAAAGGCTGGAATGACGGGCAGTGGTGGCGCACGCCTTTAATCCCAGCACTTGGGAGGCAGAGGCAGGCAGATTTCTGAGTTTGAGGCCAGCCTGGTCTTCAGAGTGAGTTCCAGAACAGCCAGAGCTATACAGAGAAACCCTGTCTTGAAAAACACAACCAAACAAACAAACAATGGCTGGAATGACAGACATTTGGGAAAAGGTAGGTACATTTCTTATAAAACACATTCCTAGCCTATGATCAAAGTAATTCCTCTGCCCATTGCCACCAAATGAAAGCATTTGTCTGTAAGTAGATATTTATAAGATTATACATCACAGCTTTGTTAACAAGCAATGGGAGAAATCACTCAACAGTGGCAGCTAACGACTCCTGACACATGCAACACGCAACAAGACTGAATCCTAAAGTTTGCCAGTGAAGGTCACTAGGACACAGAGTGACAACACACTAACAGATTATGAGAAGAACAGCAACAGTGGTTGTCTCTCGGGGACAGGAGGTGGGGACAAGATTGACGGAGAAGGTGATGATAATGCTCTACATTAAGAGGAGGGTTAGGGTTATACATGAATATGCGTGTGTCAAATTGTAGCAAATTCACACTTCAGATTTAAGATTTTGTTGTTTCTAAATTTTACCTGAATTAAAAAACAAAAAACAAAAAAACCCCAAAAAAACCTGTGCCAGGTGTGGTGGTGAATGCTACATTCTTGTCACTTAGGAGGTGGAGGCAGGAAGATCAGAATTTTAAGATCTTAATCCCAGCACTTGGGAGACAGAGGCAGGTGGATTTCTGGGTTCGAGGCCAGCCTGGTCTACAGAGTGAGTTCCAGGACAGCCAGGGCTACACAGAGAAACCCTGTCTCGAAAAACTAAAACAACAACAACAACAACAACAACATCTTTTAAGATCATTCTCTTCTACATAGTGAGTTTGAGGCCAGCCTGGGCTACATGCGATACTGTCTTAAAAAAGCAAAAGGAAAAAAAAAAAAAGTGTAATAGCAGTGCTGGCATGCTGCGGACACCTGGAGGCTTAGGGGGGGCACATCAGGATGAAGTGTGTAACAGTGAGGTGCACAGGCTCAGCATCTCTCTGCTTTGATGCAGGCTGGACAAAGTGTCAGGAGTGGACTGTGATGTGGACTTTGATGTAGAAGACTTTCAGGAAAGAGAAGACAGTGAGAGATGCTGCTGTTTCAGAAGAACAGGAGGGTTAGGGAAGTGGTAAAGCACATGTCATGCAAGCATGAGAACCTGCATTCAAGTCCCTAGTGCCCATGTAAAAAGCCAGGCAAGGGTGCATACCAGTAGTCTCATCTCCAGGGAATTAGAGACAGAAGGTCTCCTGGGACTTCACAGTCAACCAGTCTAGCCAACTAGTGAGCTCCAAGGTCAGTTAGTGCCTGTCTCAAAAATGAGGTGGGGAAGTGAGTGAAGAAATTATCTAGCATCAACCTCTGGCTGCCACATGTACCCCTCCACATGTACCCGCACATACATGTACCTCCACACACATGTACCCCCACACATGCACACGCACCTCAAGTGCAAGAGCAAAGCACCTGGGCACTGAGAAGACAAAGCCAGTGGGGAAGGGTAAAGCACACACTGAATCCTCATACAAGCTCAAAGCCCCTTTCCTCTGAATACAAGATTTAAAAAAAAAAAAAAATCCTTTAACCCTTAGTGATCTACAGAAGAGATTCCACCATCTGCTACCTTCCAGGTATTGCAAACAGGCAATCTGGGATCCATTTAATTCTTTTTTCTTTGTAAATAATTTGTTCATCTTGCTTGAACCTTGAAAGGCTTTCTTTTCACCACTAAGAGTTCAGAAGTGTTATCAGGATGTGCACTGGCGTCTTCCCATCAGTTCTTCCTTTCTTTCAATATGCAGGCACAAGTCTTTTTTAGATGAATTTTCTATCTTTCCTTCCACTATTTCCCTAGTGGTAAGTCCTGAGTGTTATCGCTCAGTTATTCCTGGTTTTCCAGTACAGAGCAGTACTGAACTTGTGTATTCCTCTCGAAATTAAAAGTAGGTTTGAAATCCTCATTAGGCAATGAATTGTCGAGTCCACTCTCACATCCAAGCAGACTTCACCAGTCAGTGTGTGACTCACCAAGCTTCTTATAATATGGCAGGCAGTCAACAGGAGACGCAGCTTCTGTCAGTTTGGGTCCCTGAGTAACAATTGCCAAGAGTCCCAACTCCTGACTGGCACTGCATACTACAAACCAGAAGACAGTAAACTTGCTCAACTTAGCTCCTGAGCTTATCGGATGGTTTACTATATTACCTAGTCCTAGCCTACTCTGACTGATAAAGCGTCTCCTTTTAGCATTCCCATTGCATGGTCACTATCTCTTCCTCTATAACTTCTTTTAGCCCACCACCCTCACAGCATTCCACAGTCCTCTAGGACCTGCCTACATGCTTCTTGCTTGGCTCCAGTAAGTAAGTAGATGGTACTGGAAGTCAAGGATTTAAGATCGATCCCAGAATCCTCAGGTATCATATTCTTCCTTAGGTACACACATATTTTAGCAGAATATGGAGGCTCACTCCTATAATCTCAGCACTTAGAAGGCTGAAGTTGGAGGACTGCTTCAAGTTCAAAGCCAGCATGGGCTACAGCATACCTTGCTTTAACACCCAAACCAGTAATATCTACATCCCTATCATTTTCCATGTCTCTTTCAGATGTTGACATATTATGTGTAGTTATTTTCTGTTAATATTCCCAATTTCTATCTACTATACACTCTCTGACACACGTTTTTGCTATTCTGGATTCTGCACTAGCCTGGAGGAGAGCCTGACCAATAGCCAGGAAAACCAACCAACCAACCCACCAACCGACCCCTAAAACAGCTTCTGGCAGGCACTTTTCAGTGGCTGCTCAGTCATGTTTGTGGGGCACTCTACGTACTATGCCACAGAGTGTGGGCCCAAACAGAAACTTGTGACCACTCCTTGACGACAAAGCAATCTGCACTGTGGACCACTGCCCTTCTGGACTGTATCTGGTACTGCTTACTATGCCGGCTGGGGAGGGGGCTTGCTGGTAAATCCACCTATTTGATAAAACTTATAAATTCTTCATGTGAAAATGGATATATGAAGCTGGGCAGCAATGGTGCAGGCCTTTAATCCCAACATTCAGAAGGCAGAGGCAGGTAGATCTCTATGAGTTTGAGGCTAGCTTGGTCTACAAAACTAGTTCTAGGATAGTCAGGGATACACAGAGAAATCCTGTTTTGAAAAACTAAACAAACAAAAAGGAGAGAAAGTAAAAAGAAAACTGAGGCTGGAGAGACGGTTCGAGGGGTAAAAGCTTTTGGGGTGCAGACCTGAAGGCCTGAGTTCTAGTCCTAAATCCCATGGAGGAATAGAAAACTCACTCCTAAGAGGTAACCTCTGACTTCCATACATGTGCCATGGCATGTGTGTACATGTAGATAAAAATAATTTATTTTTTAAATGAATTTTATCTATAGTATATTATGGGCTGATGTCATCACTTGCAGAAGGCAGTATTATCAGCCTTCCTCGGAGTGGAGGAAAAGCTATCAGGACTATGTGGCATACAACAAAAAAATTTTTTGAGATAGGGTCTCTTTATTATTATGTAGCCCTGGCTGTCCTGGAACTCAGAGATCGCCTGCCTCTGCCTCCTGAGTGCGGAGATTAAAGGCACGCACCACCACACCAGGCCATACATTAATTTTTTGAGTTGCTAAATTTTGAGACGTATATACAACGAACATGTGAAAATGAGTATTTAGATAAGTTACATGCTCAATCATATACCCAGTCAAGTTATCCTTGTTCACTTGCTGCAAACCAGAACAGATTCAGTGCAGAGAGCTATGTGTGGAAGCAAGGGGAAGAGTGCACAGGTTAGTCCAGGCTGTCACAGCAGTACTGCAGTACATGAAGACCAAGAAAAGCACTGGCCAGCAAGCAGGAGCTCAGGCTGGTCACTGTCTCATGGCTCTTTCCTGGAAGTAATCCATTTCTTCAAGGAGGAAGAAGGGCTACTTAGCAGGAAAGGATGGTAGCTGGGGACAAGAACGTGGTGACTCAAGCCTGATCAGTACAAGACAATGAAACCTTAGCCTGAGTGTGAGATCAGGTTTCCAATGACTGGCAAAGATGAACACTGACTTATCGTTTCTCATTACCTGGCCATCATGCTTGGACAATTTTACAGGAATCCCAACCATCACACATAAAATGTGGGTGTAAGGTCTCCAGGGGGAGCATTTGGCTTGCATTTTGGAGATGTCTTATTTAAAGGATGGGCCATCTGTTGAAAGAGGGACACTGTCCAGTATCCAGAGGATCAAGCCAGGATTTCTTCTAGTTCCCAGACACCAAGGATTACCTAAAAGCGAGGCAATTACGATGGATAAATCCAGCCCTGACATGCTTATTGAGCTGAGTACCATGTTCTTCCTCTTCACTCACCACGCCCATTTCAGCCTCCACACACCACACACCACACAGCCATGTTCCTGGCACCCAACAATCCTCGCCACTGCTAGTATGGGCTTTCCAGTGTCTGGGCAATGCCAAAGAATACTGTTCAAGATAAACATAAGTCATGGGAAGCAAGTCCAATACCACTGTCTCTTAAAAACCCAAACCAGAACTGGGAAAAGTGGTAGCCTTTAGTTCCAGCACTCAGAAGGCAGCAGCAGGTGGATCTCTGAGTTTGAGGTCAGTCCAGTCTACAGAAAGTGAGTTCTAGGACAGCCAGGGCTACACATAGCTCTTCAAACAAACAAACAAACAAACAAACAAGATTGGAAAGATGGCTCAGTGGTTAAGAGCACTGACTGGTCTTCCAGAAGTACTGAGTTCAAATCCTAGCAACCACATGGTAGCTCACACCCATCTGTAATGAGATCTGATGCTCTCTTCTGGTGTGTCAGAAGGCAGCTACATTATACTCATATACATAAAAATAAATAAATAAATCTGAGAGAGAGAGAGAGAGAGAGAGAGAGAGAGAGAGAGAGAGAGAGAGAGATCAAAACCAAACAAGGTGGAGGGGGGGAAGCTAGTGTCTATCTAGTGTCTATGTAAAGGTGCAATTAGAGCCCCAAATGCTTTGTGGGTTGTCTCTACATTACAAGAGGAAAGAAAGAGCATTTCTTTCTGTAGCTTCAGGGGGCAGTGTTGGAGCAAGGCACTGGCTATGTAAACTGAGCCTCATTTACAGCAACCATCCTTAGCAAACTTCCCAAAGGAAACAGACTGCTCTTGGAACCACACTGAGGACAGAGATGAAGTCCTGATGCTCTTTACTCATACAGCTAAAGATCCCAATATTCAACTAGCTCTCCCTCCAAGGGATGCCAAGTTTTGTTTTTGTTTTTGTTTTTTTCTAAATTTACTTATTATATGTGTATTGGTGGTTTGCCCTATACCTGAATGTGTGTGTGTGTGTGTGTGTGTATGTATGTAGTATATGCATGTGTTACACAGTTGTGAGCTGCCATGTGAGTCCTGGGAATTGGGGAGAGCAGTCAGTACTCTTAACCTCTAAGCCATCTTCTAGCTCCCAGCTTTCCTTTTTTTAATAAGGGAAAGGAAGACGGAAGGGAGGAGAGGAAGAGATGGGAAAGGGGACAGAGAGAGAGGGAGGAAGGACTGGAGAGAATGAGCGTGAACGTGTTTGGAGAAGAAAAGGCCAGTGAAGAAAGAGACAAGAAAGGGAAAAATAATACCAAGAATTCATACTGGACTGATTTTTGGGTTTCTAAAGGCACTATCCACACCATTAGATGATTAGAATTTTTCAATAAGAGAGAAAATGCTTGAACATATTACCAGATCGTGATTAGTATTGGACTTAATGGCAAATGGCCATGATACTTAAATACAAATGATTGCTCATATAGAATAAAGCTATTTGCACTGTGCAACATTTTTTAAAAAAAGATTAATTTATTTTTATTTATATGCATGTACATTGTTGCTGTCTTCAGACACACCAGAAGAGTGCATCGCATCCCATTACAGATGGTTGTGAGCCACCATGTGGTTGCTGGGAACTGACTTCAGGACCTCTGGAAGTGCTCTTAACCACTGAGCCGTCTTTCCAGCCTGCATTGTACAACTTAACATCTGTAAATACCACCAGCCCTGGCCTTCACACCACTGGAAGTCAACTAGAAGGTTCTTCCTAGGTACTCCCTATAATCCCAGATTATAAAAACACACACTCCTCTGTTCATTTCTCAGAAATTACTAGCTGAAGCTTGGGCCCTGGCACATAGAAACAATTAACATTTGGATTCTTGAGTGACCTTAGCCCTAGCTGGCCCCTTCTCATCAGCACATCCTCTGCTCAGTTGTACTTACACTCTGGAGTACATGGAGGCAGACACTCAGGATATAGTTCCCAAGACCACACTGGGTTTTGAAATGGCACCTAAAGAGAAAGCCACAGGATGGAAGAGGGAGGGAGTGCCAGCCTCACAGCCTGATTGCTTTCCTGTCACCCACAGCCACATGGAAACATCCTGGTGTTTTTTTTGAGGTATTGACTAAAGGGTCAAAAGAAATTTCCTAGAGAGTCCTTGGGTTACTACAAACAAAAAGAACCTCCAATTCTAAGATCCCTAAAATAGCACATGATCTCTACCAGGGCGTGCAAGGCATAGAATTCATTGTTTCTCCTAGGGCTCAGATTACTTGACTCTGGTAGATAAGAATGAGGAAGTCGAGGGTGGGAACAGGGAGGCTGGTGGAAAAGACTCCAACATGTTAGTGGGAACATGTGGATACCTCATAAATCTTTCCTGTAACAACAGAGCCTAGGTTAAGAAAGTCAAGTACTTCTTACTGAAAGCAAGCAATCTTTAACAGAAAGTTACATCAAAGACAAGCACAAGGCAGTGGACAAAATACTATGTCCACATGCAGCCTGTGTTCTGGACCTTTCCCTCATAAATGCCTATGAAATGAGAGGACCACAAAGTGCAAACTCCTTCTTCACTATGACATTTTGCCTTGAGGATAATTTTTATATTGGTTTTAACATTTCCTCATTTCCAGTCAGCACACTAATTTCCCAGAAGATTGGCTTCAGGAACATAAATATTGACAAATACTGCTTATTGAATTAAAAAGCACGCATCCAGACAGACAGACAGACCAGGGAAACACAAATCTCGACTCAGCACCAGTACTCAGATGCTTTCTCTCTGCTCAGGAGAAATGAAGCCAGCATCAGGCACATTACCTCCTGCTGTACTCCTTTAATCTCAGTACTGCGGAGGCAGAGGCAAGTTCCAGGTCAGACAGGGTTACAGAGTGAGACCCTGTCTCAGAAAAGGAGGCAAATCAGAGTAATTGGGATTCTTTGGTCCTGCTGAAAATTATCTGGGCTCTCTTAGTCTGTTTGGGTTGCTAGAACTAAATACTGTTGCCTGGGTAGCTTAAAGAGCAAATATTTATTTCTTGCAGTTCTATTGACTTTCAAGCCAAAGATACAAGTGCTAGCAGATGTAGTGTTTTATTCCTGACCTGCAGACAACAGCCTTCTTGTTGTGTCCTAACATGGTAGAGGGTGTTGGTGACTCTGTTTCTTCTAAAAGCACAACTCCACCATCAAGACTCCATTGTAACAACCTTATCTAAAGCTAAACCCCTCCCACAGACCCTACCTGTTACCACACCAGATGATGGGATTCCTTAGAGGAGTTGGTTGGAGCATAATCTTTCCACCCATAGAGTACATTATATTCTCTAGGTACCAATGAAAACATAACTGCTTGCCAAACTCAGGATGGGCAATTAAATCAAGTCAGTCTGTCCATTTACATTTACTCTATATTGAACAGTAAGGATACACAGCAGAGAATTAAATATAATTTCTACTCTTGGTGAATCAATGGGTGTCCTTAGGGAAGAGAAATGTCCACAGAGATCACACTGTGACTGTGGAACCAGCCTTCAGTGGATTAGGTTTATCTGGTGAATAGACCTTATACACAGATTCTTGGGACTCTTGGGATGGGTTCAGGATCCATCCATTTCCAGAAGCACGACGCCAAGTTCTCATGGAACCATATGAAGAAGGACCAACCGTGTACTACTGCACAGAGCTGCAACTACGGGTATGTGAACCCGTTGCTGGAGTTTACCCCGGCAGAGGCTGCCTTCAACTTCTCAGTTCCAGCAACTGCTGAAACCAGGGCGAGGGGTAAGTAGGACAGGGAAGTGTGCACGCCGCAGAATGTCGGTTAAGAACCCACTGTCTGCAGACTTCTTGATTGCCACAGATAAGATTCACATGTGCCTGTGTACAGATCACTACCAGGCAGTGGTGTGTTTGTGAAGGGAACTGCTGCGATTGGTCCCTGGGCAGGCTGAACCAATCCCATTGGGCTAGAACAACCTGCAGCCTCTCACTTTTCCTGCCAGCAAGAGCAGGTGGAGGCCCTTCTAGAGGGGCCAGGGTGCAGCCAGCAGGGGTGACCTAAGAGCAGGTGGAGGCCCTTCTAGAGGGGCCAGGGCGTAGCCAGCAGGGGTGACCTAAGCTCACTACTCTTAATGGGCTGGCAAGGGTCCCAACAACCACTTTCTGAGCAAAAAGGACTATTTTTGGAGGTTGAAAGGGGAACAGAGTGGGGGTGGGGGTGGTGAGAAAAGATATAGATATTGAACCCAGAGCCTTGTGTATAGAAAATGTTCTTCCATTGGGCTAAATCCCCAGCTTCACAATCTCCATAGCTCCTTTGGCAGTCTAAAAAATATCTTCTTAGAAATCTTTTCTATTATGGAAATCTTCAAACAAAAAATAGACTGAGCTTCCAAATACTAGTCACCTAGCTTCAACAATGACCAACTCAGGGTCAGTCCCATCTCATTTTTCCCTGAGGTATACGTATCTTGGCTTGCTAGGACAATCTGGTTATGGCTTGTTATCCTAGTGTAATTAATAGCTCTCTCCTTTCGTCTTAGATGTGTCTAAATCTGAATGGCAAAATGTACACTGTTTACCATAGCTACTTCCTCTGCCCCAGATTATTTTGAAGTAAATCCTAGACATAAGTCTACCATAAATGTTTCATTAAACTTAGAGCATTGTGCTCTTTCTTCTAAATAGTCATGCTGTGGCTATTCTTGTCTCCCAGCAGGAAGGAAAGAGATGGGCAGATTCGGTGTATACTGGCATGTGGACTCTTGACACCCATCCCGTGGCCTGGCTGCTTGTCTCCAGCTTATGGACAAGACTGGCACACGCAGACAGAAGCCAAGTGTGTGCCCAGATCAGTATGCTCAATTACACTCAGCCAATGTACCTACTGCCTCCACACAGGACTCAGAAACAAGTTACAAACTCAGGACAGGAGAGTGAATCTCTACAATTAACACAAGGAACAGCAGGCATTTGAACAGTTCAAAGTAGGTCAAAACAGTACAACCTACAAGAGAATAAAATCCCAGCCTTTCTTGCTATCACTGCAAAATTCCAGATCTAGGGTAAAGTTGGGACATCTGAAGTAACCTATCATACAGGAAACCAGGGGGAAATGGGACACAGTGACATCAGAGTCCTTAGAAGAGGTCCCACAAAGGTCACTGGTCTATATGACCTAACAACGTCACTTCTGGGTTATTTCTCGGACACAGAGGATATTTGTCATAGCACACTGTAGGGTAGCCCAGAACAGCACCATGGGAGACCATGGTTGGTGCAACAGAGAACATGCACACTATGAGACAGTACAGTAGTTCCTAAACACACATACAGTGGCAGATCTAAAAACAAAGAAGGCCAAGGAACACAGAGAGAGAGAGAGAGAGAGAGAGAGAGAGAGAGAGAGAGAGAGAGAGAA
>NC_034609.1:34932035-34950758 GCF_900095145.1 Mus pahari | reverse complement strand
AAAGAAAGAAAGAAAGAAAGAAAGAAAGAAAGAAAGAAAGAAAGAAAGAAAGAAAGAAAGAAAGAAAGAAAGAAAGAAAGAGAAAAAGAATTGGTAACATCATGCATGTACTTGAGTTAAAAATGCATATATACACAAGTATTATAAGTCTTAGGGGCCTGAAGAGATGACACAGTGGTTAAGATCACCGCTCTTACAGAGAATCTGGGTTTGATACCCAGCACCCAAATAGCAGCTCACAGCCATCCAGGCTCCAGTTCCAGGGCCTCTGACACCCTCTTCTGGTATCTGTGGGCCCTTAAGCCACTTTCACAGCTTCCTCAATTTTAAAAAATGCTTTCTTTTACCAAACAAGATAGGATCTGAGGGGTAGGGTCAGGAAGACTGAAAAAAGATGCCTCACTTCTTCCTGTAAGTCACAGCAAGGTGATCTTACAGCTCACACATGGGAAGGTATGACTAGTAGCTTATGTGGCAATCACTGGACTTAACATAGCTTCTGCATCTCAGTGTAAAAGTAGAGAGACTCAGACAGAGTCCCTTAAGCCCTCTTCACTGCAATTCCTCCCATCAAACGAGGGCCTAGGACTGCTGTGCACTGGGACATCTATTTCCAGTTAAAGGACTCTGTTTTGTTTACATTTCTAACCTATAGAAGAGAAAAGACAATCCAAAGCTGCTTCCTGTTTTAACACTTCACTGGCTACAAGGAGAGCATGTGTTTGAATATCCTGAAGTACGGCTGATTCCTATGTGTTTGGTACAGGCAGACACTAAAGTCTACTTCCATTTTCTCCACTCCACTGTAGCTCAGGGAAGGAACTGAACGGCACACAGGGAAGGAAAGAGCTGTTTTGCGGAGCTCCAGCTTTGACAGGACACAAGAAAACAATTAAAAGGCAAAAGCATGCCTAACTGCCTGAATTATAATAGGGCCAGGACAAGGTGGCAGCACAAGGAGTGGGACTACACTGAACTTTGGGGCTAGGATGGTGGTAATATAGGAAAGACATCATTAAAAAGAAGGGCAGTCTAAAGCCACTCAGGCCTTGAGGTGGCCAGATGAGTTCTAATGTGGCTCCTCAGAAAGGAGTGACATCATCATACAATACTATACCTACCAACAGCTGCAAAGTGTAATGTGTCCCAAAATGTCCTCAGTATTGTTTTTACTCTCACACACTTCCAGAACTTCTGACACCCCTCATTTAGTGCTGGAGTCTATGTCCCTTCCCTTGGGCTTGAGTGGCCTTGGAACTATTTGTATCAAGAATATACCAGTCATGTTGTACAAGGCAGAGACAAACACAGGATATGGCTGCTACTCAGCTCTTTAGACCCTTGCTTTCACAACTAGCCATCATACTGGAAGGAAGCTAGACCACACAGAGACCATGGGTTGACAAGCCCCGCAGACGTCTCTACTGAGAGTCAGGCATGTGAGTGAGTGAACCACCTATCTCGGTTACTCTTCTACTGCTGTGATAAGACGTCAGGACGGAGGTAACTTACAGAAGAGGCTACTTGGAGCTCCCAGTTTCAGAGCTAGAGCTCATGGCCATCACGGCAGGGAGCCCAGCAGCAGGCAGGCATGGGGATGGAGAAGTAGCTCAGAGCTTAGATCTTGGCCCATAAGCAAGAGGCAGAGGGAGCTCAATGGGAATCTGTGGGCTTTTGAAACCTCAAAGTTCACCCCTGAGACATTCCTCCAACAAGGCCACTCCTCCTGATCCTTACAAACAATCCCACCAGCTGGGGGCCAGTTATTCAAATACATGGAGGGTGGGACATTCATTCTCATTCAAACCTCACACCATCCAAAGATGGTCCTTTAGATTCTCAGCTGAGATTTCTGGTCTCTTCATGAAGCAGAGGCAAGCTGTTCCTAACATGCCCACAGAATGAATGGCTGTTATACAATGCAGTTTCAGGCTATGCAGCTGCAGTGTAAGAGCAAATGGATAAGGTATAGTTCATTCACATAGTGCAAACTATTACCGCAGGACTAACTAAAGGTCTTCAGCACCATACTGCAATACACTCGCTGGCTCCACAAACAAGGAGGCAGACTTACAAGCACAAACTGACTTTACTCATTTTAAGTACAAGAATAAGTCAGGCAGATCTATTCCAAGGCAGGGCCGCAATTATCTGATGGGGTGGTGACAGGGAAAGGGCATGCGGAAGGTCCTAGGATACAGGGACTCATCAAGATCCATGTTTGCAGGCTGGAGAGATGGGTCAGTCCATCAAGTGGACCCATGTAAACAGCTGGTGCAGGAACACATGCCTAAAATCCCAGTGCTAGGGAGGAGGACACAGCAAGCTCCCTGAAATTCAGTGTCTAGCCAGCCTGAACCAGCTGACTTGAGGAGCTCCAGGTTTAGGGAGAGACCTTGTCTCAAAAATAAGGTAGGGAGTAATTAGGAAAGACACTTGATATTAATCTCTGACCTAATGTGCACATACAGTAACATACTCACACCCACATTACACATGCAAAGATGCACACTTCTGATGTACTCTAAGGACTTAGTTTTTTTGTTTGTTTTGATACATAGACTCATTCTCTATCCCTGGCTGGCATAAAACTTACTATGGAGATAAGGCTAGCTTTGAACCCACAGAGGTCTACTTGCCTCTGCTGGGATTAAAGATGTACAACCATGATCCTGAGTTGGGATCCCCAGCTATCATATAAAATTATAGGATCACGATTCTGTAACCCCAGCATTCAGAGGGGACAAAGAAGTAGAGAAAGGCAGATTCCAGAGCTTGCTGGTCCATGTCCATCAAGCCTGGAAGAATCAATAAACTCCAGGTTCAGAAGGGACACAGGTCTCAGAAATTAAAATGAAGAGCAATTGCGAAAAACACCCAACATTAAACTCTTTTACACACACACACACACACACACACACACACACACACACACCACAGCAGACCGATCCCTCTGGCAGACCCTGAAAGCTTGTAGAGCAGTTAAGGAGTTGTTACTGTTCGGGCTGTTGGTGGTGTGAATGGAAAGAAGCAGGGTTCACTGCCCTGCAACCCCGGTAAACATGAAGGTCTCCTATGCTATTGGGCCCTGGGTTGGTGCCCAGTGGGCCATCTGGTGGACTCAGAATCCAGAAGGGACATCTGGGTGACTTGACTGAACAATTATTTATCCTGCTTACTGCACTTTTTGGCATCTACTAATAACTTGTGCCAGGCTGTAGTAGCAAAGTACATAGATTAGCATAGACAGATGATGGCAGGTGTGGTGGCCTGTAGCAACAGTACTCACTTGGAAGACTGAGGGTCACAAGTTTGAGGCTAGCAAAGGCTATATGGCCAGACTGTGTCTCAACTCAAGTCCGAGGAATACAAGTGCAGACAGGGTCAGCAGATGCATTCCTCTTTATGGTTTACGACAGACAAGACCTGCTGGTGGTTTTCATGAAGATGGAATCGGAGAGGAACAGGCTGCTGGAAGGACAGGGAAGATGATGATGGTGCGGTTGTAGACATACTAAATTTGGGGACTCTGACAAAAGGAAAAATAGCTGGCTCGTTTGTGATCAGAGGTAGAAACCAGAAGGGAAGACATGAACTGCAGTCATGAATCAGGCTAAACAGTGAAACAACACAAGTGTGTGTGGCTGGAGCAAAGTGGGAGTGATGAGCAGGAACAGGGTAGATCAGAGAAGCCTGGTTTGAGCAGCCAAGACAGTGATTCTCAACCTTCCTAACAATGTGACCAACCCTTTAATACAGTTCCTCATGCTGTGGTGACCTCCAACCATACAACAATTTTCATTGCAAGGCTGGAGAAATGGCTCAGTAGTTAAGAGCACTGGCTGATCTTCCAGAGGACCCAGATTTAATTCCCAGCACCCACATGGCAGTTCTCAAGTGCCTGTAACTCCAGTTCCAGGGGATCAGACACTTCACACAGACAACCATTCAGGCAAAACACCAATGCACATAAAACAAAATAAATAAAAATTTTAATTATTTTCGCTGCTACTCCATAAACGTAGTTTTGCTGCTGAAGCTGTGTCTCAGTGTTTTCCAATGGTCGTGACTCACCAACTGAGAACCTCTGAGCTAAGCTAAAGGTACCATTCCCAGTCCACATGGTTCATAAGGTCCACACATCCACACAGCTCACACACTGGGTGCTTGCTCTTTCTCCTTTCCTCATCCTTCCATCCTTAGCATTGTTCAACGCAAGTTAAATCTTGGGAGAAGGTGAATCAATTAACTCTGTTCACACTTCTGTCAGGAGAGAAGTGGAAATCATTGTTTCTGGACATCTCAGAGCCCACTGGTTCTCTTCAGATATCTTGTTTCCATCCATTTGCTGAATGAAGCTAAGGGGAAGAGGGCCAGGGAAAAGCCCCATCTCTCTCAGTACACCAAGAAAAA
The DNA here is from genome assembly GCF_900095145.1 of Mus pahari. Classification (NCBI taxonomy): domain Eukaryota; kingdom Metazoa; phylum Chordata; class Mammalia; order Rodentia; family Muridae; genus Mus; species Mus pahari. Next base: position 34,946,345 of record NC_034609.1, on the reverse strand, counting down.
ACAGACGATAATAAACGGGTGAAGCGTCTATAGGCAGCACATTTTCCCCAAAGATGCCAAGGGAGGAGGAGACCACAGCATGAAAAAGAACGCTTGCCTGCTGGCTGTGTCCAGGAGACCAAGCCTGCATGCTGCACTGGAGTATTATATTTTGTACCCCAGCAAGAAGGTAGGCTATAGCTACAGAAGCAGTGGGGTAGTTTCTAGCACAGATGCCAGCCCCAATCCCAGCCCAATTGGGAGCTGGTGACAGGGGCCTCAAACACACCCAAAAGTCACAATATAGCAGGACCATACAGGAATGTGTTTGGCTTCAATGGGTAAATCATATCAATTCGTCAACAGGAATAGGAATGGTAGCAGGGACCAGAGCCCACCTTAGCCTCCTGCAAAAGAACTCTTTTCTACTGCTCTCCTTCCTCACAGGACCTCAGATAGCCCAGACCACTGTCAGACTTGCCACGAGCCAAGAATCACCTGCAACTTTCGACTCCCCTCTTCTACCCACACGGTTTTGGGCCACTACAGCTGGCTTATGCCGTGCTGTGTGTGCTAGAAAGTGCGCTATCAACTCAACTACAACCCGACCCCCCTCATCTCTTAAGAAACAGCTGTATAGTATTCTGTGACATGAAAGTTATTTAGTTAATTTGCTACATGCAGATACTGAAGCTGTCCCCAGATTTTTAGCAATAGAAACAATATTTCACTTGGTACCTTGGATACTTTTTCTGTTTCATTCCTTAGATAAATTTTATAAAGTAAAATCAGTTAAGAAATGGACACATTAGGGCACTCTGCCACTGAACTGCATTCCCTGCTCCTAACCTCTTAAAACCAGTCAGACCCTCAAGGCTCAGTCCTTCCATGATGTCCCCATACACGCTGTGCCTTCTGAGTGTCTGGGCTTTGCCCATCTGAGTTAATGCCCTGTGTGTGCTTCTACAAGTTTTTCACCGCTTACCTAACATAGTTACCTTAACTTTTCTTCTTCCTATGGTCTCTTATTCACAAACCTGGGACCAGCAATGCTTTAGGACTCGGATCTTTGCAAACATAAGAAAGATCCCATTACACAGTACTCCTGCAAAACTTAGAACAGCACCACACTGACTGCTGACATGAACCAGTAAAGAAATCACTGCCTTAGCTGGGCAGTGGTGGTCCTGGCTCTTAGAGACCTGCCTGTACAGACAGACAGATCTCTGTGAGTTCCAGGCCAACCTAGTCTACAAAGTGAGTACCAGGAGACCTGGGCAGCTACATGGAGAAACCCTGTCTTGAAAAACCAAAAGAGAAAAAAGAAAAGAAAGAAAAAGAAATCACTGGCTCAGAGGACCACTATCTTAGGGTTTTATTGCTGTGAAGACACACCATAACCACAGCAACGTTTATAAAAAAAACAAAACCATGTAATTGGGGCTGGTTTACAGTTTCAGAGGTTTAGTCCATTGTCATCATGATAGGAACCATCGTAGCTTTCAGGAAGACATGGTGCTAGAGCAGGTAACTTAGAGTTCTACATCTGGATTGGCAGGCAGCAGGAAGAGAGAGAGAGAGACACTGGGCCTGGCTTGAACATTTGAAACCTCAAAGCCCAACCCCAGTGACATATCTCTTCTGAGACCACACCTACTCCAACAAGCCCACACCTCCTAATAGTGCCAGTCCTTAGGAGTTAACAGGGGCCATTTTCATTCAAACTACCACAACCATCAAGTTTTATCACTAGATCATCATCAGTCACTTATTGTAGAACAGGACATCTGCAAGCCACCAATTAAGTCTGTAAAAGTGGCTGATTCACTGCAATGGGAGAAACGCACCTTTACAAGATCTGACAATCAGTACTTAATCAAATGATCAATTTACAAGAACCAACAATGGAACCCTGGCGCTTGTTATGTGCTTCATCCGTCACATGATCAATAGGATGGCAATAGCACTTTTACTTCTGCCCAAAGTACTCAAACTGAAACTAATGAAGTATTTACACATAACCTAATATTCAGTGTATAAAAATAAGTAAATAAGAGGTATAGAGGAACAGGCTGAATAATACCCTGAGGAAACAATAAGAAAGCCTAGGATGAAGGCTGCTCTAGAAACCAACGGATGCTGCTGGTTCCCTTTTCCATCGCCTGTTCTTGGAGACACCAGCCTGCTTTTTGTGCGATGGTTTAACTGCTTATAAATTCCAACAGGCCACTGCAGAAGTCTCCCTTTGCTGTGCTGTTGGGGACTGAACCCAGGGCCTTGTACATGCTATGAAATGCTCTATTACTGAGTTATCTATTTCCTAGCCCCTGTACTTTCGTTTTTTTACAGTGATGGAGACTAAACCCAGGCCTTACACAAGACATATAAGGGCTCTGCCACTGAGTCACATCTGTGGCCTTAATTTTATCTTCAAACAGGGTTTTGCTTAGTTGCTCAGCCTTATCTTAAATTTGTGATCCTCCTGCCTCAGTCTCCCAAATAGGCATGCACCTCTTAAAAAAAAAAAAAAAAGAAAAGAAAAATCTTGTCTCAAAATAAATAGTTACAATTGCTTAAGCCGGGCGTGGTGGTGCATGCCTTTAATCCCAGCACTTGGGAGGCAGAGGCTGGTGGATTGGTGGATTTCTGAGTTCGAGGCCAGCCTGGTCTACAAAGTGAGTTCCATGACAGCCAGGGCTACACAGAGAAACCCTNTCTCAAAAAAACAAAACAACAACAACAACAAAAACAACAACAAAAAACAACAACAACAACAAAAAACTGTTGTAGCTCCCTGGTTCTTTTGTTCTTTTGTAGCCCTAGCCAAGTTTGTGTTTGTGTGTGTGTGTGTGTGTGTGTGTATGTGTGTGTGTGCGCGCGCCCATACCCATACTCACACCACCCCCGAGGCAGAATAAGTCACATAAAAAACTTACACAAAAGCAGAGATGCTAAGGAACCCTGGCCATTCATGAGTCTCCCCAGACAGGGTACCAGGCATGTGCGTGAAGAAGCCTTGAAGATAGCCACATGTAACTGCAGCTTCATAGAAGCTGTAAAGCCCCCATGCCTCTGAGCTGCTCCTCATTCCGAGTTATAAATACTGTGAGAGATAGTGATTGTTACTGGCTTAAACTTTTACGTTTTAGATATTTTGTTATGGAATAGGTATAATACAAATTATTAGTGACACTGTTCTTTATCTTGTGTGTGTGGCTTATCCAGGGAGAACCAACGCTATAGACTCAGCTAATTATAGGAGGGGAAGGTGGGAGTGTAAAACTAGAGGCAGGATGGCCAGACGAGCATCTCTCTCTGCTGTCTTGGGTGGAGTCTAGAATTCGGATTCTTTCTTTGAAGGTAAACACTCTGGCCTTATGCATATTAACATCTAGTCACAAATGGAAAAGCTCCCTGATGGCAGTATTGAGGACACATAAGTCACAGAAAGTGCAGTTTTCCTCCAAACACAAGGTATCTTCTATTGCTGTGATAAAATACCATGACCAAAAAGCAAGTTGGGGAGAAGGGTTATGTGGCTTCCATATCACTGTTCATCATCAAAGGAAGAGAGGACAGGCACTCAAGCAGAGCAGGAGTCTGGAGGCAGGAGCTGATGCAGAGGCCACTGGTGCTTGCTCAGCCTGCTTTCTTACAGAACCCTGGACCACCAGCCTAGGGATGGCACCACCCACAATGGACTGGGCACGCCCCCCATCACTAATTAAGACAACTGCTTATAGCCATATCTTATGAGACATTTTTCTCACCTGAGGTTCCCACCTCTCTGATGACTTAGCGTGTGTCAAATTGACACGAAACTAGTCAGCACACAAGGAAACTCCAATAGACCCAGGAAGGGAAAATGATGATTTCAGTTGATACAGAAAACAAAGTAGAAGAATTCATTACTACTTTATGTTAACGATTCTCAATAAAACAGAAAGAGGAATACCTAATTGAAAAAATATGAGTATCTTCACCAAAAATTACAGCAAATTTATATTCAATGGAAAAACCATTGTTGAACGTAACTGTGGAGGCACTGATCTGCAAGTCAAGGAGGGGAAACCTAAATATAGACATCAGAAAGGAAGAGCTAATAATTGCTTTTTTATATCATGTAAACCACAAGATCTATTTACCAAATTGCATTTTCTGTCAGCAATAAATTAACTAGAAACAAAAATAATAGAAGAAACCATGTTTCTGGTACTAACTTAAAAAAGAACGTGCAGAACTCTTGAGACGGCCACTAAACGAAGTGACATTATGTATTCCTGCATAAGATCTGATATTATAAAGATGGCAATCTTCACACTGACATGAATTCAGAGCTACTTACAAAAACATCAGCAAAGGTCTGGTGAAAACTTCTATTCACAACTTAATCACAAAATATATTTTTAAAAATTGCAGAATATTAAGATTGTGCCTCCTTTAGCAAACTTGTACTTCCACAGGGAAAAGAATGGGTAAGCTCGTCCTCACGAGGCGGCTGTGGGGATTTGTTTTTTGAGATGGGGTCTTTTGTAGCCCAGGCCAACTTCAAACTTGGTCTCATGTAGCAATGATCACCGTAAACTGATCCTTCTGCCTCTCTCTACTTCCCAAATGCTGCGAGTACAGGCACGTACCACACAACAGACAGAAAGCCTTTGGTTAAAAGGTACCTCACTTTCCTTCTCTACTGGATTTTTCTCCTTTATCAGGAGAAGGCTAACAGGAGTGGGTCCTTCCCTGGACCAAGAAGCAGAGCAGGTTTGCAATGTGCTCCAGTGTTCATTTCTCCTGACATCAGTGGACACACATGGTGCCAAGTGAACCCAGCTGCAAGGGGTTCACAAAGTATTCAGAATGATTTCATAAAAATCAATCTTTCACTTTCAAAACCACCGCCATGCTCTCTACCTTCATCTACTAAGCCAACTGTTTAAAGGATGACCACAGTCTTGGGGCTAATTATTCTGCACAGCTCTGAGGGTGCATGAGGGAGGCTGGGCATAATTAAGGCCTTGCCTACACTAGGAATGTGCACAACTACTGAGCTAGATCCCCATTCTCTGTTCTTTAAACCTGTGGGCAAGGTTTCACTGAGTAATTAGCTTACACAGATTGGCCTTGAACTCTAAGGCTTTGAACGGCTGACTCTCTTGCCTTGGCAGTGGTTACTAGACAATTGGACTAAAGTATGAAACATCAAAGTGAAAGACTTTATACTATATACTTTTTTTAAAAATCATATTCAGTTGGGTAGCTGTAGTGTATGCCTTTAATCCCAGCACTTGGGAGGCAGAAGCAGGCGGATCTCTGTGAGTTCTAGGCCAGCCTGGTCTACAGAGTGAGGTCAAGGATAGCAAAGGCTACAGTGAAACCCTGGCTTGAAAATAAAACCAAAAAGCCCACAAAAGTCTAACAAAGCATCTTTTACAAATCTCTGACTTTTAGTTTATGTGTATGAGTGCTCTGCCTGCATGCCTGGTGTCCAGTAAGTCCAAACAGGCACCAGATTTCCTGGAACTGGAGTTAAGGATGGTTGTGAGCTGCCATATGAGTGCTGGGAACTGAACCCCAGTTCTCTGGGAGCAGACAAGTGCTCTTAACTGCTGAGCCATCTCTCCAGCCCCATCACTATGTACTTTTTAAAGCCCTGTAACAACACACTCACCTAAGGAAAACTCTGTAGATGTGGGGTCAGAAATGAAGAGAATTAGATAAAAGTAAAACTGGCAGTGTCTACACGAACTGGCTAACCCAGCACACGCACTTCCACCTACAAGTGGCCCGGACCTCTTCCGCCCTCCTCCTGACTAAAGAGTTGGGGACAGAGACAATGTTTTCACATAGTGCAGGGAATAGACAGCATACGAACTCTTTTAGAAAATGTCCCCGCCGGGTAGTGGCGGCACACGCCTGTAATCCCAGCACTTGGGAGGCAGAGGCAGGTGGATTTCTGAGTTCGAGGCCAGCCTGGTCTACAGAGTGAGTTCCAGGATAGCCAGGGCTACACAGAGAAACCCTGTCTTGAAAAACCAAAAGAAGAAGAAAATGTCCCCAACTACTGTCTGGACAAATCTTGGTGTTTGTCTGTCTGTTCTCTCTCTCTCTCTCTCTCTCTCTCTCTCTCTCTTTTAAAGATTTATTTATTTATTATATGTAAGTACACAGTAGCTGTCCTCAGACACCCCAGAAGAGGGAGTCAGATCTCGTTAAGGATGGTTGTGAGCCACCATGTGGTTGCTGGGATTTGAACTCTGCACCTTTGGAAGAGCAGTTGGGTGCTCTTACCTGCTGAGCCATCTCACCAGCCCTCTCTCCCTCTCTTATCAATCCCACCTTTCTCCCACTTTTTGGAACAGGTCCTATTAACTCTGTTCCATTGGCTGGCCTGTGCACGAGGCTCTATTTTCTTCACCTGTAGAGTGAGCTGAGGATACTAGTTTATTCCTCTAAATTTTCTTTCAATTTTAGGACTCTGTGTTCCATGTGGGTGCCTGGTACCTGCAGAGGCCAGAAGACAGTGATGGATCCTATGAACTGGAGTTACAGATAGTTGCTAGCTTTCATGTGGATACTGGGATTTGAACCTTGATCCTCTGGAAGGGCGGCCCATGTTCTTAACAATTGAGCCATCTTTCCAGCCCCACTGACTGGATCTTGACATAAAGTTTTGCAACTACCGGCAGCAAGGGCAGAGAAGAGTTTGAAATACAGAGTCAAGAGTATGCCTTGACTGCGGGGAAGAAAGCACAGGAGGTTTTACATCAAATGTCCAAGCTGTGGATAAGAGGGCGGGGGACACGGAAAGCTCAGGATGTGGAGGGCAGCACTGATGGAGAAATGCTTGCTGCTTCCGACCCAGGTGAGGTGAACACTGTGGAGAGTTATATGTAAAAATGATGCAGTGCTAACCGGGGCCACTGATCGGTTCTGAGGTGGGTTTTTTTTGTTTGTTTGTTTGTTTGTTTTTTGTCTTTTTGAGACAGGATTTCTATGTGCCTTGGAATTCTCTCTGTAGATAAGGTTGGCCTTGAGCCTCTGCCTCTCCAGTGCTGGAACTAAAGGTGTCCCGTCCTAGGGCTTCAAATCAAAGTTCCTACATAGGGTTAGCTGATTTACTTCCCTTCTCACATTCCTCTCTAGACTTTGTGATTACTTTTACGACAATACAGAATTCTTCTTTGTATGAATGTGGGGACTACTAACCTTAGAGATTGTTGTTCTTTCCCCCTCTGTACTAGGTACAGTCAGGGCCCTGGAATTTTCCTTCCAGGATGCTTTACTGAATGAATTCTTGTCTCATGTCTTACAGGTCTACCACCTACAGTCTCCTGGAGCACAGATATTCTCACAGGGATGCTTTGAGGATGACAACAGTGACTAAGTAGCATATTGCCACAGGTACAAGAGCTTCTCCTGTGACTCTGGCTGTATACTATTGCTATACGAAGAGATGATAAAATGAGTTCAGGCTGCTATGGAAAGGTAAAGACTCTGTGTTTGCACTGTTTCACTTTTCCCTTTTAATTGACTCTTGATAAATAATTCATCTCCCTTCAGCAATTCTCAACTTTAGCAAAAGGTCAGAGTATTGACCATGAACCACACAGACAGTGGAAGCTCTTCAGAGATGCCTTGAGAAATCTGTGCTGTGTATAGTATCAACTCTGACACCCTAACCAACCAGGCTTAATGTTGTTCCAGTGAGACACTTCAAGGCAATGCCCTTCTAAAATGCCTTTAAACACATAAGGTTCTAAGCTTGTTATTACAAATAAGCTGGAACAGTCTGTCAAAGTCAGCTCTTTAAACTGTTTCAAGTCTTTTGAAGTCACTGAACAGCCATGTGCGCAGGGTGTCTTGTGCTGTAGCGTTGTCATAGCAAGAACAAAGCCATTTCTTGCTTACATTTTGTCAAGGGTGTAACTGAATTTCTCTTACAGATTAATTTGAGAAAAATACAACAGAAGCCACCATTTCCTCACATCTCAGCAGCAAGCTCAGTCAGGTCAGAAGCTAACACAGCTTAACAAAACAAAACAAAACAAAACAAGGGTCTCACATATGCTCTGGTTGGCCTTAAACTCACAAGACCCACCTGTCTTTGCTTCTGGTATGTGCCATCATGCCCAGCTAGATAAACTCACAGATTAATTCTGTGGGAAAAAAAAAAAAAGGTGGATGGAAAAGAAATTGTGGAGGAATAGTTCTATTGGGGTACAGACATCAGTGATGAGCCTCATATCTCTAAGGTTTTCTTCCTTGGATGACTTCTGACTAAGCCATCTATCTAGTCCATACAAAATATCAAGTCACAACAATGCTGGCAAGAATGTCAGCTCTCCAGTGCAGGCTCTGACGTCATCAGCATCCCTTGGATGATATTACAATGGGCACCTTATGTGGATTTCCACTTCTTTCCTTAGCAGCCTCCTCCTTATACAGGGAAGGATTCTAGTAACCTCAGATAGCACAGAGAAGAAATAAAGAGATGGCCTCAGAGGTCTTACCTCAAAAACCAAGGGTGTGAGCCAAGAATAAAATCCAGGCTTTTAAAATCTTGAACTCTCACTCTCCGTTGAAGATGTCCTGTGTCCAGCACTGGAGGGTGGAGTTCCTAGTCCTGCTGCTCTTACGTGCAGACAGCTGTAGCTCCCCACTTGTGATACTATTCTGAGAACTGCCATTTCTTTTTGGGTTGTTTTGTGGCAAGTCCAAGTGTACCTGGTGTTCTGTTTGTTTTGTTTTAATTGATGAGAGGTATTTCATATTGCTGTATGGAACCAAATAATCAAACCAGGATGCCTAGTCACATAATCCTATCCAAATTGTAATCACAGAGGAGAAATGACATGAAGGAACACAACTTGACTTCCAGAGATAAAGGAAACAAAGCCAGCCTGGAGAACGGGGAGGAGCCAAATCTATCTACTTAAAATCCATGTCCAGTTTGAAATTGATTTATGCAATTTCCAACTATTACTTAGAGTAAAAGAAAATCCTCAAAATTCTGGCTCAAAACATTTCTTACAATCTAGAAATGAAAAGATCAAATAAGACCTGAAAACAAACTTCAAAAGAGTAGTCTTTTGATGGCAGAAAACTGATTCCCAGGAGACATGAGCCATCTCATCAAAAACTAAAGCAAAAAGGCTGCCTTCTCTGATACCACAGTGCCTGAGATTCATGAGGCTGTTCTTTTTGAAATTTAGCAGACTTGGTGCTGAGGCTACAACAGGCAAGGGTAGCTGCACTACCGACCCATGAGGAGCTCCAATGCCCACTGACTCAGCTCAGACAGTAGGCTGTAACCGTAACTTTGATTCTCCTGAACTAATTGTCACCTCTGAGGCTTACCGCCTCAGCCTGCTAACCTAGGCTCAGTCCTGGAAGTTTCTAGCTTCTGTACAGTCTAATCTAGGCTGTTTTCAGCCACTGAGACTTGCTGCTGAATAAACCCACCCTTTCTAGTTCTTTCTGATCTCTGGCTAGCTGGTTCAACTTAGCTGTTCTGGCTCAAAACCCTCTCCAAGCTGACTTGACTGAATCTGGCTTCTCTCTGGGCCTTTCACGGAATTGCTCTGCTTGACCTCAGACTAACTTTGGCAGTATGTTTTAGTCTTTGGGATCCTTCTCATTCTCTGGCTCGTTCTGTCTTCACCTGTGTCTAGCTTGTCTCTCTCTCCAACTTGTCCCTCTTTAACTGTCCTTGGAAAACTGCCTCCTCTCTCTCTGCACTGCCCCCCAAGTAGCTTCCCACTCCACTCTTTTCTCCTGAGAGTTGGGCAGATCCTATTCTGTCACATCTTTCTCAGATTCATCACTTTGCCACTCAATTAGACATCACTTTCAAACATGGGCACTTCCTTCTGCAAACTAAGTTAACCTTCATTGTTTGAGATTAAAGGTGTGTGCTAAGGGCTGAGTCACATCACAACAAGATACAGGTTTTTATAGTAAATGACAATCTTGAGGGTCATAGTGTGATCAAATATCCTGCAACAGTAGGCTGTTTTTGTTGTTGTTTTGTTTTGTTTTTTAGGTTTTTCGAGACGGGGTTTCTCTGTGTACCCCTGCTACACCCACTCCCAGCTAAATAAAACATTTTTTAAAAGTATTACCGATTTGTAAATTACAGTAAGAGTCATAAGAACAGCCTACTGGGCCGGACGTGGTGGCGCACGCCTTTAGTCCCTGCGCTTGGGAGGCAGAAGCATGCGAATTTCTGAGTTTGAGGACAGCCTGATCTACAGAATGAGTTCTAGGACAGCCAGGGCTATACAGAGAAACCCTGTCTCAAAAAAACAAAAAAATAAAATAAAATAAAATAAAAAAGTGTTTTATTTTTATTTTCTGTAATAGATGTTTTGCCTGTGCAACCACGTGCATGCATTAGTCACTGAAGCCAGAAGAGGGTGTTGGGTCCCCTGGAACTAGAGTCACAACTGTTGCTATTATGCAGGATCCCTAGAAGAGCATCCAGGGCTCTTAACCGCCAAGCCAGCTCTCTAGCCCCAGGTCTGGGTCACTCTGAATGTTTCCTGCTCCTAGAGTGGCAAGATTAAGGCCCGAATCTGGTCTTTCCCCTTTCAATATGAAAAGCCTAGGAGGCACAGCCTCTTAGAGCAAAACTTGGTCTAGTTCAAGAAAACCAACATGGCCAAACACAGTATCAACTAAGTCCCAAAGAGGGTAAGTTCATACATACCCTGATCAATGTGACCTGGTATATTTAAAAGAGACAGTAAAAACAACCACTGAATATGAAATACCTCTCCTGATTAGATGGCACGGCAGGTATAAGCACTGCCACCTTCTGCCCACCCAGATTTTTGGTCTCATTTGCAATGGAGTACCAAATTCAACACAAGTCATTCTGCCCAAAGCAATGGGCTGAGATGTGCTGTTCGCTTCCTACTGAACGGCTTAGGGGAGTTTAGAATTCCCCTTTCACTGTAGCAGTAACTTCCATTCATTCTCACTGTTCTATGAGGCCTAGGCCACTGTATCCCTTTAATTCCCACTGCCTTTTTTGGTGCTAAACAACCTGATATGGGGAAATAATCCATAGGCTTCAGTGTCATAGTGATAGTGTCGGAGTGATTCCTGCAAGCAAAGCAACCAAAAGCCAACACAATTCATGTAAAGGATGAGCACAGCCTGCCAAACGGGGGCAGCCCTAGGCTACCATCAGATTATATATTCCCATAGTAAGAATAAAGGGAACACCATGGGTCTCCGTGGACTGATTATAGGCCAAGAAGGGGTCCTCTTCTCTTGAGGGGCTTTACAATGGCACTGATACCCTTCTTCATACATAGCCCATCAGGGATAAATAGTCACTTCTAAAGCAACCAGAACCATTTTCTTTTAAGCAGCTGCCAGTGACAATTCTGAGGCCAGGGGAGGGTCATCCTTCGCTTGCTCATGTTGCTTCAGGTCCTCTTGTGAAGCTGGCTTTCAGTCCACCTCTGTCTTTGGAACTAGAACCAGAAGGTTTAAAAGTGAAAGAGATCAAGACTAAGGACACAAAAGACAGACAGAACCAGACCATCTGCTGTCCTGCTATGGAAAGGCTCTTTACCCTGAAACTTAAGGACTTTATCATGCACCTCTCAACCCAGAACCCATTCATTTAAAATGCCTTCATGTATTTATCAAACCTTTAGTTCTCAAAGAACATTTGCTGTCATCTATGTATTGGAGCAACCTCACTAGATGCCATTTAGATCAGAGATCTGCTTAGCATAGATAGCAGAAAACATGCATTTGAGTTATTCTAGAATCATGAAAGCAAGGTGAAGGAAGAGGAGGGTGGGCAAGGCTGGAGCTGCTGGATTCTGAATGAGGAAATCACAGGAGATTCTGAAAGTATCTGAAAGAAAATGCAGTAGCAATTCTCTATAAGAAAACGGGCAGGAGAGATGCTCAGCAGTTAAGGGCACTGGCTGCTCTTCAAAGGTCCCAGGTTCAATTCCCAGCACCCATATACTGGTCTGTTACTCCAGTACTAGGAGATCCAAAGCCCTCCTCTGGTCTCCATGGACACTAGGGATGACATGGTGCACAGACATACACACAAAGCACCCATAACAAAATTTGAAAAGAAAATAGGAAGAGGGTGAAGAGGAAGCTGTTCTAAAAAGTCTTAAGTGTGGCGCTCCAGATACTTCCTTACTCAAGAGTGCTGGGAGCGCCAGGGAACTCAGTGGCATTGAAAGTCGTTCTCATGAGGTCAGTCCACAGACACTACAGGCCTGTGAACACTCATATCCTTTAAGTCTTTCAATCCCGATCAAAGATTAAAGATAGCAGATGTATTCTTTAACCAAGAAAGGTAAACACCAACAGACAGAATTCTATATTTAACTTTCACAGACTTGCTCTAGCCACAAAGCTTTATGAGAGGGCTGTCACAGAAAACGATGGCCTCTTGTTCCAACCTGAGCCCTTTCAGAGTCTCTGGACAGAGCTATCTGATCAAAGTATGACAGACATAAAGCCACTTGGCTTGTAGGTTGGGCTCTAGGGAATAGGGGGAATTCTTTTACAAGGTCAACTGCCTCAAAGCCTTGCTTCTAAAGGAGGTTCTCAATGTATCTTTATGGCACTTCCAACTTCAAAAGATATACAAAAAGGAGGTCCAAAGAGACATGGGAAGAGAGAGACTGAAGAACTAACTCTTGCCTATACATAACTAAAATGAGGACGAGCTCCTGAATTTACTCCAATATGAATAACTATAAACTGCGTGCTCAGTGAAGAAACTGACTATAAATTCTGAGCACCCTAAGGATGCCTCCAGGCGTCAGACAGGAACGAGCAGAGCAAGACCGCACTGCTCGCTCTTCTTGGAAGCTAATGGTCCGAGGGAAGACGTTCTTAGTCCTTTAAAGATGGAAGGCTGTTTTTAAAGTCAGAAAACCAATAGTTAGTCCATAAGCCTGCATGCATATGTTTTCAGCCTATCCAATAGAAGTCGTTTTTGTGAGTTAGCTCATTTGGAGAGCTGAAACCTGGGTCCCGAGATCAGAGACAGCATTCTTACAGAACTGAGTTTCTGCAGTCTCACTGGAGGGCCTGGAGGGAATGTCTTCATCCAGGTGGGTATGCCTCTGTTTTGTGAGCCATATAGAGGGATGGTATCTGATTCTGAGGAATAAACCGAAAGTAGTAAATTATGAACATAAAAGTACACGGAATCAAACTAAAAAGGCCATGTGGTTGAGCTTATGGAGTGCTCTAAGCTACAGAAAAAGCAGGAGTCTGGAGTCTAGGGATGGAATGGACAGAGGATTCCAGTCCTGGGTGGCCTGAGTGCAGGAGAGTCCCAGGAGGACCGGTGGGACAAACACTGGGTGTGAACAATGGCTGCCATGCTGTGCAGCTAGTCAGAGAAGCACTCAGAAGAAAAGGCCATGGTGGCCTGGGCAAGGTGTCAGACTTTGGGCTCCCTTTCCTGTGAGTTAATCACTCAGACCGCAAGAAGGGAGCCTCTGGTAATCTGTCTACTGGTGAACATCCTTCAGTCAGACAGGGAGCTCTCGACAAAGTTCCTCCTTCAGTTTGCTGCTTTCTGAGCTTCTGAGTGTGAAGTGTGTATGTGGGGGGGGAGGGGGGNGCACTGGACTTAAAAGAGTGTTTCCTGGGTTCCTACAGAATGAAGAGAAGCCTCTCTCAGAGGGAAAAATCAGTGTCTGTCATCCAGCCCAGAGTCTATCAGAGAAGACCTCACAGTCTGAGGACAGGACTCGGCCTATGCCCAGAACAGCAGGACCTCAAGATAGGACCCCGTTCTACCCCAAGAAGATATCACCTAAGTCATATAAGTTAGTGGCAGAGGCACAGGTAGGAAACAGAATGGATATATGCTAGCTAGGTTTAAGTCAACTTGACACAAGCTAGAGTTACTTAAGAGGGAATCACACTTGAGAAATGCCTCCATGAGACTAGTCAGGCAAGTCTGTACTGTCCTGATTAATGATTGATGGATGAAGGCCCCAGCCCACTGTGGGAGACACCGCCCCTGCAGCTGGTGGTCCTGAGTGCTATAAGAAAGCAGGCTGAGCCAACCACGAGATAAAAGCAAGAAAGCAACATTCCTCTAAGGCCTCTGCATCAGCTCCTGCCATCGGGTTCCTGCCCAGACTTTCCTTAGTGATGGAGTGTGGTGTGGAATTCACAGCTCCTTTCTTCCAGGTTGCTTTTGGTCCTGGTGTTTTTTTTTTTTTTTGTTTGTTTGTTTTTTTCAAGTTTAATTTATTTATTATATGTAAGTACACTGTAGCTGTCTTCAGACACTCCAGAAGGGGGAGTCAGATCTTGTTAAGG
>NC_034609.1:34919412-34931056 GCF_900095145.1 Mus pahari | reverse complement strand
AACGACTGCTGGGCTGGTGAGATGGCTCAGCAGGTAAGAGCACCCGACTGCTCTTCCAAAAGTGCGGAGTTCAAATCCCAGCAATCACATGGTGGCTCACAACCATCCTTAACAAGATCTGACTCCCTCTTCTGGAGTGTCTGAAGTCAGCTACAGTGTACTTACATATAATTAATAAATAAATAAATCTTAAAAAAAAAGAGAGAGAGAATGAAAGACGGTAGCATGGTTCCAAACATCTCTTAAAAAAAAAAAAAAAAAAAGACTGCTTTACTTGACGGCTTCAAGTCTCAAATGCAGCAAAGCAGATACCAGAACAAAAGACATGGAAAGACAGATTAACTCTGATTAGCTGCAGGGTATTCAGAGAAACACTTTAGAGTTTGTGATCCCAGGGACCCACTGAGGATCTTGGAAATTATCCCTTGAAGACAAGGAGAAACTACTATGTTATCTAATTGCTATATGAATAAATGTTTCCTTTAAAAAAAAAAAAAAAGATTTATTTTATGATTTTGTGTGAGTACACTGCAGCTGTCTTCAGACATACCAGAAGAGGGCATCAGATCTCATTATAGATGGGTGTGAGCCACCATGTGGTTGCTAGGAATTGAACTCAGTACCTCTGGAAGAGCAGTCAGTGCTCTGAACCGCCGAGCCATTTCTCCAGCCCTGAATAAATGTTTCTTACACTTTTAATTAGAAATATCTTACTCAGAGATCAGACTCAAGGCTGGAAACCCAGCAAGAGGCCCAATAATCTTACACAACAATTTCTTCCATGGTATTACCCTTTCCCACCTCATCCTCCACAGACCTGATGGGGAAATACACTCAAGATCTCAGACAAAGAAAATGAGCTGGGGTCTAGCTTGCCAGAGCCAGAGATCAACAAGACAAGTCCAGAGTTCTAGCCGAGCCGAGCCACATCAGTCTCTTCCACAGAACTATCCCCCTCTCGCTCGGATCCCCAGAACTAGAATCTAAGAATGGTCCAGCCCACAGGAGCAGGTGCTGGAGTCTGGTCTCCTTCTTCAAACGCAAACTGCTAAAGTCGGAAACTACATATGTGAATCAAATGCTAGAGGTTCTTTACATTCTTGAAGACCGTGTGCACATGTGACACCACTAGATTAATGATCTCCACAAGGACTTCTGCCTTTCCCAAGAGAACCACAAAAATCATGGAGAACTAAGGGGCCTTGCTGGAGGAACGGAAAACATGAAGCCAACTGCCAAGGAGGAGGAGACAAATAACTAAAAATGGAACACTACCATTAGCTGAAGTTTATGGAGTCAACAAAAAGCAAAGTTCTGACTCGGCCTGGAAGACCGATCAGCAAAGGGACACAGGCTGGAAGACTTTGAGTTGCCATGACAGGATGGTTAGAACAAGCCTATCGTGCCACAGAGGGGACAGCCTGAACAGGAGCCCAGGAACACCTAGAAATATGCTAATGCTTCCCTCCAAATGCTGAGACAGCATGATGGTAGGTTGTGAGGAAAACTCTAGTTGAAAGAGTCAAATCTGCTTACTTAATACATGGGTTATAGCCAGAGTCAGTGTTATACACCTGCAACCCCAGCACTCCCCAGGGGTGCTGGGGCAGGGCAGCGTGAGTCCAGCCTATGACAGTCCTAACACTGTCTCAAAACTAAAACCAAACCCACAAAGTAATACGGGAGTGGCTTCTCCAGCACCAAGCACTTATAACCAGAGTCGCGGATTACCCCCCTAGGAAAGCTGTCAGGGCTCAAGTAGCCCCTGACAGCTGCAGACTTGAGGAGGCTGCTGCCATTTTTATCTTTGCAGTTGGAATCCTCAAGTTGAAGAACATGGGTTCTTTTCTGGCCCTCTGTTCCTACCTCCTATGTATATTTAGATAATTGGTGTTTAACTTCATGGTTCTAGCCACCCACCTGAACTAATTTTATAAGGTAGGGTGGGAAGTGCTATAAAATCCCTTAGATTCCCTCTGTGGCTTATAAATAGAGCCCTGGGAAAGAAGGCAATGAGCCCACCTTAGGCAGGACTTCCACCTCAGGAGGTTCCTCCTTCAGGTCCAATTGAGGCACCTCACAGGCTAAGTCAGAGAATGTGTACACATGTCATCCTGTGACAGCCAATGAGAAAGCTTCTCCTGTCTGCAGCCTCAGAGTCCTTTTCACAGGGGCCACCAGTTCTGCTCCTCCGCAGCAACAGAATCCCTGAGGACAGTGCATACAGATAAAGTCTGGCAAACTCGCAACAATAAGATGGAGGACGGAAGGGATGCACAGATGAGCTGTCTGAGATAAAGCAACCGTGGGAAAACAGGCAGGCGGGGGGGGGGGCAGGGGGTGGCGTTCCGCTGCTTCTCAACTTTACTCTTTAGCAGGCCTGTCTGCTACAGAATGGAAGGCGCTCTGCAGGAGCAAGGTCAGCACTCACATCTAAGAAAGAAGCAGCAAGCACTCCTGACAGGAGAAGGCATGAAACTCAGAGAGCTTTGATAGACAATGCATGCTAAGGTTCGCTGTGGGTCTATAATGTGTGTGAAGGATGTGAACTCTTTCTAGGGAGAGATTTGGGTTGGACTAAGAGCAAAACACAGTGAACATACACTTAGTGTATTTTATTATGTGTAAACTTTACACAGAGAAAAATACCACTGAATGAATGAATACTACATTAAATACTACATTAAAATATTGAGACAAATATAGTTTATTTGGAAATGAATCAAGATAGATTAATGGATGGACAATAAAGATAATATGTGATAATACGCTAATAAAAAGATGCAAGGTGCTGGGTAGCTGTAGAGGCAGTAATGTGTCTGAGCCAAGACAGGTGGGGTTTTATTTGTTTTCTTAGGTGATGGGCATTGAACAAAGGGCTTCTGTCTGCTGGACAAGGATTACAGCACTGAGCTATATCTCTAACCTGGAAAGTGCTCTCTGGTATGGGCCAATTCTATATCTCTGTGATGTTGAATACATGAACCCATACAAATGATAACACATGAGTGTATACACACACACACACACAAAACATCATGTAAAACCAGGAATCCAAATAAGGCTTGTGGATTGTACCAATGGCTCCAAGGTCCCTTTCTCATTTTTGAGAGACCATAGTTATATAAACTACCAATTTAGACAAACATGATGACACACACCTCTAATCCCAGCACTTGGGAAATAGAGGTAGGTGGCTGTCTGTGAATTTGAGGCTAGAATGGTTTACACAGGGAGAAGTGTCTCAAAACACAAACAACCCACATGCACATACATCTAATTGGTTACTATAGAAGTCCAAAGGCAACTTGACCAGCAAAGTTTATCTAATTCTAAAACCTAACACTAAAAAAGCTAATAAATGACCAGAAATGCTCATTACTATTTCTGAGCCATTTGTGACTATTATCTCCTTTCGGACAGAAAGCCTGGTAATGCATGTGACCAGCCAAATAAGTGGTGATGGTCAAGACAGTTGAATGCCAAAAGAAAAATACAGGCGTTTCCTGTATTTATATTGGGGCAGCTGCAACTGAAACTCTAAAGCAAAGATACATTTTTGTTTGTTTTGTAGGTTTCACTTTGTAGCCTGACTGGCTTATGATTCACTCTGTAGTGCACTCAATAGGGACTCATTGCTCCACCAGCTTGTTTTTAACTGAATATTTCATACCTATCACATCCAACTGCCATGGCTTGGATAAATGTCCTTTAAAAGCCCATGTGCTATAAAAACAAAACAAAACAACAAAACCCAAAGCCATGGTCCCCCATCTTGGGCACTAATAAGAAGGCTGTACAGGGGGTGGGGTTTAGTTGCAAATTCTCCATGCAACTATGAGGGCATGCATGCCCTTGAAAAGGATTTGGGGGCCAGAGAAATGTCTCAGTGCACTGGTAAAGCCAGGCACACACACACAAACACTCTCTCTCTCTCTCTCTCTCTCTCTCTCTCTCTCTCTCTCACACACACACACACACACACACACACACACACACACAAATAGTAATAAACCTTTTAAGGAAGGAACACTGGTTTATTGGTTTCCTGGCCCATCCTCTTGCCCTTTCTTTGCTTTCTGGATGCTGTGATAGAAACACCTTTCTCTACTACACTCTACTAATGTCTCCCATTAGTCACTGCCTTGCCATAGGCCCGAAGGGAATTGGGCAAAATGACTATGGACTAAAAGCTCTGAAACTTAAGGCAAAAGCAAACTTCTTTTTATGTGGACTTACGTGGCTACAGGAACAGAGATGATGGACTCTTAGCTAGTAAAGTTATAGATGCACACGGCTTTTTCCATTTGTTGCTGGAAATACAACACTGCCTTTAAAATATATATTAAAAGATAGTAAACCCTAGAGAGAAGAGCTTCAAAGGAGTGAACCATGAGGTCTTTCATTTCAAAATGCAATAATTTTCTCGAGTTTAATGGCACTGAAACAAGACAAAACAAAACCATGCTTCTCACGTTTTAAACACTGATAGGCCAATGCCCTTAAGAACTAAAGAGTAGCCGGGCATGGTGACACACGCCTTTAATCCCAGCACTCGGGAGGCAGAGGCAGGNGGATTTCTGAGTTCGAGGCCAGCCTGGTCTACAGAGTGAGTTCCAGGACAGCCAGGGCTATACAGAGAAACCCTGTCTCGGAAAAACAAAAAACAAAAAACAAACAAACAAACAAAAACCTAAAGAGTAAGCAGAGTAAGATATTCTGAGCTACACCTTACGGTCTCACTCTCCTCACTACTTGCCACCATTCCATCCCTTCACCAATCTCCAGTCATTAAAAAATAATTTGTAATGCCTCTGTAATCAGAGTTAATAATAATTTGAGAGTCAAGACTATGGCTTTCTAAATGATGAGAAAGATATCAACTATAGTTACCGCTGAAAGCTCACAGAGGAGAATAAATTCAAGTCTTAAAACCCCTTTGAAGCATCTAGTCTCAATACTGAGAATGAAAATCCTGGGAACTTCCAGTTACAGCAAAACAAACGCCTATATAACCAGAAAACCCTGTGTTCTAAGTGCCCTACACTGAGTAAGAACAAAGAAAGAACTGGAAATCCCCACGTGCCAGAAACCAAGAAAGAACTGAAATGGAGGTGGGGAGGATTTCTGCCTGTGCCACACAGAAAAAGGTTTCCCTACAATTTGTTGTCACTGGCCAGTTTTGTCTCCTGTTTAAGTCAGCTTGCAAGGGCAAGGCAGGAAACACAATCTGATAGACTCAAGTAAGTACACTTACGGCTGGCAACAGAACTCAGAATTCTAGAGACACCACTGAAAGCCAGGTATGGTGTCACATATTTAATCCCAGCACTGAGGAGCCAGAGGCAGGTGAATCTTTGTGAATTTGAGGACACGTTGGTCTACTTAGAGAGTTCCAGGCTGCTAGGGAGAGCCTGTCTCAAAAAGGAAAACAAAATTATTGATAGTAAGTAATAAATACTCTTGAAGAGGGGTGAGCTAGGAATGCAGGTCAGTAGTGGAGGTGATTACTAATGATCCTAAAATCCTTGGCACCAAGATCACTAGGCTATGAGACAGTCACGCCATTTTGGGGTTATGAAACCACAGATCTCCTCTGTGTAGCAGGCACTAATTAAGTCATGGGATAAAGTGACACTGACACATAAGAACATCATCATCTGCACAGTTCTTGTCTGCCAAGGAAATCTAACCTGAATCTAGATCTAAAGGAAACAATATGACAAACCCAAAACACTTTGTTCTTCAGAAATGTCAATCCTATGAAGAGAGAAGAGAATGCTCTAGAAAAAATTGGAACTATGGAGACATGACAACGACATATAAACCATGATCCTTGATTGAACCTTTTTGTCCATTTTTGCTTTGCCTTATGTTCATTGTCATCGTCTGAGACAGGTCCATCTAGCAGAGACTGGTTCCAACCTTCCCACGTAGCCAAGGCTAATCTGAGATTATTCTCTATACCACTATATCTGGATCAGTGATTTAATGTGGGTTCCATCCAAGAAACTTATAGACAGATATATAAGCCCTGGGGAGTTCATCTAAGAATTAGTTTAACTCATACAATCTGGATTCCATAATTCCTAAAACAGCAATTAGTATGCATTTGTATTGGATCATTTAAGGAAATGTAATTGCCAACTTCATCAAAAGATCTAAGAATAATTTCACTATATATTCTATACCTATGACTCCTGAATACTAAACTGCCATAAGGCTTCTTATGTTAATGTCAAAGTGATTCTTAGAAAGAAACAACACCAACAGGACAGGGTGCTTCCTCAAGCCAATCGTGGTGGCTTACGCTTATAATTCCAGCGCCAGGAAAGGTGAGGCAGGGAAATGATTTTGAGCTTGAGATGAGCCTGCTTCACAGTAAGTTCTAGTGCAGCCTAGGCTACATTGTGTTACCTTGCTCCTTCCCCGACTCTGCTCCCTAAAAATCTATGATTGAACAGACTGTGGGAAGCTAGGCCTGATATTTGTAGTTCCAGGTATATGAGAGTTCAAATTATACTCAGCTATGGACTAAGTTTGAGGGTATCCCAGGCTACTCAAGACCTGTCTCAAAACAACAAAAACAAGCTTGTGGGATACATTTAAAGGAGAACCCAGAAAAAAAAATTAAAGTATATTCAAAAAAAGAAAAACTATAAATCTATACAGACTACAATGGAACACAGGAATTAGAGGAAACAGGGCCTAAGAGCTGAACAGTGGTACACACAGGAACTCAGGATGCTTGAGGGAGAAGGGCTACAAGTTCAAGGTCAGCAGGGGCTACACAGTGAGCTCCAAGTCAATCTGGGTTAAGGACAAGATCCTGTCTCAAAGAACCCCCTCTCTGACAATACCTTTAAAAGGGGTGGCTCAGCACATAAAGGCTCTAGAGTTCAATTCTGAGACCAAACGGCGGAAAGAACTGATACCTGCAAGCTCACCTCTGGCTTCCACGCTATGCCATGGCAGGTATGTGCTCTCTTCTCTCTTCTCTCTCCTCTCTCCTCTCTCCTCTCTCCTCTCTCCTCTCTCTCTCTCTCTCTCTCTCTCTCTCTCTCTCTCTCTCTCTCTCTCTCTCTCTCTCACACACACACTGGGGCATGATGAGAATGTCCTAAAACTGACCCAGGAGCTGTAATGGCTGCACACACCACTGTGACCATGCTATGGAAAACGCATACCAAATAGAAAAGCAGACAGCTAAGCCAAAGAGGGCTCCTAACAGTGACCAAAGGAACAGCACAGTAGTGAGAAGGCGAAAGAAGCCAGCTTAAAGCTGCTGGGTTTCTCACAGAAGCCCTGGGAGCAAGGCAGCAGAGTGCAGGGCCTCGGCACACTGGGCTGACGGGGACCCTCATGTCTGCCACTGGCCTCGCAAGTACTCCTAGTGTGTTCTGCTGTTAACTGCTCTAACTGAAGCTGTCTTCCAAATCAGCCTTAAGAGACAGCTGCTGTTATCTTTCAGCACCCGAGAGTGCACTTCTGAGGAAGCTGCCCAAGCTTTCTGAGCTCTAACCTGAGGTAGGCCTCATGTTCTCCATTCTTGAGAGCAAACAAGGCACAGAGAAGCATCCCTGACCTAAAAACAACATCCACACTAACTGTCACCCTGACTGACAAGGCTCCAAGAGCATTCATTCTCCTTGTAAAGTACAATGCACGGAGTCCCCTTTATTTGCTCTAATCCAATGATGGATTAGAAGTCAAGTCCCCACATTAAAGTGAGGTTTTAGGGTAGGTCCTAAAAGGTAAGACTCAAACCCTTATAAGAGATTAGAACCTAGACACAAAAGGAAGACCATGTGGAGACACATGGAGAAGGTGGCCATCTGCCAGGCAAGGACAGAAGCCTCTGAGGAAACCGTCACGCTGACACTCCGATGACGGCCTACAAGTCTATGGAGCAAAGCACTCAATCTGCGCCCTTCCTTCCAGCAGTCCTAGGCTTGAGAGACACGACATGAAGGACCCCAAGGTAAGAAACAACTATAATAGAACCATCTATCTGCACTGGGAAAGGTAAGACAGCTGTACATACAAAATGCACAGCTTATACTTTCCACATTGCTGTTCATCACTGAAGGAAGTCAGAACTGGAACTCAAGCAGGTCAGGGAGCAGGAGCTGATGCAGAGGCCATGGAGGGATGTTACTTACTGGCTTGCTTCCCCTGGCTTGCTCAGCCTGTTCTCTTATAAACCCAAGACTACCAGCCCAGAGATGGCACCACCCACAAGGGGCCTGTCCCCCCTTGATCACTAATTGAGAAAATGCCTTACAGCTGGATCTCATGGAGGCATTTCCCCAACTGAAGCTCCTTTTTCTGTGATAACTCCAGCTTGTGTCAAGTTGACACAAAACTAGTCAGTACAATGAGCTAAAAACAATTCTTTAATGCTGGGAAGACTGCCCTAAAGTTTGCTGGGTGTCGTTGTTCATGGCTTTACTCCCAGTACTGGAGGCATAGGCAGGAAGACCCCAAGTTTGAGGACAGCCAGGGTTACACAGTGAGACACTTGTCTCAAAGGACTCCTAAATAAACTGTCTTAAGAAAACCAGGGCTAAGCAGGGTGTGGTGGAGCACGCCTTTAATCCCAGCACTCGGGAGGCAGAGGCAGGTGGATTTCTTCTGAGTTCAAGGCCAGCTTAGTCTACACAGTGAGTTCCAGGACAGCCAGGGCTATACAGAGAAACCCTGTCTCGAAAAACAAAAACAAAAACAAAAACAAAACAAAAAAAAAAGTTTGTTAAAACATGTCAAGGGGGGGCTGGTGAGATGGCTCAGTGGGTAAGAGCACCCGACTGCTCTTCCGAAGATCCGGAGTTCAAATCCCAGCAACCACATGGTGGCTCACAACCATCCTTAATAAGATCTGATGCCCTCTTCTGGAGTGTCTGAAAAACAGCTACAGTGTACTTACATATAATAAATAAATAAATTAAATAAATAAATAAATAAAACATGTCAAGGGTATCATGTGCTGCTCTTACCCCCACAGAGCAACATTTCCTGTGAATTATGCAACAGGAAAGAAAACAAACACAATCACATTAAATGTTGCCATTCTAAAGGTTGTGAAATACACTGCAGATGTAAGACAGAAACTCCGACACTGTACTTTCTCATCTGTATGACGGGAGTCCTTTCCTTCTGTGCTTGAGACAGTTATAAAGGGAGAGTGAGAGCATATGTCAAGTTCTGACCCTGAGCCTGGCAACGATCAGGGACTCAAGAAATGTCAGCTTCACAATCCCTCTCTCCCACCCTCGATCAATGAGAAAGGATCGCTCAAAGTATTACATACACAGCCCAAAGGTTTTCTTTAAACCTATTAAAGAAACCAAATCACACATGGCTTCATTCATTAAATATACATAGGTATATACAATCAATGAACAAATCTTACCCAACCAAGTACAATTAAAAAACACCAGCACTCCTTTATAAATGTTTAAGATTTCAGTAGCACAAAGAAGTTAAGTTGATTCTACATTTTTGGTAGGCTGTTCTAAAGCTTTCAGAACAAAAGAAGTGATGATGTGGCTGCCCGAGATGGGTCCTTAAAAGGAGAAGCTGAGGTGAGCCAGAAGCTCAGGCAGCTGAGCAAACCTTAGGGATCCCCATGGCTGACTGAGAGCTGGGACTGAAGCAACAGGCCTTGAATTTACCCTGCTAAGACTGGAACAGGGCACTGGTTTTCATGCTCTGAAGGGCGCTCGCAGCAAGCAGAGCTGTGCTCTAGAGAATTTGGAAGACAAGAGCTTCCCTATGATCCTTCTGCATTCTTACATAAGTGGGACCTGCACTGCATTAAACTGGTAATGGCAGCCTCTTACTAATTATAGCCCAGCCTTCATCCGTCTGTTAGATTAAAACTTCCCTCACTCTTTAAGTTGAAGCACAGAACCAGTACAATGAGGCTGTTTGCACCTTCCGAGTGTTTTCTCCCTATGGCTTGAATTGTACTATCTACTGGCTTCTCACGCCTGTTTTATGAACTGCACACTCTGGGTCTTAATTTTTAGCAGCGACTCATTTGCCTTCCTCAGGCAAACCTGAGGTGGGAGTTAAATATTTTGGGATCTGCTTAAGGCTGACGAATGTATATTTATGAATACATTTAAAATCACATTTCTTTAAACAATAATTAACCGGTTAAAGCAAAAGGAATAACCACCAACCAGTGTACTGTGAGGCATTGTGTGTGTGTATGTGTGTGTGTGTGTACACGTATACGTGAAATGTACGTGTCCTTTCCTCCAGAGGTCTCTAGGGAAAATGAATGGAAGAATAATTAAGGCTCTTAGTACTGTTTTTACACTGAGGTGATATAAATACTCTGTAGCTTAGTAGGCAAGAGTTTTTAATTGTACAAGCATAAGGAGTTCAAATCCTTAGCAACTATCTAAAAAACTAGCTGTAGCTGTATGTTCATCACCTGTGGGGGAGGAGACAAGGCTGATGTCATTTGCTGCCGGGCTAGTCCCAGGTTGAGTATGAAATCGTTTGACAAAGGAATAAGGGAGACAGTGGCAAAGCAGGACACACAGTATCCTTGTCCTCCTTTGGCTTCTGCGTACTCTCTACACACACGCACACGCATACATGTGTGCTTAGACTCACACACGTGAGCACACACTTTTTTAGGTTCAAGGTCATCCCCAGCTATGCAGTAAATTTGAGGCTAGCCTGGTCTACATGATTTAAAAGGAAAAAAAAACCCTAACTAAAAACACACTGTAACCAGTAAAAATAAATCTATATTATAAAACCTAGAGCAATACCCTCCTCCTAAAAGCAAAAAATAAAATAAAATAAAATAAATTAGTAAGGAGGAGTCAATTTTTAATTTAAATAAGGACTGGGAAAGGAGAAAAGGAACAAACAGAGAGAGAGATGATAAACACTGCATTGAATGTGAAGTTTACAACATAAAGCAAAAAAAATATTAGTCTGGATTTAAAAACAGCAGGACACTAGGACACCCTTTCCATGTTTTCTACCAGTAAAGTCTCTAGATGCAAACAGTGCCTGGTGTGGTGGGCACAGAGCATACCTTCAGTCCCACACTTGGGAAGCAGGAGACAGGCAGATCGCTGGGAGTTCCAGGCTAACCAGGGCTAAATAATGAGACCCTAAAGAAAGAAAAAAACAAGGCACAGAAAGGCAGAAGTGAAAGGGTGACAGATAACCATAGCCACACTGTTGCTCCTGAGTGCAAAGGTGGTGTGGCTTCTTAACACTCCTCTGCAATTACGCAGACAAGATCGGTATAGTTCTAGAAGAAATGAAAAGAACAACCAAATTGACCCAAACAAGGACAGAACAACTGACCAATAGTAGAAACTACTTTTTCTGCAAAGTGTGGAGCATTCATTAATCTACTGCATTTTTAGAGACCTAAAATAAGTCTCAAATAAAAGGTTAAGGGAGTGGGTTCTAGAAACCGAGCCCTGAGCCTCTGCAAGAGCAATCTGTGCCCTTAACCAATGAGCCATCATCTCTCCAGCCCCGGAAGACAGTCCTTATGGAGCTTTGCTATCACAGGAAGTAGTGAGATGAAAACAGGGTATAGTCTGTTAGTGCTCTTTTCACGTGGGAGAAACGCCAGCAGTTTTCCCAGTTCTGATAGGGATGT
>NC_034609.1:34914376-34919401 GCF_900095145.1 Mus pahari | reverse complement strand
CAGTTCTGATAGGGA
This sequence comes from Mus pahari, assembly GCF_900095145.1. Taxonomy (NCBI): domain Eukaryota; kingdom Metazoa; phylum Chordata; class Mammalia; order Rodentia; family Muridae; genus Mus; species Mus pahari. Next base: position 34,919,386 of record NC_034609.1, on the reverse strand, counting down.
TGTGTCAGTTCTGATAGGAATGTGTCAGTTCTGATAGGGATGTGTCAGTTCTGATAGGGATGTATCAGTTCTGATAGGGATGTATCAGTTCTGATAGGGATGTATCAGAGAAGGCGCGGCTAGGAGAGAGCAGACAAAGTCTGGAGGTCGATTGGTGCTGTGGACTCCACAATAACTTATGAAAAATGGCTGAAATCTAACATACAAGGAGAGGGGTCAGTCTTTGCAAAAAAACAAACAAACAACAACAAAAAACCCATGGACAGCCGAGCAGTGGTGGCGCACACCTTTAATCACAGCACTTGGGAGGCAGAAGCAGGCAGATTTCTGAGTTCGAGGCCAGTCTGGTCTACAGAGTGAGTTCCAGGACAGCCAGGGCTATATAGAGAAACCCTGTCCTGAAAATTACCAAAAAACAAAAAAATAACAACAAAATAAACCATGGATAGCTCATATGATGATGTTACAGAAAAGTTAAGAAGAGCAGAGATGTACATAGGTAGTAAACTGTTTCAAGGAGAAACAAAGTAAGGTCTTTCCCAAGTGTAAAAGGGATGGGGTGGGAGGCTTCGGGGGAGGGGGAACTGTCAAAGGATCTCATTAATCTCTCTATGCATCCCGGACTAGCTCAGAACTGGCAATTCTCCTGCCTCTGTCTCTGAGATTGCAGGTGTGTGCCATCACAGTTTGCTAAGAGGGGAATTGGTTTTGCAGAGAAGGTAAGAGACAACCCTCTAGGAAGTTGGAAGGAATAAACTATAAAAATAGATCAGAACTCCCAGGCCACATTAAAAGCCCATTAAACTTAGTGCTCAGGAATGTAAAATGGGGAAGAGGAGGGTTCTGCATTTCTTCCACACAGCAGGCAAACTTGAGTTAACCAAGGTCGTGGTTGGCCACCTTATAACAAGGCAGAAGCAGGGCAAGGCATTGAGAGTGACTTGCCATGACTGACTGTGGAACTCAAGCTATTTAAAGGGGAAAAGACAGGCAGGAGAGGGAGAAGGAAACATGGTCAATGGACTGGAAGTCCTGCTGGAGTCAAAAGTGGCTAAGGGGACTGGTCATAACAAGGAGTAAAAGAATGCAAACCTCATGGCTGACAGGTAAGAACATTGGTATTTCTCCATCACTACAAACTACAAAGGTTTATAAATTGAGGTTAAGACCATCAGGGCTAAAAGGGATCCCAATAATTGCACTTCTAAATGGCCACTTAATAACAGTATGAGGTGCCATTCACTGAAGCCACACTACTTTGCTGCTATGTGACATTTAGGCAAGTTCCTAAGTGCTGGGGCTTAGTTTCTGCATCTGCCAAATATGTCACCGGGCAAAGACAAAGAGTGAATGTACTAAACACATTTAAACAGTGCAGGCTTTTGGTAAGCATTAATTAAATAAATGCCTGCTGTCAGTGACACTGTTATCACGCTACTATTTATTAAAATTCTGCTTGCCTACTTTAAAAAGATGCATTACCTAACAGAACCCAGACTGCTATTAAAGCAGGAGTCACAAGAGGAAGGGTTCAAATATTCAAGTATTACAGAATTTTCTCACGTACTTTTCCTAGTCTGCTCACTTCTTTACTTTCTCTGGGAAAAGGAAGTAAAATGACACATGCCACCTACCAGAACTCAATAAACCGTAGCCTTGCTGTTGGGTGATGGGTTCAGCTTCATTCCGAACCCTATTTCCAGGTTCTGGACTACAATGCCTTAATTCTTCCCCTACAAGATCTCATTCACCAATGTAATAGCAACATCTCTGAAATACTAACACCAGGCTAGTGAGATAGCTTAGTGGCTAAGGGCTCTTGCCTCCAAACCTAATGACCTGAATTTAGAGAAAACTTACTCCTACAAGTTGTCCTCTGACGTCTACATATTTAGGATGTGCCTGCCCATCCCCCTCTCCTCCCTCTCAATTGTTTTTTTATAATTTTAAAAACAACAACAAAAATGAAGCCAACACATTACCAAGTGTGGGATCACATGCCTGTGATCCCAGCCCTTGGCAGGCTGAGGCAGGAGGATGGGGATTGAAGCCAGAGTAAACTAGACATAATGAGACTCTGGCAAAGCACTTGCCTAATATGTATAAAACCTTGGGTTCAATGTATTTATATTTGGTGCACATTACTAGCATCATAGACAATCTGAATACAAACCCCCAGACTCAAATTCCTAGCAATGGATGAAGCATCACCATGGCAACATCACCATCACCAGTTAGTGTGGATGACAAACTTTTCCTTATTTTTTTTTTAAAGATTTATTTATTATTATATCTAAGTACACTGTAGCTGTCTTCAGATGCACCAGAAGAGGGCATAAGATCTCATTACGGATGGTTGTAAGCCATCATGTGGTTGCTGAGATTTGAACTCAGGACCTTCGGAAGAACAGTGGTGTTCTTAACCACTGAGCCATCTCTCCAGCCCCCCAAACTTTTCCTTATGATGAGTTAGCTTCCTGCAGCCATCTCTCAAATGTCCTCCACCTCAGATTAATCACAGCTGCACAAAAATCAATCAATGCACACAGAAACTAGTCTTCATTTTCTCCAAATCTTACTTAACACGACCTTTCTATTTACCTGGTTTCTCCTTTCCACATACCAAACTACAGGTAAAAGGAGTAGGCTTGTGATCATCAATAATCACAGCCAGATCAGAACTCAATATCCTCTCAGAACTCTTGTAAAATACAGATGGTGCAGAATGGTGGTACCCTGAAAGAGAGCCTTCCCGACTCTGGGCACCAAGAGGTTCCCGGAAGCCTCACTCCTAGCAAGTGAGCTGTCCTAAGAACGCTGTGCTAACCTTCAGAACAGTACTGTCTACAGAACTTTCTACAGTTATGGAACTGCTCTGATGTGTGTTGCCCAACTGTGACACTCCCTAGCATCTGTAGGCGCTAAGCCCTGACAATGTAGGTGATGTGACTCAGCAATGGAATCTTAAGCTAGCCCAGAGGTTGGTATAAAACCCAGCATGGGAGGGAAAGGCAGGAGGACTGCCTTGTCTTCGAGGCCAAGCTATGATGGCTATTCACAAGGACTCAAGTGCTATGGACTGACTCCTTTTGGAAACTTTGTATACTTTGTAAGCAAGCCCGCAGGGCAGGAAAGAAGCCAGGCTCTGGCCTGAGGACTTCTCTGAGCCAGGGACCTCCCTTATCCCTCTCTGTCATAAGTGTTCCAGCCTCTGTAACAGTTACTCAATAGGACCCTCCCCAGATTATGATAATTTTAGGTGGAAAGTGTGAACAAAACCCACCAATCTCTGCATAGGAAACACACCAATCCCTGAGCTTCCCAAGTTCACCCTGGAAATCTCTGCCTTAGAAAGCTCTGCCCCCTAAGAAATCATATATAGAAGTTGTACCTGCTCAGTTCCCTGCCATCCCCTCCTGGTAGCCAGAGGCAGACAGCCCCAGATTTGTCTCTCCATGCCCTGCGCCCTCCCAGTAAATCTCTTTTATGAGATTTGCTGTATGGTGTGTCTCTCTCATCAGAAGAAGTCAAGAAGCAAAGAAAGCTCTGAAGTGGGTTTGAGTCCTCATCTCAGCACAGGCAAGGCAAGGTGTGTGTGTGTTTGTGTGTGTGTGTGTCCATGTCCTCCCCTGGGAGCTGCACCGCCTCTGCTGAGGAGGCTTCCTCTCAGAGCTGTGTGGTTATAGGACTCTTGTGTGTCAGGATGCCCTTCCATTGGGTCACTGTCCCACCTCAGAACAATGTGATTCCCGGGCTTCCAAGTCCCAAGATGTCCTTTCATCTGAACAAGAAGGGCCACAATATCTAAAGTGGTTCAGTTCAGTCCAGTCCGGGCTAATAAAACAACTTGTTTTCTGAGTTCGAGGCCAGCCTGGTCTACAAAGTGAGTTCCAGGACAGAAAGGGCTACACAGAGAAACCCTGTCTCGAAAGAAAAAAAACAAAAACAAAAAAAAAACAACTTGTTAAGATATTGTTAAAAAAAAAAAAAAAAGACTTAAAAAAAAAAATCAAGAAACAGATGTTTAAATTTAGTTGATTATAGTTTAAATAAGCGCCTCTACCTTGTGGCTATGTGCTAGACGCTATGGTTCATGAGGGAGAAAACAAATCTAGCCTGTCTAGAGCACAGAATACTCTCCAAGTTTATCATGTCTCTTCTCTGCATATTCTGAGAACAGAGGAAGAGTTAAGCCTTCTGTTGCTATAGAAACAGATTCCTGCTGCCACAGCTGTGAGGCCCCAGAGGTACAATGCGGGAAGGTTTCCCCACGTGACTCAGGAGCTGCTCTTCCTCTGGGAGTGCAGCACAAAGCCATGCTGGGCTCTAGCTTCCTGCCTGTCCCCACGCAGAGTGCTTGTTTGCTCAACAGCATGATGCCAGAGTGATGAGGCTTCATGGAATTTCTGAGCAGGAAGAGACTATAAGAAAGCAGCTAGCTAGCCCGAGGGCCATAAGAAAAGCCTAAGTAAGGTAATTTGTTCATTTGTTTGTTTTTATACAATGGAAGAAGTAAACAACCCACTTTATTACCAAGAGGAACTTACCATGTAGTTCAATGAAATATAAAGCTGTAAATTTAAAGTGGGTGAAGAAACAACTGTGCACTGAAAGGCAGACATAGGAAACTGAGGTACAGCCAGGCGTCGTGGCGCACGCCTTTAATCCCAGCACTCGGGAGGCAGAGGCAGGCGGATTTCTGAGTTCGAGGTCTGGTCTACAGAGTGAGTTCAAGTCTGGTCTACAGAGTGAGTTCCAGTACAGACAGGGCTACACAGAGAAACCCTGTCTAGTAAAAAGCCAAAAATAAAAAATAAAAAATAAAAAAATAAAGAAACTGAGGTACAGGGCCAGAACTAGAGACAACTGAAGTACAGTGCTGGAGAGATGGCTCAGCCAGAGGTCCTGAGTTCAACTCCCAGCAACCACACAGTGGCTCACAAACATCTGTAATAGGATTTGGTGCCCTCTTCCAGTGTGTCTGAAGACAGTGTACACACAAACATAAAA
>NC_034609.1:34908068-34914295 GCF_900095145.1 Mus pahari | reverse complement strand
GAAGGGAGGAAGAGAGGAAGGGAGGAAGGAAGGAAGGAAGGAAGGAAGCAAGCAAGCAAGCAAGCAAGCAAGCAAGCAAGCAAGCAAGCAAGCAAGCTGAAGTCCAGGAGCAGAACTGGAAACAGCTGAGGTGGCACAGGAGCAGAACCTGAAGGATGGAAGCCCGGGAGCACAAGCCACAGGGCCACGAACCCACCACGCCCATCACTGCTCAAAGTAGAACTCCAAGGACTGGAAAAAAAATCAATAAAAAGTAAAAATTGTTTAAGTGCTTTGAAGGACATTAAATCTTATATTCAAGTACAAATAGTAAGCAGGACACATGAGAGTAAATCAAGTGAGCCACACCGCAGTAACCTTCAGAAGACAAGGAACAAAGAGGACAGAGCAGCACACAATAGATTAAGAGGTCAGAAGCTGACCTCACCATTGCACCTCTACAAACGTAGCAAAATACAGGAGTAAAACTGCCTAAATACTGAGAAAAATAAACCCAGAAACTCATACACACTTATCCAGTTAAATTATCCAATGATCATGACAAAAATAGATTTAGGCAAGCAAAAAAAAAGTTTCACAGTAGCAGACAGCGAAAACCCAACTGTATAGCCCACCTTTGACAGCAGAAGTAAGTGTGTCTCAGAAGCATGAAGATGGGAGAGAAACAGGAGGCAGAGGAAGGGTAAGCCGGTGGGTGAATCCAAGTGAGCAGACGTTATCAAATAAGAATAGCAACAACTAATTCTAGGGTATGAAAACAAAGTGGGTTAGAATATGGAACCAGAGCAGTGAGTAACAGAAACTGTGGGTTCTTACTCAGGAGTAGAGTAGAAATGATTTAACTTTATATTTAGTTGAAGTATGCAGGCCAAAACTTTAAGAGAAGCAACTAAAAGAGCTGAAAGCTTCCAGATAGTAGGGAATGGAGAAAGGTATAGATAAAAGTATAGAATAAGGACAACCAAAACATATCCAATGGAAGATAGGAAGCAAAACACACTGCCAGGCTGGGTTTGGTGGTAGGCACTTATAATCCCTGTACTCAACAGGCATAAGCAGTTGGATCTCTGAGCTCAAGGCCAGCGTGCTATATACACAGCAAGTGCCAAGCTAGCCAGAACTAAGTGTTAATAAAAAAGTTATCTTTAAAACAAGTTTTTAAAACCGGCATGGTGGCACATACCCTTGGTCCAAGCACTCAGGAGGCAGAAGCAGGCAGATCTCCATGAGTTTGAAGCCAGCCTAGCCTATAAAGAGAGTTCCAGGATATCCAGTGCTACGCAGAGAAACAAACAGTACCTACCATGTAGGTGTTGGGAATTGAACCCCCATGTCTTCTGCAAGAGCAGCCAAGCACTCTTAACTCCTGAGCCGTCTCCATTCTCCTACAAAGGCCTTTTTAAAGCCCTTCTTTTAATAGACTAGCTCAAAGCACCAACACACAGAACAGAGGCTGTATCTATTTTGGTTCATGTAAGGATACAGATCAACTCTGATTAAAGTAGGTCTCGGTCTTAGGCATAGCACCCCTTCTGACCCACGTCATCTTCAAGACCACAAGCTACTCCCATTCCCAGGGCAGCCAACATGGACTTTTCAGACTTGCAACGTTTTACTTGTTGAGACCTTAAGGGGCTTTACAGAGCCAAGAACTTAATGCCTGTTAATAATTTGTATTTCTGGTAACACTAAGGATTTTAAAGCTGCAGGGTATGATATTTACTTGTAAAAGTTCTGAAAATAAGACAGGCAGTGGTCGCTTATACCTTTGATCCCAGCAACCCAAAAAAGTTCTGACAATAATTTCAGAAATTAAAAATATATAAAAATATATTTTAAAAATTATATTCTTGTGGCTGGAGAGATAGCTCAGCAATTAAGAACACTGGCTGTTCTTTCAGATGACCTAGGTTCCATTCCTAATACCCACATGGTAGCTAACAATTGTAACTCCAGTTCCAAGGGATCTGACACCCTCTCTTTTGGCCCCCAAGGGCACCAGGCACACATGTGGAACACAGACATATAAGCAGATAAGACATTCATACACATAAATGAATAAATAAATCTTTAAAAAATCAATTCTTCCATCTGTAACTCTAGTCCTATCTACTCATAAAGACAGAAGTGAGGTGGGTATGAGACACCTATAATCTCAGCACCTGGGAGACTAAGGCAAAAGGATTAACATATGTCTCAGCAAACCTATCTCTAAAAATAGACAAACAAGTTAGTGAAAAATTTACAACAAAAATATGGCAGATGAATCTGTGATCAGAATAAAAATCCCTGCAGTTCTTTTTTCCCCTCACAGATATCAACAAAACAGAACCTAAAATTTGTCTGGAAGCAAAAATTGCCCAAGATAGGCAGTTTGTGTTTTTATTATTGTCTGAAACACTCAAAACTGTTCTTTGAGATACAAAGACATCAGGAAATAATGTTGCTTATGCAATATAGTAGAGGGGGAAGTGTGAAAGTGCCCGGTAGGTCAGGGGCACCGAGACCCATCCTGGCATTAAGTACCCCACTATAAACAGCAGCTGCTGGAACACGGTACTTCATTTTGTTGGTCCCATCTGGATCCCTTATTTGAAACCCTAGAAAGTTCCACTTAGGAAACAGTTCTAAAAAAGGATTCAGTGAGGTCAAACGATTTGCCCTTCCCACAGAGCTAATTACTACAGTAATTAGCTTGGTGTGGTGGCACGTGTGGTGGCACTGGAGACAGAGGCAGAAAGATCTCTGTGTGTTCAAGGCCAGCCTGGTCCACCAAGCTAGTTCTAAAACAGCTATGGCTAAAAACAAAACAGCAACAACAAAAAGCATATAAGGAAACATGAAAACTGTCTTGAAGCAAGTGAAAATAATTTAATGCTTATTTATTAAAAAGGAAACAATAGATGGTGGGTGAAGTCATCCAGTATGGCAGTGAAAGTGATCTGCTGTGTTAACAAATAAAACCCACTTACACATCGAAAATCTGTTTTCCTATACACACCTATACGTAGGTATGTATGTACTTGGACATTAGGATGCTGTCTATGCAAAGTATAAAAAATTAACAAGAACAGTAAATACAGTTTTGGACAAATGCAAGCAGCAAAAATAGTTTATGTGGGCCGGGTGTGGTGGCACACGCCTTTAATCCCAGCACTCGGGAGGCAAAGGCAGGCAGATTTCTGAGTTTGAGGCCAGCCTGGTCTACAAAGTGAGTTCCAGGACAGCCAGGGCTACACAGAGAAACTCTGTCTCAAAAAGCCAAAAAAAAGAAAAAAAGAAAAAATATATATATAATATGTGTACACACACACGGCGCATAGATATATATAAACAGCATATAAACAGCAGAGTCAGAGACAGGGCAATGGGTATTCTTTTTTTTTGGGGGGGGAGGGGTTCGAGACAGGCTTTCTCTGTGTAGCCCTAGTTGTCCTGGAACTCACTCTGTAGACCAGGCTGGCCTCAGAACTCAGAAATCTACCGGCCTTTGGCTACCAAGTGCTGGGATTAAAGACATGTGCCACCACTGCCCAGCTGCAGTGGGTATTCTTGAGGATGGATGGGGAAATGAGAATGGAAAGGATATACACAATTATTTCTATAATGTATTATTATTATCTGCTTATTGAGTTAAGTATATCATCTCTTTTTTGAATTCCTGAAATAGTTCATAGTTTGAGAAAATGTTAAGGCACCAAAGAGCCCCTATTCAGTCACACCACTATCCGATTTCCTGCCATGTACCTGTAACAACAAATGAAAAAGCACCCACCACCTGACTTACCCATTCACCAACCACAAGACCAAATCTTCAGAGTTCGCTCTTAAAGGGAAGGAGAGAGGAAAGGCTGCAGCTACAGCTGGGATCCAAAGATAAGCATCCAGCAAGTCTCCAAGTAAGAGACACAGGAGACTGACTCCTACTGCAAAATAAAATACACCTTTTCCTTGAGTGTTTTGTTCCTCAGACAAAAGACACTATTTTCTGCTATACAACAAACAGGCAAGCCTTTTCCTTTTATAGGAACTGCTATTGGTCACCCCCAGGGCCCAGAACTCCCCTCCAATACTAGTGCCCTTTTCTTTATTAATTGTTGCTGGCTCTCATGCATCAAATATGGACTTCCTGTTTCCCCTCTTTGAGCCCTGGAGACTTGGAACTGGTATGAGGCTTTGGGAAAAAAAAAAAAAAAAAAAGAACAAAGCCAGGAAAACACAAAAAGGCGACAGTCATGTCAGTTAGAATCTTAACAGCTGTAACACTTGTCAGATTTTCCTGTGTCTCCATCTTACATGAAGTGGTGGCTCTGAATGAGTTCTAAGGAACTTGGAGTCAATGAAGCTGACAGCAGTTAACAGTGAGGCTCAGAAGATGGCTGTGGTGGCTCATGCCTACAAACCCAACACCAAGAAGGTGAAGCAGGAGGATTCTAAGTTTGAGACCTACATGGGCTACAAAATTATAGGCTAGTGTCTCTAAACAGTGACGGGGTTAGCTCAGTTGACAACTTGCCAGCATGCATGAAGCCTTAAGTTCGATCCCTAGCACCACACAAGGCTGACCCAGTCATCGGTGCCTGCTAGGCCAGCAGCAGGGAGGCAGAGAGGCTGGAGGGTCAGAAGACCCAAGTCATCTTCAGCTCCACAGTGAGAGGTTAGCATGAGACCTTATCTCAAGATAAACACAACCCCAAGAACCTCCAAATTTACCTTGGGTTTGGAGAAAGGTTTGGGCAAGTGCTTTTGAATACTGGTATGCTGGCTTAATCAAAATTAATTTTCTTTTTCATGTGAGTTTTGCCGTAGGTATATCTGTGCAGAATATGCATGGAACACTCAAGGGGCCAGAAGAGGTCACTGAAACCCCACGGAGCTGGAGCTGCAGTTACATGTAAGACACGTGGGTCCTGGGAATGGAACCCCGGTCCCCTAGAAGAGCAGCAAATCCTGGTGACCACAGAGACACCTCTCCGGCCCTATTCTACAACTTTGGTATCTCTAGAAAGGTCTTTCCTCTTCACCATCCTACAGAGGCTAAGAGTAAAGTGATGCCTTTGTGTGCCACTCTGCATGCTTTAGACCCAATCGGGGTTTTGTTATTGTTTTGTTTTGTTTTTTTGAGACAGGCTTTCTTTGTGTAGCTTTGGCTGCCCTGGAACTCACACTGTAGACCAGGGTGGACTTGAATTCACAGAGATCTGCCTGCCGAGTGTTGGGATTTAAGTCATCCGCCACCACTACCTGGCTAGATCTAATTTCTACAATTTTATTAGTGTACATTTGTTGTTAAAATAACAGGCTTCACTAGGCATTTCTGCACAGGGACAGCAGCAGTCTGAGCTCGACCCATCCACTCTTCTTCTTTCCCATCTTTTTAAGTCTAAATTCCACTTGAGAGAAAACATGCAACATTTGTGTTTCATCATTTTCCAGATGGTCTAAATGAGATGATTCCTATTATTATTATTATTATTATTATTATTATTATTATTATTATTTCTCCATAGCAAGGCTCCTGGAACTATGTAAACAAAGCTAGCCTTGAACTCAGAGATGCTCCTGTCTCTGCTCCCCAAATGCTGAAATTAGTGTGCCACCACTGTGGTGACTTCACTTCCTTTAATGGCTGAATGACGCTTCATTGTGTGCACATGGCACTAGTAGGTGTGCAGCTTGATTTTGTATCTCCAGGGCTGTGAACAGTGGGACAAAGGCATAGCGAATGCAGGTATGTCTAGCATGCGCTTAGGTTCCTTTGGGTATGTTTCTGAAGGGGCAGCTTAAGTCATATAATAGTTATCTTTTTAGTTTTCTGAGGGAACCTCTGCACTGAGTCCCATAGTGGCTAAACTAATTCACGTGTCCCAGGGTGCATTACACATTCCTTCCCCGCAGTATTTCCTTGGAGGTGCCAAGAATGCACCGGGCTTTGCTCCACAGGGTAAGCACTGCATCAGGAGCTATACACTTCTTTTCTCTTCTTGATAATGGAATCTCAAAGGAGCTTTGATTTGCATTTCTCTGGTACTTAAAGAAAGGTACTAGTACTCCTTTTGGGAACTGTCTGTTGGATTCCTTTGCTTTTTTTTTTTTTTTTTAATTTTTTTTTTATTTATTTATTGTATGTAAACACTGTATCTATCTTCAGACACTCCAGAAGGGGGAGTCAGATCTCGTTATGGATGGTTGTGAGCCACCATGTGGTTGCTGGGATTTGAACTCAG
>NC_034609.1:34882799-34907571 GCF_900095145.1 Mus pahari | reverse complement strand
TTTTATGTGACTGGAGTTTTTGCCTGTAAGAGGGTGTTGGATCCCCTGGAAGAACAAACTGTGCTGTTAATCACAGAGCCATTTTTCCAGTCCTCCCAAACCCAATTTGAACCAAAAGTATTAAAGGGTAAAGTACAGCTCTACAAATCCACTCTTTGAATGATGGTGCTCTGACCTTGTAACTTCAGTCTGGAAATAAGAAACACAGACACTGACAGAAGCTACCTGTGACCCATGGATGGGCATCCTTAGGTCAGCTGCCATCTCAGAACCCAGAGCCACCTCTGTGGCTTCCAGTGCTCTGACCTTGGGCCTGTTTCATGATCCTTCTACAGTGCAATGGGATTTGAACAGATTGACAATGTCGAGGCTCCAATTTCATTGTTCATGCTGTGGCATCTTCTCATTAACCCAGGCTTCTCTCTTCTGTTCTGTTCTGCTGTCCTGCATTTTGAATTCAGAGCCTGGTGCCAGCAAGGAAAGCACCAGAGTTGTCATGCAGCAGCCTCTGGCTGTATTCTACCAAGGGATGTATCATCTACAACCTACTCACATCCCTCCCCCAACAGCTACCAAAAATTCCCCTGGTGAGAAATGCTATTATAAGAAGGGGTGGCTGCTTTGTGACTCACACTGTTTCATTAAAAAGATTTTTTTTTTCCCCAAACAAATTTTCAGTAAAGAAATCCAAAGGTTTTCCAAAGCCACAGCAAAATAGAACAGCTCATGATAGTATTTTTCATAGGTCTGCCACTTCACTGGAGGTTCCTAGACCCAAATGCAGGAGACATTTATATCTGCTTAGCCTTTTGTGTTGCATTTGGCCTTTAGGTTAAGAGAAGAGTAGGAACTGATTGATTAAACCCAGCTCGTACATAATATAACTGGGTTTGTCAGGTATTAAGATAGAAGGCCACTAGCTTGCAAGTCAGCACTCATCACAGGTCTCAGAACCTCTCCAGGGCATCTGGTTACAAGGGCATAGATGCTTCAACAACACCTGACCAAGCATGAGTAAAACCAGTAACTGATGACCTATGTGGGTACTGGGGACAGTTGTTACAGAGGTAAATGGTATTTTAGAAAGCTTCCTATCTATCTTAAACAGTATTATATCTTTGAGAGTCTAAATAAAAGAATACGCAGTATTTCACAAAACTAATTTGTCAGTATGGAATCCCAAGGGCTCCTTTAAATTACTGTAGAATTTCTAGAGTCCTTAGGGGGTAATCAGGATAAGAGTCCTAGCCAGCTCTCCTCTACAGGAAAAAAGCTACCGAGATGGGAGAGTCAAAAATGTCTCCAAATTGCTCAGAAATGTGAGCAAAATGACCATAGAGGCTTGGGGTCTGGGGACTTTCTAGCTCTGTCCCAAACTGTCTGAGTAACTCTGTTTCTCCCACATACTAAGAGACCTCCTTTGACCTTAGAAGATATTGTACAGCACACAATATGGAAGTAATTTGGAAGAACTGTTTGTGAAGTATGTTTTAATCATATTTTAATCATATTTTATAGAGAGAAGGGTACTAGAAACAAGAAAGTTCATTCCAAACTGCAGAGGCTGTTTTAAATTTAAATGAAAGTTTAAAACAAAAAACAAAAAACAAAAAAAAAAACCTGTTAAACAGGCAAATGACCTGAATTTGTATTTCTTCAAAGATACATAAATGGCTAGGAAAAAACAAAATCATATTTACCAATCACTGTGACAGAAATATAACCTACAATCTTACTCATTAGGTTAGTGACTATCTGTCTGGTTCCCAAGAAAGGCCTTTTCCTAAGGTCTAAGGCCCCCATTGTCCTGGGGGCTTACAGAAAGTTCCTGCTGGCAAGAAGGGAGTTGTTTTCCTTATCTCTGGCAAGAGGATCTTGAGGCTATTCCAGTAACAAGGTGGTACCTATCAAGTTTGTCAAGGTCAGTGCTAGCCTCTAGGCTCCCTCAGTCCCTGCCCACAAGCCCCACCCCAGCTCCCAAGCCCCATTTTCTCTCCTTCCCATTTAACCCTGAAAATCTTCCCCTGGTCGCTTTTCCTTGCTCTCCTAGACAGCCTTGGCAGTCTGGGATGAACTTTCTGCCTTTTCACCTAGGGACGGCTATTTTTGTTTCTTTACTGAACCCATTTTCATTCACTGTTAAAAAAAAATTAAATTTGGGGGCTGGTGAGATGGCTCAGTGGGTAAGAGCACCCAACTGCTCTTCCGAAGGTCCGGAGTTCAAATCCCAGCAACCACATGGTGGCTCACAACCACCTGTAACAAGATCTGATGCCCTCTTCTAGAGTGTCTGAAGACAGCTACAGTGTACTTACATAATAAATAAATAAATCTTTAAAAAAAAATTAAATTAAAAAGCCAGATATGGTGAGTCTGAGCCTGTAATCCCAGCACTGGAGAGGCAGAGGCAGGCAGATCTCTGAATTTAACCCAGCAGGGTCTACACAGTGAATTCCAGATAGAACAGGACAGCAATAGAGCAAGACCTGAGAGAGAGTAGAAAACAGAAGTTCTGAAACAGAGAATCTGGAGGTAGCTCAAGGCAGTGTTTGAAACCAAGTTCAGTCACCAGCATGAACAAACTGGGCAGGAAATCCTAGCACTCAGAGGTGGAGGCAGGAGATCAGATGTTCACATTTATCCTCAGCTACACAGTGAGCTTGTCAGCTTGGACTGTAAGGAAAAAAAAAAAAAAAAACCAACCTGAATCAAAAACAGAGAGGAGGGGCCAGGTGTGGTGGCACATCCCTTCAATCCCAGCACTCGGGAGGTGGAGGCAGAGGCAGGCGGATTTCTGAGTTCGAGGCCAGCCTGGTCTACAAAATGAGTTCCAGGACAGCCAGGGCTACACAGAGAAACCCTGTCTTGAAAACAAAACAAAACAAAACAAAACAGAGAAGAGGGACTGTCTCCTACCTCCAAAACAAAACATCAACAAAAAACACAACCCAACCATTTTACTCCAAGGTATATATGGGAAACTAGGGGATATGGCTCAGTGGTAGAGCCTAGAACATATCCATCGCTAGAGAGGTGGTGGTGGTGGTATAAAAAAACGGTCTCAAAGAGTATCTGCACATCTACAGCAGCATTATCCATAACATGGATAACATCATGGATAACAACAATCCATGCGTCAGATGCTTGGAGAAGCAAAGGTGTATACTGTCTACTGTACACTCTAATACAAAGGTGTGCGCTGTCTACGGTACACTCTAATACAAAGGTGTGCGCTGTCTACGGTACACTCTAATACAAAGGTGTGCACTGTCTACGGTACACTCTAATACAAAGGTGTGCACTGTCTACGGTACACTCTAATACAAAGGTGTGCGCTGTCTACGGTACACTCTAATACAAAGGTGTGCGCTGTCTACGGTACACTCTAATACAAAGGTGTGCGCTGTCTACTGTACACTCTAATACAAAGGTGTGCACTGTCTACTGTACACTCGGTGTACACTATTGTACACTCAAATACAAAGGTGTACACTGTCTACTGTACACTCAAATACACACCCTGTGGTACATGTTCAACCCTAAGAGAGAAGAAAATCCTGACTGGAGATGCAACCACAGGGATGAAGGTTAAGGGTATCCATTATGCTCAGTGAAAAGAGTCACAAGACAAATACTTTACGATTACTTGCATCCAGTTCTTACTGTGGCCTACAACTATACACTGAAAAATAGTGAAGATGGTAGATTTTATTACACATATTTTATCAAAATAAAAAACAACCAGGGTGCAGGACACAAAACTATCAATACCATGGCATTCTGAAACCTACATGTACCAGACCAAGGGGCTCTTTTACAGACAGGCTTAAAAAGCAGTGAGTCATGCTTCCTATGAAACATGGTGACCAGAAAGAAAGCAACTCTAGGTACAACGAAGGTACTTCAAAGTCCAAGGGTAAACAAGATACCACTGAGAAGACAGAGGGCTGGGCCCCTTATACTGGGTCATGTGAGACATTTCTCAGTCTGTTAGAAACACAAAGACCAGACCAGAAATAGGGGTTAGGGAAAAAACTGAACATCACTGAAGAGTTCAGAAAAACGCCTTACAGCAGCCTCACACACACTAAGTGTTCATGATGAAGACGACAACGCTAAAGCCACAGGAACATGCTTAAAAAGGAAGAAAGTGGGCAGGAGAGACGGCTCAGTGGTTAAGAGCACTCACTGGCTGTTTTTCCAGAGGTCCAGAGTTCAATTTCCAGCAATCACATGGTGGTTCAAAACCATCTATAATAAGATCTGATGCCCTCTTCTGGCACGCAGGTGTGCATGCACATAGAATGCTCATATACATAAAATAAATAAATCATTTATGTAAGTTAAAAAAGCAAAGATTCTTGAAGAGAGCGCTAATCATCTTCATGGTAATTAATTCCCAGCACCTACACTAGTTCCTGGCCCCTGTGTGTACTCAGTCTTAGTGCAGTCAGTTTCTACACAGGCAGGAAACTCTCTGCTTTGAAATAGAGAGGAAAAGGGGAAACTCATAATATATCTGCTTCAGTGTCAGGAGTTGTCCTAGATCTCCAGCTCTCGAGCTGCTGGGCCGGCTTGTGTGAGATAACTCAGTGCCCTTCAGAGGTACTGACCGAGCCGGGCGTGGTGGCGCATGCCTTTAATCCCAGCACTTGGGAGGCAGAGGCAGGCGGATTTCTGAGTTCGAGGCCAGCCTGGTCTACAAAGTGAGTTCCAGGACAGCCAGGGCTACACAGAGAAACCCTGTCTCGAAAACAAAATCAAAAACAAAAACAAAACAGAGGTACAGACCGCCAGAGGCAGCGGGGCCTCATGAAAATCATGGGAACAGCCACAGAAAGGGCCATTGGTTCAATTACTGCCAGGCTGTTCTGAGGCACTCAGTTGTCAAGACCACAGCACAGTGGCTTAGGCCTTTATGTAGTAGACAAATGCTTAATTCCATGTGGAAAAACAAAACAAATGCTCTTGTTGGTGAAAGACACTTGTGTGGATCCTGTCTAGAAAATACCCAACTAGGGGCTGGTGAGATGGCTTAGTGGGTAAGAGCACCCGACTGTTCTTCCAAAGGTGCAGAGTTCAAATCCCAACAACCACATGGTGGCTCATAACCATCCGTAACAAGATCTGACGCCCTCTTCTGGAATGTCTGAAGATAGCTACAGTGTACTTACATATAATAAATAAATAAATCTTTAAAAGAAAGAAAGAAAATACTCAACTAGTTTAACAGCATCAAAAATAATGGCTGCACCAAAACAAACAACCCACCAAGTTCTTTCTGTTTCAGAAGGAAAAAAGGGAATTCACGACAAGCTAAATTTACATGTACATGTTCGAACTGTACTCTCTGGATCTGTTTTAAACTCAGATTCTGGAGTCTCCTCAGCACCACTAAATTCTGGGAGTAGGGTCCAGTCATCAGCATTGCTATGAGGCTCCCTAAAAACCACCAGGCAGTCAGCAAGGCTACTCGGGAGCCCTCACTTATCAGAGGCTCCTGTTTGTGTCTGTTTCATTTCTGTTGTCCAAGAGTGCACTGTAAATTCTTGTCATGTCTCCCTAACTTTGAGTTATAGAAACAGCGAGATACTGTGACTGTACCCTTCAGCTTGCCTCCCAAGGCTAACAGACAGGGAGACAGCAAGGTGAACTGCCGCATCAGTTCAGAAGCCATCCCAGCAGCTGATTTAGGATGAAACTTGGGTCCTTATAAACCTGCACCTGACCACTGGTCTTCACTCTTATCCAACCAGCACATCCGAGACAGGATACAAAGACAAACCTGGTCCTTCCTTTTCCCCCACTTTGGTTTTCTGAGACAGGGTTTCTCTGTGTAGCACTGGCTGTCTTGGAACTCACTTTGTGGACCAGGCTGGCTCATTAATTCAGAGATCTGCCTGCCTCTGCCTCCCGAGTGCCATCGAGACCACCCAGTGATAAGCCTGGTGCCTATGAACAGAAGATTGAGGAGGACAGAAGCTAGGTCTCTGAGAAGCCCCTTCCGGTACCTAAGCCTATTATAACGTGAAGATGCTAAGAACCAACCATTTGATTTAGACTGGGGCACAGCAAAGCTCAGGGAAAAGAATGACTAAAAATCACCGCTCATCTATTATGCTAAAGACTAAGGTTAGGATTCAGGTTTGGAGCTTGCTTCAAGAGTCCAGTACCACAACCTCAGGCCTGCTATCATTAACCTAGCTTAAGGTTCAACAAGAGTGGGACCGACATCCCTCTTAGGGCAACACTGGTTCCCTATGGTGTTTTTTCTGCCAAATTTGAAAGTATCACAAGTTTTTACTTTTTTTGTGTGCCTGTATGTGTGCATGTGTGTATGTGGGCATGTGGAGGTCAGACGAGAATTTGGGGGAGTTGGTTCTCTCCTACCACCATGTGGGTCCTGGGGACTGACTCAACTCATCAAGCTTGGGCCCATGCCCTTCTCTGCTGAGCCACACTGATGGCTATAATTGGGTATTCTGAGTTCAGTGCCCATTGAACTTGGGTGGAATATCATCACAGTTATAAAATATGTGGCAGGCGGGCGTGGTGGTGCATGCCTTTAATCTCAGCACTTGGGAGGCAGAGACAGGCTTCTGAGTTCGAGGCCAGCCTGATCTACAGAGTGAGTTCCAGGACAGCCAGGGCTATACAGAGAAACCCTGTCTCAAAAAAACAAAAATAAATAAATAAATAAATAAATAAATAAAATAAAATATGTGGCATGTTCCTTCAAGACTGGAGGAGTACTCTTTCTTTGGTTAAGGGTGGCCTGGCTTACAGCATTCCTTGTGACATAGTTGGAGATGAGTCTTTGTTAAATATTTAAATATCCACATCCATAAAACAACCATGTTAACAACTTAACCACTCTTGCTTGCAATGCCTTTCAGACCTCATGGGGAATAGTTAACTATGACCCTTAGGAAATTATCTTTGCCTGAAGGAAGCATGGAAAATAAGTCCCTTGTGGTAATAGAAAACTAAAAATTCTACATTAAAAACCAAGTCTTCATGAAGGCTGGAACTTTTTTTGCAGAGCTAGGCAGGGAGTAGATCTAGCTCTTTAGAGACCACAGAATGCTTTTCCTTTTTCAGAAAGCTCAAAAAGGCCCATTACCTCTAGCATACCTACAGTGAGACACAAAGACTTCTTGAGCCACTCAAATAGATTTGGCAACTGTTCTTCACTATTTAAGACTAGAAAAAGTTTAGAAATCCTAGTGTGACAGTAAACTAGAACCCAGGAGAAATGCTGAAAGCATATTCAGACACTTTTCTAAGTCACTCCATCTTAGCCCCAGTTGGTGGGTTGGTTAAAATACAAAACAAATTTGGATTTTTTTGAATATACATATGTATACAATAACTTGACTAAGAAGCCAGATCAAACCAACAGCACCCCCAATAGCCAGTCACAGTCCCAGTAGCCAGCCATTTTACAGCAGAAAACAGCAAGCTCATCTCACAGGTGGATTGGATACTTCATGTTTTCTCCCCACATTTGGAAACCCCGACTCCAAAGTTAACAGGACTACTACAAAAAAGAATGGCCAGGCCTTTAGCATCAGAAAACCAAAAGCCACAGAATCACCTCAGGACAAGCCCAGCACCTGACTGGTGGAAGGAAAGGGCTGTTCATGCTTCTCAAAGGCTCTCTCCTCTGGCAGTGATGGGAGAACTGGATGATACAAGGCAGACTCCAGACAGCAGGGCCTCCAGCTGGGGCCTATGTTCTCATTCCTGAGGAGCTCTGTCTATCAAGTTCTAAGGAGACAGAGAAGGCAGGAACAATAGCCTTTCCCCACAAGGCCATCCATGTTCCACTTGGATTCCCTTAGCCTTTGCTTTTGTGTATACTATCACAAAAGACCCTCACCAATGACTGCAGGACAGACATCTACATACAGATAAAGATATACTAAAGCCTGGAACTACACATCTGTCTGCTCAAGGTTAAGAGCCAGGCCCTTTTTCATGAGCCTAGCCTTCCCACTTAGTGGCTAGTTACTTTCCAGGGTACTATTTCCTGGAAACAGACAAAAGGGGGCCAGAGTGGTGTCTTAGAGCACAGGTGAACATATGCAACATATACCTATAACTGAAACACTGCAGAAGTTTCGTGAAAGCGAAGGATTAAAAGTTCAAAGCCGAGCCAGGCGTGGTGGCGCACGCCTTTAATCCCAGCACTCGGGAGGCAGAGGCAGGTGGATTTCTGAGTTTGAGGCCAGCCTGGTCTACAGAGTGAGTTCCAGGACAGCCAGGGCTACACGGAGAAACCCTGTCTCAAAAAACCAAAAAAAAAAAAAAAAAGAAGTTCAAAGCCAACCAGTATTATTTAAGTTTGAGGCCAACTGGGGTCACATACTAAGACACTGTCTCAAAACAAACAATAAATAATCACATAAACAAAACAAAGTAATAGATAAAAAGAGCCAGTGTTCTGGCACTGCCAGGCCTGCACTCCAGCCTCACCTCTGCTAACTACAGCCAGTTGTCTGGGTTCCTCACCTCCCCTGTAAACTAGGAGTAGAGTTACAGTAATGAATAAGTCGACGGACATAAGCCATTCAAGTTCCTTCATCCAGCAAATACTAGTTAGTGTTAAGCAGTGTAAGAATTACAGCAGCACTCAAGAGCTGGTCCTGGCCTCACAGAGCTGAAAACTTTAGTTACACTACAAAAAGAAAAATAAGTAAGCAGATAAATGCTTATAAAACGTGCTTTAAAAAAAAAAAAAAGTAACATTATCACAAATGATTGAAAACAATCACAGGAAGGGCCAGATATTAAGAGTGCCCACTGAGGAAAAAAATCTCTGTTTAGCCCTAAAGGGTCCAATGGAGCTATCTATGTGAAGACGGGAAGAGCTAGCATTTCTGTCCTAAGGAACTCAGTATGCGAGGGTCACAGCACGAGGAAGGCACAGGAACACGGAAGACAAGTGCAATTGCAGAATATCCTCTCCTAGGGTTTAGAGAACAACCGTTACAAGCTGCTACCATGGAGGATTACCACATCTATTTTTAAAATAACAAAGATGAGCCTAGAGAAAAGTGCTTGTGTCTTGTCCAAGGTCAAAGTTACTCAGCAGAGGACCTAAGACTGAAAGCCCTCAGTATTCTACACAGCATAAGCCCACAGTTTTGACTTATTTCACTAATGACAGCTCCCTGCCTTGTGGGAAGTCACCAAAGCACCTTGAAAACCCAAGTACTCGCACTGTATCAGTTTCCGGGCATGCAGTCAATCAAACACTGAAAGCCCTACCTTTGGAATCTTACACAAGAGCAAAAGCTGCTCAGACATAACTCCAAGGCTCTACAGCAGTAACAGCATCTCTCCTTGCAGCCATGAACAAGAGAAAAGGATGCCCCAGAAAATTCCACGGCCTGTTCTAAGAGACAGAACACTGATACAAACGAATGCTCACCTCTGGTGAATGGCACAGGAATCTCAGTCAGACTGGTACACCCACCCCAGTAAAAGCCATTTGGGAATTCAGAGAGGCAGGATGAGGTGAACTGCAGGATGCCAGGAGCATTCAATAGGCTCAGAGTCTTGCAAAAAGGACAGGATGGTTCTATGTACTAAAAATAAGTAAATATATACAAATACTACCTATAATGTTAACCAAAGCCTGCCACATATACTTTAAAGACACCCAAAGGATGACTCTAACTTTTCGTGTATTCCCATCGCTCAGTGGGGCTCCCTACTCCCATGACTGGGTGGGAGTAAGGTGGAGGGGGAGAACGATAAGCCTTCATATCTGTAGAGTGTGAAATTTTGGAACTCAGAGAACCTGACAATGGAACAAGGATAAAGAAGTTTCTATTAAGAGATGGACTTAGATAACTCCTTTTCTCCTTCCCCACACAAGCTTGTATAAAGGAATTTGTTTGCAGCACTCAAAATTGTTTTAGAAGTATACCAGTAACTTACAAACATAATCATAATCGTCTCACCAATATAGCTGAGCCTTCTGGACTCAACTAGTTAGGGAAGATTATTAATTCCAACATGCCTAACACAGGTCGGATGCCTAAGGGTACCAAAAGCAGACATGCCTGTATCTGATCCCGAGCAGTTTAGTTAAAGTCACAGAGGCTCTAAGCCAGCCACTGTAACCCACCAAAGTTACTTCAAAAATGTAAGATTATGGAATTGATCAAAAGAAGGAGATACAAAACAAACCAACCAGCCCTACCTTGTTTTGAAATGAGCTACCACAGTGACCGCACAGGTAAGCTCTCCATAATGTACCCTGAGGACAGGAGCAAGCTTTCTCCTACATAGTAACTAAAATTCCCCAGGTCAGGCACTAGAGTCTGAATACTTAAATGCTTCGCTCCGACTGGTAGTTAACAAACAGCCACCCCACACTCCTTTTGACCGGTTTTCTAGAGGCCTGCCCTGGCTTCTCAGGACAGCCAAGCAGACAGACCTGTTTTCCTGTAGAAGTCTCTGCCAGGCCTTTGCTGCCCTACCAGCCAGGGCCTGGGAAATCCCCCTTCAGTCTTTTCCTGGCCTGTCACCAGAAGTGCACAGAATGAGTTCATCTTGATCCTTTCCATCTTCCTCTTCCCCAGTCATGTGCCAACTGTGGGGCAATACCACCCCACCTCTCCTGTGCTCTATGAAAAGGGTGGGGGGGGGGAAAGATGCAGAATCACGGGAAGAACAAGCAGTTATCGTGAAGCAGGAGAAAAAGAAAAGATGGAGGGATGTGAGAGTCCCTGAGCCAAATCTACTGCATGCAGCACGAGAGAGACCAGAATCCTGGTCCTGCAAACCCAAAGAGGGAGGCTTTCCACAGAGCAGACCACACCTGTCTAAGCCGGCCTCCTGTTCCATTTTAAACAATTGATACAGCAAACCAGTCGGGTGGAAAAGCTAACCACCTCCCTTTTCCTGGCGAGGGTAAGAACCCTAATCCAAGAATCACTTGCCCCTAGTTTTCTTTCTTTTCTCACTCTTTGTTTAGAAGACACTACCTCCTTAACCAGAAAGGTAGGTACCATGCTGCAGTGGCAGAAATGAACAGTCTCTCTCTGACAAGACCTTTGAGGATCGTGACGCTAATAAATGCGACCTCAATAGGCAGGTTTCACTCAGCCATCCACAAGTGAACACATGCCTGCAGTCATAAGCAGCAGGCTCCACAAGCCTAGTAGGCAGCTTTCCCCCTAGGCAGTAGTTATCTTATTTGATCCTATTCATCCTCTGACATGGAAGGAACGCAGGGGAAGGGCAGGAGTTAGCTTCATACCCATACCTTAGCACACTAAGAGGTTTCGGGCGCCCCGGCGCGCCCTCCCTTGCACTCCACCCTTCAAGGCCTCCGTCACCCGCGGACTCACCACTGTGCGAGCTGAACCACCTGGGTGCGATGTGCAGAGGTAGAGCATCCGCCAGCGAGGCTCGGGAGCCCAGGTACAGCATCCCGTCTCTATGGTGACCGCCGCCGGTCTCTTGGTAACCATTGCCGTGGGCATAGGTGGAGTCCGACGTGGACCCTCCGCCGCCCGGCGCCCTCTCGGAGTCGCCGGTCCCGCGGGAGGCGGGGGTGTAGAGACTAAAGGGTACCCCTCCGGCCGTGCTGGGGTCCATGCCCATGCCCGCCACCGAGCTGACCGAGCGGCTGCGCAGCCCCATCGCCCCGCCGCCCGTCCGGTAGTGCCCAAAGTGGGGCGCCCCTCCCGGCGGCGGCACGGCGCTGTCATCCGTAGAGACCCCCGGGAAGGGGCCCCGAGAGCGGGCCGCCGTGCTCTGCTTGCCCCCCATGTTCGCCGGGGCCCCGGTGGGGCGGGAACGTGGAGGCTGAGACCCTCCCCCACTGCTCAGAAGCGGGTGGAGGGCTGGGCGAACATAAAGGCGGAGGGTTGGGGTTGGGGGGAGTCACAAAAGAGCCCCGAGGGGAGAAAAATGAAAAAACGTGAGGGGGGGAGAGGAAATCCTCAAAAAAAAAAAAAATCCGCGGGGTGGAAAAAGCAAGCGAGCGGGGACCCCAAACTAAGAATTTCAAACTGTCCAAGCCGAATGCATGTTCCCCTTAAGGTCCGAAGAAGCGCGGTCCGGAGCGGGTGCCTCGCGCCACAGGCCGCCCCCGGGCTCGGGAGCCTGAGGAGCCGCAGCGAAGGGAGGGAGGCGCCGGAGGAGGCCGCTCGTCCGACCGCCCGCCCGCCCGCAGCAGGAAGCGGCGGAGGCTCCGGTCGCCGCGCCGCTCGCGTCCCCCGTCTCAAGACTCCACGACCGGCGCCGGCGGCCCTCACTCCTCCAGGCTTCGGGAGGGCTCGCGGCGGTGGGGCAGCCAGGCGGAGCTCTGGAAGCCGCGGTCGCGTGGCGTCGCGCTCCGGCTCCAGCCGCCGCCGGCCCCGCCAGCCAGCCGCGCCGCCCCGCTCGGTCCCGGGCTGCGCTCGCCGGCGCTCCTCGCCGCCGTGGAGACAATGGAGGGCGGCAGAGCGCACGCGCGGCCCGCGCCCCCTCCCTCCTCCCGCCCCCCCCCTCGCCGGGTTAACCCCTTCGCGGCCCCTGCGGCGCGGCGGCTAGCTGCGGCCTCGGAGGTCCCCACCCACCCAACCGCCTGCGCCCCGGGCGGTCCAGGGACAGGACGGCTCTCAGCCGCCGGGCGTCGGCGACAGAGGTCAGACTTCCTCTGGAACCGAGCACTGCTGGAGTCGCGGCGAAAGTCGAATCACTGTATTCAAAACGAGACCCTGAGTGGGGGGAGGGGTAACGACGGTTTTAGCCGGTAGGAAGGAAACACGGAGAAGAAAGAAAAACCAACTAATAAAGCCTACCTGGGTTTGAGGGTCACTGGGCGAGCTCCCCTCCCGCCACAGACCTGCCCTCACAGCACCCTCTGGTGGATGTGCTGTTCATTCGTTTGGAGGTTCTCTCTCCAAGGACCCCAGCCAACCTTAGGAAGTTTAGCATGGGGGGTGGGAGGGGTGGGGGAGGCAGTCAGCCTTGAACCCAAACATCAGGAGTCTTAACATTTGGGATTAGTTATTAGGAGATACAACAGTGCCCTAGTGGCGCATTAGATCAGAACCAACTATTTGGGTCTAGATCAATTCCTTAGGCTAGAATATAATCCTCAAAATCAATAGGTGGAAAAAAAAAAAAAAAAACAGAAAAATAGAACCATGCAGCAGAGAAGCGGTTTTAGAAACTCCTTGCCCAAGGCCGATTGCCGTTTTGTTTACCATGTATTTTGACATAGAGCCACAAGGCAAGGGCACAGTACTCAATAAATATTTGTTGACCAAATTGCATTTTGCAACAGAGAATCACCTTTCCAGGTCAGTCCCAGTCTTTTTCATCTGTTCACTTTGCTCATTCTTTGAGCAAATAAGTTTTCAAGTGCTCACCGCTGAGCACCGTGAGCATCACCCAGTCACTTAACCTGACCTCCTCTTGTCACTCTGTCAAGTGGGCCCCGTGCTTCCCGAAAATGGAATTGGAGAAAGATTAAAAAGGGCTAATAGACCTGTCTCTTCCAGTGTGACTAGCCTGGAAGGCCACAGGAAGATGGCTGTTTGCAAGCACAGAGTGCTGGGGGGTGAGCTGAACAAGCAGGGCAGTGGTGGCACAGGCCTTTAATCCCAGCATTTGGGAGGCAGAAGCAGGTGGATTTCTGAGTTCGAGGCCAGCCTGCTCTACAGAGTGAGTTCCAGGACAGCCAGGGCTACACAGAAAAACCCTGTCTTGAGCCCCTCCCCCCAAAAAAGAAAAACCAATGCAAAAAATATAGTTGTGGTGCACACCTTAATCCCACTACCACTCTAGCCGTAGAGGCAGGGCAGTCTCTGAATTCCGTGCCAGCCTGGACTACAAACCAAGTTCCAGTACAGCTAAGGCCACACAGAGAAACCCTGTTATGAAAAACCAAATTGCATGTGTGTATCTAGGGGCTGGAGAGTTGGCACAGGGGTTAAGAGCATTTGTTCTTGGAGAGGCCCCCGGTTCATTCCAAGCACCTATGTGGTGATTCACAGCCATCCATAATCCCAGAATCCATAATCCCAGATGCATGATATACATCCATGCATACAGGCAAGACATTCATATATTAAAAAATTAGTAAATCTAAAATTTTATAAAAATAAACATAAAACACTGAGCTAATATCCACAATATTATGTGTCTAAATCAGAAATTTGTGCACTTCTAAAACGGAACTGAGTGATCTGAGGAAATTTTAAAAAAGAACTTCTAGAGGCTGGAGGGATGGCTCAGAAGAAAGCACACTGCTCTCACAGAGGACCTGAGTCTGATTTGAAGCTCCAGTTCCAAGGAATCCGATGACCCCTTTTGGTTCCCATTGGCACCCACACATAGGTAGCACTCACTCATGTAAACATATACACATACAAATAAAAATCAATCTGTAAAAATGAAACATCTATTTTTTTTCTCAGAAGAAAGACCATGGTATCAGAAAAGGGGTGGTTCAAAACAAAACAAAACAAAACAAAAAAAAACAGATTCTTGACAGATCTACTTTTGAAAAATATAACCATCTTAGCAAAATACTACACGTATATGTATATATGTGTGCATATGTATACGTATATAGTTATCCCCCAACTCAGGTGCTGGAGATTAAAGCTAGGGCTTCATATATACTGGGCATGTACACTACTAGTGAGCTATAACCCATTCCCTAATAAAATATTTAATAAGTTCCAGACACTCTCCTAAATTCTAGGATACAGTGAACAAGACAGTTTCAGTTCCCTTTCTCATAACCTTCAGAACAACCATTTTGTACCCACTTGAATGACTATAATCAGAGGAAGATGGTAACAGCTATGGAGAAGTGGAGAGATCAGACCCACCAACCTTCCTGCTGGCCATGTTAAATGGTTGATTGTTTTGGAAAGTAGCCTGGCAGCTCCTCAAGAAGATTAAACAAGTTGAGTGTGACAGGCACACACCTTTTATCTCAGCAGTAGGGAGACAGAGGCAGGAGGCTGACTGTGCTTAAGGCCAGCCTGGGCTACATAGTTCCAGGCCAGCCAGGGCTACACAGTGAGATTCTGTATCCTAAGGGGGGGGGGCACCCAGCTACAATACAATCCAGCCAATTCATTCTTAGGTGTATGTGTGTGTTTGTGTATACTATATATATATAGTGTGTGTGTATATATAATGTGTGTACATGTATATGTATGTATGTGTATATGTAAATATGTATTAGTTTTTAGTTTTTCAAGACAACACTTCTCTGTGTAGTCCTGGCTGTCCTGGAACTCACTCTGTAGACCAGGCTGGCCTCAAACTCAGAGATCCACCTGCCTCTGCTTCCCAAGTTCTGGAATACCTGGCTTTTAGGTATATTTCTAAGAAAATGAAACATAGGTTCATCAAAGAACTTAATACAGGAATGTGCACAGCCTCATTACTTGGTGTGTGTGTACCTGTTTATGTGGGAAGGAATACAGGAATACACAAACATGTGAAAACCAGAAGATATAGGTAGGGTGTCCAACATAGTCACTTCTCTGCCTTTTTTTTTTTTAATTATTTATTTTAGGTATGTGAATACACTGTTGCTCTCTTCAGACACACCAGAAGATGGCATTGGATCCCATTACAGATGTATTGTGAGCCACCATGTGCTTGCTGGGAACTGAACTCAGGACCTCTGGAAGAGCAATCAGTGCTCTTAACCATTGAGCCATCATCTCTCCAGCCCTTTGGCTTGTTTTTTGAGATAGGTTCTTCACTGAGCCTGAACTCCATGATTGGCTAGACTCAGCAAACCCAAGGAACCTGCCGACCCCCACCTCCTCAGGACTGGATCTTACTGTGCACAGCAAGTGCTTTACCAACAAAGCTATCTCTCCAGCCCTGTTTTTATTTTGAGACCAGAGCTTACATAGCCCAGGTTAGCCCTTTATGCCCTGTGCAGACAAGGGTGCCCTTGAATTTCTGATCCTCATGTATCTTCCTCTCAGGGACTAGGGCTGTGATTACAGGCTTGTACCACCACACCAGGCTGCAACATTATTTGAGATAACCAAAAATTTGAAACAATCCAAATATTCACCAATAGATTAAAGCAATAATAATATCTACACAATGAGCTGGGCTGTGGTAGGGTACTCTAATTTCAGCACTCAGGAGGCAAAGGCAGGCAGAGCTCTATGAGCTTGAGGCCAACCTGGTCTACAGAAGGAATTTCAGGGCTACACAACAAAACCCTGTCTAAAAAGACCATATATATATATATATATATATATATATATATATATAATAACTCATAAATAATCCAATGAACTAATATTTAGCTATAAAAAGGAATAAGGTGCTGATAAATGCTACATCATGAATAAGCTTTGAAAATACCGTGGCAGATAGAAAAAATCATTAATTTAATAACCGCATAGTTGTATGGTTATATAATTCTACTTACATGAAATGTCCTGAATGGACTAATAATCTATTAAAACAGATTAGGGGCACTTGGGTCGGAAAGGAAAGATGAAGAGTGGCTATTAATGGGGGGTTTCTTTTTGAAGTGATGGAAATAGTCTAACATCAGAGTTGCATATGCTTGTGAATATATTAAAAGCAACCATCAGATCACACATCTGCAGAGAGGAGATGAGCTTCATGGTATATAAAGTTTACTATAATCCTCTGTGTCTGGGCTGGGGATCTCCATCAGTGGTAGAGTGCTTGCCTGTCTCGCATGCCTATGCTAGGCTTTGGGTTAATCCCAAGTATCCCAGCAGAAAGAGATGAAACAACGATGCCCTTGAACTTCTGACCTTCCTGCCTCTGCTTCCCAAGGGCTGGGAATGACAGATTTTTAGGTGATAATACAATAGAAATAAATCTAGAGCAGTATTTGCCATGTGCTGTCAGAAATATTTGTCAGAAATATATGACTGTTTATGTGTCACAAGAAAGAAGGCACAGTGCTGATTAAACGATAGGTGCCCAGGAGAAGAAGGAAGAGTGGAGTCCTGGAAGATGAGTAAGGAGAGGGGTGGACCTCAGTGTGCTAGATTGCTCACCTAATGTGTACTGAGTCCTGGGTTCAATCCCTAGTGTTACATAAACCGGGCATAGTAGTGTATACCTATATTTTCCGCACAGGAGAGGTTGAGGCAGGAGATCAGGAGTTCAAAGTCATCCTCAGCCTTAAAAGTTTCTAGGTATTTTTTCTCCATTCCTGGAGAGATGGTCTATCCAAAAGCTCAAAGAAATTGAGAAATGTAAACGCATCTCCTTTTAAATGAAGGCAATTTCCCTTTCCCTCAACTAAAGATCTGTTCTCAGCATGTACATGATATTTATGTATATCCAGGTATACATTCAGAAATTGGAGAGATACAACATAGTGGTCCCCTTGGGGGAGAGACAGTGGGAGCTGGGGAGTTCTGGTGACAGAACAGAGGCGAAACATTTGCCACTATGTTATATGTGTTTTAGTATTTTTTTTGTCTCTGGCCATGTACATTTTTCATTTAAACATTTTATGTGTGTAAGTGTGTTTTGCATATATATGAACTCCACATGCATGCACTTGGGACTGATTAGGAACCACCATGTGGGTGCTGGGTACTGAACCCAAATCCTCTGCAAGAGCAACAAGTGTTCTTAACCACTGAACCATCTCTCTGGCCCCTTATTTTTACTTGCGAGACAAAAGTTCACTGTGTAGTCCCAGTAGTGGCTATTCCTGTTTGTCAACTTGACTATATTTGGAATGAACTACAATCCAGAATTGGAAGGCTCACCAATTGGAAGGCTGGCCCTAATCTGGAGGCTGGGAGATAGAAGTTTCTGATCTGGAGATCTTGAGGCATAGTGGCTATGGATTCCAGAAGATTAAGACAGGGAGATCTCTGAGTTCAAGGTCATCTGGGATTAAAGGTGTGGTGGCACACACCTTTAATCTGGGCTACACCTTCTGCTGGAGACCATATAAGGACATTGGAAGAAGGGAGTCTGGTTCTCTATCTTTCGCCTGCTTGCCCTGTGGGACTAAGCAACTGCTAGATCCTTGGACTTCCATTCACAGCTACTACTGAACCACTGTTGGGAATTGGACTGCAGACTGTAAGTCATCAATAAATTCCTTTACTATATAGAAACTATCCGTAAGTTCTGCGATTCTAGAGAACCCTGACTAATACAGTCCCTGAGGCTAGACTTGAATTCTTGATCTTCCTCCTGTTGCCTCCTGAGTGCCAAGGTTATGGGTGCTTCCCATCACCGCCCTATGCCACACACATTTATATGGTTTGATGAATACATGCCACATGCACACTGAGAGGCTGCATAGCTGAATAGCACTGAGCTCCTGTGCTTCAGAATGACCATGCTCCTCATGGGATCTCCAGATGACAGTTTTGTTTGCTCTGAACGCCTTTAAACAAAATGACAAAGATGAAATGACAGTTTTGTTTGCTCTGAAGGCTTTTAAACAAAATGACAAAGATGAGGACTGCTCCGAGCTATATTTCTTTTTTGCAAGTGAGCCATTTGGCCTGTAGTTTTATATTCTATCCTATGGTTTATTAAAGGGCTGTTGTTCATAGGCTGCCACTTAAGGAGCTGAGCAAAGCCCGCTCTTTCTAGTTTCTAGAACATACTAATGTTGAGCTTTGGTGCCCACCTTAGAGACTGCCCTTGTTACCACCCTGTGCACGTACCCAAATTATAATTTTCTTGGAAATGGCATTACAGTATGGAGGAGCCAGGGCTCAGGAGCTGAAATTACCATTTACCTGGCATTAATTCATGACATTGCAAC
This sequence comes from Mus pahari, assembly GCF_900095145.1. Classification (NCBI taxonomy): domain Eukaryota; kingdom Metazoa; phylum Chordata; class Mammalia; order Rodentia; family Muridae; genus Mus; species Mus pahari. The sequence continues at coordinate 34,888,790 of NC_034609.1, read as the reverse complement.
AGGCAGGCATACACGCCCAGTCCTGAAGGCTTAGAGGGGTTTCACGTTGTCGTTTGTCTCATCAGGAGACCAGGGTGAGGGACTGGGGAGGTGGCTCGGTGGGTAAAGCATTTGCCATGCCAGCATGAGGAAAATGTGAAAGACAAAACACTGAGGATACTCAGTGCCCATGTAAATGCCAGATGTGCCACCTTCCTGCAATTCAAGCACGTGGGAGCTGAAGGCAGGGGATACCCAGAGCAAGTGGCCTGGCTAGACTAGGCAAAATGACAAGCTCCGAAACCCCATTTCCCTCTTGTCTCTATGAGGATCCTTGTTCTATTTAAAGCATCTGAATACTTTATAAAAAAGGACTTGCTGCCTTTCCCAGATCCATCCAGACAGATAGACACACACAAACACACACTCCTTGCTTCAGTACATAAGGTGAGTGGTAGGAAGAGTTACCTGGCATCAGCCTCTCCTCTGGCCTCCCATGCATAACGTATGTGTGTGCACGCTCCCATACATGTATGTACACAGAACATGTAGACACATATGTACACATCTACACCCACATGGTTTGGTGTGAAGGTAGGCTGGTGACACATGACTGTAATCCTAGCCACCTGAGAGGCTGAGATAGGAGAACTGGGAGTTCAAAACCCTCCTGGATTACACGGTGAGTGGTGGGTTCAAGGCTGCCATGGGTAATTCAGCAAGAACCTGCTCCCCAAAAAAAGTGGGGGAGGGAGTTTTCAGATTATAGCTCAGTGGACAAACATTTGTTTAGCCTAGGGCCCTGGGCTAGATTCCTGGCACCACAGCAGTGTGTGTGTGTGTGTGTATGTGTGTGTGTGTGTGTGTCTGTCTGTCTGTCTGTCTGTCTGTCTGTGAAAGGCAGCAAATCCTTTTTTATGTGTTCAGATGCTATGAGGAGTTCAAGTATCCTTGTGGAGACAAGAGAGAAATGGAGTCTCAGAGCCTACCAATATTCTGGTATCCCTTAGAATAACAGCAAAGTCTCTATTTGAATTGGACCCCTATCTTGAAAAAAAAATGATTCTATGTTTCTATCATGTGTGTGGAGGTGCCTGGGTAAGCGAGAAGAGTAAATGTCAGATCCGCTGCAGCCGTTGTTATAGGCAGCTGTGAGCTGCTTAAGAGGAATGGTGGGAACCGAACCTGGATCCTCCTGGAAACAACGATCCTTCGTAACCATTAGCCACTGGGCTAGGACCCTGACCTCTCTGCCTTTCCTTTGTTTTATTTTCATGTTCTTACTGCTCATAGGTTGGGTGAGCTGCTTCGAGGCACTGTCTCACGAGGCGGGGTTAGTGAATATTGATTGACCCACCTTCTATTATAGGAGAAAGAGCGGCTGAAAAAGTTGTTGCAAAAGTCCACTGCAAATGTGAAAATGCAGGTAACTATGCTCAAAGCCTGTTTTAAACATCTCAGTAATATATGAGAAGTCCAGGGCTCACACAGTTCGAATAGTATGTGGTGATAAGACCCTAGGGCTCAAAGAGAGAGAGAGAGAGAGAGAGAGAGAGAGAGAGAGAGAGAGAGAGAGAGAGAGAGAGAAACCCTGGGGCTCTTCTCTGTCTCTATTAGTCAGAGGGTGGAAGGCCTTTCCATAGCCTTGAGGGAGACCCCAGGACCTCCACGGAGAAAGACAGTCTTCCACTGAGAATGATCCTCCTGGGTCCTCACAGAGCTCTTTATGTTGTTACCGTTTTCTCAAAAAGACGAGAATTTGAGCAGAGAAATGAGCAACCAAATCCGCAAAGCCACAAGGCTGAGCGCACATGAGCACGTCCTGACTGACAAATCGAGGAAGATTACTGGTGGGTCTCAGAGCGAGGGGCCACGATTTCTATGTGTAAGAGGATTTAGCAGTGGTGATGGGGAGCAGTGAGCCCCTGGTACATCCCGAAGTGGGGGAAATCTGATCAGAAAGATGGGGGTTGTTTTATATCATGCTGGTGGGAGTGTAAAATAGTCCACCCAGTATGGAAATCAGTATCTAGGTTCCTCAACAAAACAAAACAAAACAAATCTACTGCAGCTATACCACTCCTGAATATTTACCAAAAGGATGCCATGTCAACCCATCACGTAGGTACTAATTAGCATATCAGTGTTTATTGAGGTTCTGTTTATAGTAGCTAAGTTAAGGAACCAACCTATGATCTTAAAAAAAATTACATTTGTATTTTTTATTTTGTGTGTGTGTCTGTGTCTGTGTCTGTGTATGCACACACACACACACACACACACACACACACACGTGCTCGCGCATGCGTGCACGCGTGCCTCTCTGTCTGTATGTCTGTCTGTGGGTTCAGGTGTCAAAAGGGTCAAAAGAAATGTTACCTCTCCTGGGTGCTAGGAACCAAATGTGGGTTGCGTGTTATTAACCACAGAGCCGCCTCTCCAGCACCAAGTGAAAAAGAAAAACACAGCTGTGTTTAAATATCATGGCTGGCTGCTGTTAAAAGATAGCTGAGGCCCTGGGTTTCTAGGTTTGCTGTGAATCTCCTCTTCTTGTGGCTTGGCTAATCAAGTGACCTTCTAGAAAGATGGGAAAGTAAGAGCCCTGTTTCGTGCTCACTTCATTAAGGTCTGTGTAATCACCAAGGTTCCCCAGCCTCTGCCTCACACAGGACACTCACCCATGACTCTCAGATGTGCACAGGAAGGAAGAGGCAGCCAGGGCACTTTTGATTTTACTTTAGAGTCTCCAGTCTTTGATGACAGACTCATGACATGACTTTGTGGGTGGGACACAGAGTGGGTGGAAGATGTTAAAGAAGGGCCCGAGGAAGCAATGGGGAAGGCACAAATGCTCTGTCTGTCTCCTTACATTCTTTCTACATGAAAGGAAGAAAGTATTGAGAGAACAGAGAGCGGGGACCTGAAATCCAAAGTACTTTCTGTGCCTGCAGGACACGAAGATTTAGAGGAGTGGGAACTAGGTTTCCTGTTATCCTGGTACCCTGGCCCTTGAGAGGTGGAGGCAGGGGGATCGGATCAAGGTCATCTGAGCTACAGTGAGTCCCAGGCCAGCCTGGGCTATGTGAGACCCCCCCGTCTTTAAAAAAAGAAAAGCTTGGGAGAGCTGGAGAAATGCGAGCAAGAGAGCTGAGTTGGGGAAGTATTGCAGAAAAGCTCCGACAAGGGTGATCCAGGACATTACCAAGCTACCTGTAGACAGACAGAGCTTTGGGAATAGCTTTCCCTCTGGCTGTTGCCTAAACCAATCTATACACATGAGCAGGCCCTCCCTAATTAGCTCTTTCTTCCTTTTTTTTTCTGCTGTAATTTCCCATTACATCCTGTCATGCTCACAAGTACCAGCTAAACCTGACCTACGGGAACCACTCATTCAGCTGAGTTATGCAGCAGTTACTGCTTCCAGCTAATAGGCAAGTAAGAATACAACACACTAGGAAAACTGACACATTCATTGATTCTGATGTGAATCTATGAACAGGCCTAGAAAACTGTCTTTTCCCTGGGTATGGTGCAACATGGGTGCGATCTCACTTTGTAGGAGTGGATCCCTGTTTTGAGTCCAGACTGGTCTTGATCTTCACAGTCGTCTTGGTCCTTTGTGATAGAGAATTGGAGATTGGAGGGAACTGGGTGACAGAAGAAAGGTGGGGTGTGTAGGCTAGAATAGTTTCCTGTTTGTGGGGAGGTCTCACTGTGATGTGGAGGCTGGTCTAACTCCTGATATCCAGTGATCTTAAAAGTAATCATTTCGGCTGGGCAGTGGTGGCGCACGCCTTTAATCCCAGCACTTGGGAGGCAAAGGCAGGCGGATTTCTGAGTTTGAGGCCAGCCTGGTCTACAAAGTGAGTTCCAGGACAGCCAGGGCTACACAGAGAAACCCTGTCTCGAAAAACAAAAATAAAAAAAAATCATTTTGCTGGGCAGTGGTGGCACTTGGGAGGCAGAGGCAGGCNNATTTCTGAGTTCGAGGCCAGCCTGGTCTACAGAGTGAGTTCCAGGACAGCCAAGGTTACACAGAGAAACCCTGTCTTGAAAATACATAAAAAAAACAAAAAATCATTTTATTTATTTGTTTGTTTTGGGGACAGGGTTTTACTATGTAGCTCTGGCTGGCTGGAAACTCACTAGGTGGACCAGATTGTTCTTGAATTCACAGAGATCCAGCTGTCTTTCTCTCAAATGCTAGGACTGAAGTCATAAGCCACTAGGCTTGAATGTTTTTTAAAAGATTTTTGAAATGTTTATTTATGTGTATGTGTGTGTGTATGCTTCATGTGTGCAGGTCCTCATGAAGGCCAGAAGAGGGCATCAGATTCCCCTATAGCTGCTGTGAGGAGCCCCACTTGGGGCCTCAGATCTCTGGAAGAGCAGCCAGTGGTTTAACCAATAACTCACCTCTCCAGCCCCCTAATGATCCTGATGTGATAGCACACCCCGAGTTCTGGCATTGATTAGAACTCCACATTACAATTTGCTCTAGAAGTTTTTCTTTAATATTTGTGCTCACTTGTAGGAGTGTCTCTCTGTGTGTGTTTCTGCTCATTCATGTGCAATTGCTTCTGTGCATGGGAAGAAGAAGAAGGCATCAGGTTTCCTCTGCTTCTCAGAATGAACACCAGCAAACTCCGGTGATCCTCTTGTCCGCTTGTCCCGTCTCCACCAAATGAGATCTGCAGTTACAGGTCCACACTGGAGCCTAGATTTATTACAGAAGTCCTGCGGTTCTGCTTCTCAGGATTTCAAAGCAAATGTTCTTATTCAGTAAGCCACTTCCCTCTAGGCCTGTCATAGTTTTGTTTGTTTGTTTTTGTTTTTCAAGACAGGGTTTCTTTGTGTAGCCCAGGCTGTCCTGGAACTTCACTCTGTAGCCCGGGCTGGCCTCAAACTCAGAGATCTGCCTGCCTCTGTGTTCCTAGTACTGGGATTAAAGGCATTCATTACCACTACCTGGTGGTTACTGCTCTTTTAAAGAGTTTCAGTTTGTGAAGAAAAAAACAAAACAAAACTGATAGGTGGGTAGGAGAGAAAGCATTCAGGAAAATGACTGACAATTCTATGTTTTCTCCTAGATGTACAGAATTACACAGGGATGGAGCAATGGCTCATCAGCATACCACTCTTGCAGAGGACCTGAGTACAATTCTAAGGACCTGAGTTCAATTCCCAGCATTCATACCAAACAGATCACCAATTACCTGTAAATCCAGTTCTCCGGTATCTGATGTCCTCTTCTGGCCTTCTCAAGTAATATTTGCACACACCCACCCCCATGTCCCCCCTCCCTCATACCCTCCTTCCTACACACACACACACACACACACACACACACACACACACTTGAAAAATAAAGTCTTTTTAAAAAGACTCACACACAAAGCATTTGAATAGTCTTAAGTTACTTTTGTTTGCACAGAAGGTATCCCTCTGACTTACAAAGGTCTGTGGGATCATGCGCACTGCGGCTTGCATTCATTCAGGGCAGACGTTCACAGAGCAGCCTGCATATGCTGTACCAGGCAGATTCCAATAAAACAGACCAGGGGCCTGTCTGAGGCTTGGAAACATGAAATTAAATAAATAATCATTGAATTAAACAGCAACATAGTGCCGCAGAAAGAATTCAATGGGGACACAACTCACTCTTCACACCTCAAGATCTTTGTTCACACTCGGAGCGGGGGAGGAGGGTTTTTCAGTATAGCCCTGGCTGTCCTGGAACTCACTCTGTAGACCAGGCTGGCCCTAAACACAAAGATCTACCTGCTTCTGCCTCCCAGTGCTGGGATTACAGGCATTTGCCACCACTGTGCACTTTGTCCATACTCTTTTCATTAAAAAAAAATGTGTGTGTGTATGTATATGTATTTTATATATATATATATATACACATATATATATATATTATACATATATATTATACATATATATTATACATATATACATATATATTATACATATATATATATATATATATATATATATATATATATA
>NC_034609.1:34878888-34882694 GCF_900095145.1 Mus pahari | reverse complement strand
AGTGCTCTTAACCACTGAGCCATCTCTCCAGATCCTTGTTCACACTCTTAATGAAGTACTTTTCCTTTTCATAGTATACCCTATCAAAATCTTAATATACTGAACCACTCAAATGCCACCTTCAAGGTACCACTTCAGGTCTTCAATTTAGGTTATGCCGTCTTCACACATTGCTTGCAACTCTATAATAATGTGCAATTCATTCTGCCAAACATTTATCTACTGTGGAGGGACCGACTGTTCTATTTTCTGGTACTGAAGGGTTTTCTGGGATGCAAGATTTTTTGCTGGTTATAGTGGTAAAACCTAGACTGTCGCAGGCAGACGACAGTGAAATGACCTACAGACAAGTTTGTCTCACCGTAACCAGCATCTGTTGGGGAAAGGAGTCAACACCTCCTCTCCATTCATGCAACGATCTGTAGAGAGGAATCCCGGTGATAGTTTATACTTGAGCCTTCACAACATGTCAGGCCTAGTGCTTGGCTCCTTTCAACAGCTAAGTAAGATATATCCCCTTCTGCAGACAAAGAGATGCTAAGCCAGTTAACCCAGGATTTCAAAAGAGAGGATTGAAGAGAAGCCAACTAGTATCTACTATGCTAAACTTCCTGGTTATTTTTTTTATTTCATCCTCAAAAATTATCTAAGACTCCAAAAACTGTGTGGATAAAGATATTGCTAGTATTAGAAATTAAAACCATGAATAGGAAAAAAAAAAACGCGATATGGTTAAATGGCAACTATCATTAACATTAATTATACATCTTCAGTGAAAAAAAATTAACACTTTTCAAAACCAAAACGATGTTATCAAAGAGTGTCACGTCGTTTAATATTTAGTTTAAACTACTTCTCAGAGTAAATTCCCCCTGTACTACACATCCTCGGGAGAACTGTACCACACGCTGGTGAGAGAAAATGAAAGTAAGGTGTTAGTAAGATTATGAAATTGTCATACCTTTAGGGACTTGTTTCCCCCCACCCCCAAAGTGTCGCTCGCGGAGGACCTCAGGAGCTTCAGTACTTCTGAGGCGCAGCTGTACAGCATGAAACAATAAATTGTGCACTCAGATTTTTCAAAGCCTGATGACAGGAATCAGAAAAGGTTTTTTTCCTATGGTAGGGATGTCGGTTTTGTTTATAGGCTGTGTGTAGGAGAATACGGGGATACCAACCAACTACCAGCAAGAATAGAGGACAACTGGTCTCTGCTCTGTAAACCCAGGCTCTTCCTGAGTACCTGACGCTGTGCTGACATTTGACTACAATTCCCGGCAGAGCTCACGGCAGGGGGCGTGTCGGCAGCCGCTGGGTGCCCAGGTGACTCGTACTGATGACGAAGTGAAGGGGCGTTCCTGTTTTGGGGGCAGGCCTGGTCCGTGGTTGGGGGAGAAAGCAGAAGAGGCGGGGTCTATCATTGGGGTAGCCAATGAGTTGCGGTCAAGTGAAAGGGAGAAACTGGGCGTGGCCGGATTTATTAGCAGGCTGCGTGGGGCTTACTAACGCGGCGACTCTCGGTCTTGGGGTGGGGGTGGAGGGTCGCCTGCTGGCACCCCACGGTCGGGCTAGTGAGATGGCGGCGCGCTGGAGCAGCGAGAACGTGGTGGTGGAGTTTCGAGACTCTCAGGTGAGCTGTGCGTGAATGGGGCCAACTGGGAATGGAGCCATCTGGGCATGCGCTTTCCGTGGTTTACACCCTCCCCCTCACACCCCACCCCCGTCCTCGCATCCCCGCCTTTTCATCCATCCCTTTGCTCAGGGTGGGATGATGGATGTGGTGCTCACCTGGAGCTGTCAGTCAGGATAGCCTAGGGAAGCTTTGATTGCTGGTCAGGACAGTTAGGGCCAAGGTGTGTATGGCCTTTAGGGTTCCAAACGGGCTTATGGTCTTGGGATTCCAAGATAATGATTGTAAATGCTGAAGGCATTCTTCCCTTGTTCAAGGAAGTGAACTGGGGGAGGTGTCCACTCCCTGAGGTAGTAGACTGCACTTGATGACTTTGGGAAAGTTGCAGAACTTCTCTGAGCCTCAGTTGCTTGGACCAAATCTCGCCTTGGACCATTTTGGGGGTGAATTTGTTTCAGCCTACTAAGTGGTTGCTAATGTGGGAAATACTCTGTCGATGACAAGATACATGTATTGCTTAGATTGGACACCTGTGTAGCCCATCCCTCACGTCACTACGCCTCAGTTTTCTTACCTGTAGAAGGGAGATTATTATACTTACAGGAGTGTCGTGAGAATTTTATGAGGCCACATGTTTACGATGTGTGGCACATGGCACGCTTCAAAAATTGTTAACATTGGGGGCCTGCAAGGTGGCTGGCAAAGGCACTGCTGCCAGGCTTGCTAACCTGAGTTCAGTACCCAGGATCCACAAGTCAGGAAGAACCATACATTGGCCTCTCTCCTCCATGCACATGCTGTGGCACATGTGCACACAGTAAATAAGTGAACAATACAAAAATAAAAACAATATCTTTTAAAAAAACGTTTGCATAGAGCGCTTGAAATGTTTCAGGTATTCGCTCTTGCCAGCAGGCCTGACAACTTGAGTTCCGTCCCCAGGACCCACATGGCAGAAGGACCAAGCCAGCTCCCACAAGTTATTCTTTGATCTCTACACATAATTGTGTGGCATGTGTGCCCCCACTCGTATACACACAAAATAAATTTAAAAAACTAATTTAAAAATTAGTGAAGATAGTGACTGTATGATGTATGTGTGGGTACGTAGACATCAGAGGACACACTTGGGAGTCTATAATCTTCTACTGTGGAACTTAAGCTTAGGTCAACAGCCATATCTTTAAACTCTGGGCCATCTTGAAGGTACCCATGTAAAATTTTAGGCGTATGGTTGTTTTGCCTGTTTATATGGGAATCGTTTGCATGTCTAGTGTCTGCTAAGGCCAGAAGGAGGCACAGAATCTCCTGGAGCTGGAGCTGTAGATAGTTGTGAGCCTCCGTGTGGATGCTAGAAATCTAACCTGTGTGCTCTGGAAGAGGAGGAAGCAGCCTCTTCATCCAGTATCTTCCCCGCCCCTTTTTCTTTTGAGACAGAGTCTCATATGTAACTCTGGCTGTCCTGGATGTAGACTAGGCAGACCTCAGACTAAGAGAGATCCTCCTGCCTCTGTCTCCCGAGAGAGAGGGGTTAGAGGGACACACTAGGACTCTTTTGAGACAGGATTTCATGCGTTGCAGGCACACTCTGAGCCTGGTGTGTAGCCGACGACACTTTGAGCTTTTGACCCTCTTGCTTTTACCTGATGGGTGCTGAAAGTCATAGGTGTGCACCAGCACACACAGTTTTAAGCAGCGCTCAGGGCTTCGTGCATGCTACCCAAGTGCAATACTAACTGAGCTACGTCTCTGTGTTTTTATCATTTTTCTGTATTGAGTCTTCCATATGCCAGGCTTCCTGCTAGGCAGTCTAGCTATGTGTCTGTCTTGATGAAAGAGCCATGCAGGCTAAGTAGGTATTACCCCTTTCCACCAAAATAGGAAGCTGATCCCAGGTTGGCTGATCTTGAGAGAGTTGTCTAAGGTCTCCTGCATGTGGCTGGTGGCACTGGGATTTGTACAATCTTTGGCCCCAGAGCTCATTACGCTACTTTATCTCTTAATAGCTAATAATGTGTCACACATAGGTTCATAATAAAACATCGTGTCTCTCCTTCCTGATACCTAGGACATTTCTTCTCAAGTTTTTTTTTTTTTTTTTTTTTTTTTTTTTTTTTTTTTTTTTTTTTTTTTTTTTTGTTTTTGGATAACTTCTGGTTTTTCCTAGGGTGCAAGT
>NC_034609.1:34875978-34878468 GCF_900095145.1 Mus pahari | reverse complement strand
AACTCACTCTGTAGACCAGGCTGGCCTCGAACTCAGAAATCCGCCTGCCTCTGCCTCCCAAGTGCTGGGATTAAAGGTGTGTGCCACCACTGCCCAAAAGGAAAATATTTAATTGAAAAATTTTAATCAGCTTGCAGTTCGGAGGTTTGGTCTGTTACCATCTTCGTGAGAAACATGGCAGAGTGCAGCAGGCAGACATGGTGCTGGAGAAGGAGCTGTGTTCTACATGCAGATCACCCAGCAATAGGAAAAAAAAAAACAAAAAACTGTGGACCACTAGGCATGTTTCTGAGACTTAAAAGCCTGTCCCAGTAGTGACACACTTCCTCCAACAAGGCCACATCTAAAGTCACCACCCCCTTTAAGGGTCAAGCATTGAAACATATGAGACTATGGGGCTGTGCCTATTCAAACCACATAACACATGCGGGTGCGCGTGCAGGTGGAGGCCCAAGGCTGATGTCAGGAATCATCCTGGCTGCTTTTCCACCTTGTTCATGGAGGCAGGGTCCCTCAGTGAAGCCCAGAGCTTGCCAGTGTGGCTAGTGTTGGTAGCCAGCTTGCTCTGAGAAATCCAGTTTCTTAGCCTTTCAAGGCTAAAAGTACAGGTAGGCTACTCTGCCCATCCAGTATTTATGTGGGTTTCTGGAGATCTGAACTTTGGTCCTCATGGTTATAAGCGTGTGTTTTAACTGTTCAGCCAGTCTCTTTTAAACGTAAGGATTCATTGTGGTCTTACTAGGGCACACTGTCCCAGGCACAGGTACTTTGCACTTAGGGAAATATAGATTACAGTAAGTGGGTAGCTTGTGTCTTCTAAAACTCCATCCTGTCTTTTGCTGTGAGGGCTGATATGAGGAGCCACCCAGCAGTCTGCTTGTGGTGCCCCTGATGAGTAGTCCCCGTGGAGAATTTGACCAGCAGCTCTTGGATTAAGGGATCTTGAAACACTTGGGGCTGTCAGCATTGTCAGTGTGAGGATTGCTTTCCCCAGGGAGGTGCCAGACTCCTAGGGGAGAAGACAGATTGTAGTTACCCTTCTTGTTAATTGCTTTCACTAGGGATCAGGACAGAGCCCCGAACCAGTCACATGTCCAAGCCTGCTAATTTGGAAGATGCTAATCTATAAATCTTTTAATTCTCACAGAAACCCAGGCAGTCTCACCCCTATTTCTTTATAGAGATGTAACTGAAGAGACCTGCAGAGAGGGCACTGACACTTATACTGGAGTCCTATGAAGTAGGAGCAAATAATTAATCCTAAACAGCAGTTGGCATGGCAGGAGAACAAAGTAAACTGGGTAATTTAACTGCCTTGTGGGAGTTTCTGGTTTTCCCTAAGATTTTTCTCTTTAGTTGAAAGAGAATATCTATAGTGTGAATTTGCCTGTTTTGTCTGACGTTGATAGGCAAGAGGCAGAAACCTGTTTTATTAGCTTTCTACTACATAGAAAAAGAAAATCCTTTATGTTACCTCTCTGAAGATAGAACAGTAAACGTCTCAAAATGCTCCCCATTCTATTTTATATTCTAGAAAATAATTTCAGCAGTCTGGTGGTTTGAATGTGAATGGCTTTCATAGATTCATATATTTTATATGCTTGGTCCCCAGTTGGTAGAGCTGTTTGGGAAGGATTAGGAGGCGTGGCCTCATTGGAGGGGATGTGTCATTGGGGGCCAGCCTTGAAGTTTCAAAAGCCCATGCCATTTCCAGTTAACTATCTCTGCCTTCTGCTTGTGGATTAAGGTGTAAACTCTCAACTACTGTTGCAGGACCATGCCTGCCTGCCTGCCTGCCTGCCTGCCTGCCTGCTTGCTGCCACATGCAGTGATGGTCATGGACCCTCTGAAACTTGAAGCTCCAAATGAAATGCTTTTATAAGTTGCCTGGATTGTGGTGCTTGTCGCAGCGATTGAGAAGTAATTAAGACACAGGCCACAGCTGCCAAGCTGATGACCTGAGTTTGATCCTCAGGGGCCCCATGGTGGAAGTGGAGAACTGACTCCCAAAAGTTGTCCTCTGGCTTCCACAGGGGGGCGCTGTGACATGCGCCACAGGGGCGCCGTGACATGCGCTCTGCTATCCCTAGCACACAGGCAAATGAACATAACATTTATAAATTTTAAAATAGTTTTAGGGTTAGGGATGCAGCTAATGGGAGTGCTTGCCTAGCATACTTGATGTTTTCGCTGGTGTGTTTGTATTTTACTTATTGTGTATGTAATCCACCTGTCTTTACCTTCTTAGCTCTGGGATTATTATTATTATTTTTTTTTTTAAAAAAAGATTCATTCATTTATTAAATGTAAGTACACTGTAGCTGTCTTCAGACACTCCAGAAGAGGGCATCAGATTTCGCTACGGATGGTTGTGAGCCACCATATGGTTGACTGGGATTTGAACTCAGGACCTTCGGAAGAGCAGTCGGTGCTCTTAACCACTGAGCCATCTCGCCAGCCCCCAGCACTGGGATTATTAAGCATGAGCTA
>NC_034609.1:34854358-34875053 GCF_900095145.1 Mus pahari | reverse complement strand
AGACAGGGTTTCTCTGTGTAGCCTTGGCTGTCCTGGAACTCGCTCTGTAGACCAGGCTGGCCTCGAACTCAGAAATCCGCCTGCCTCTGCCTCCCAAGTGCTGGGATTAAAGGGCTTTCTGCTCTTTTATGTGTTGAGTCTCATTGCTTTAGCCTGTATATTGTATATAAATTAGCTGTTGATTTGGGATGAATGTGGGAACACATGCACACACACACACTATCACGCTTTTGTATGATATGAGTATGGGTATTTGTATGTGTGTGTGTGTGCATATGCATGGAGAGACCAGACTCAGTCTTGGGCTTTAGTCCTTAGGAACCATTCATTCACCTGTCTTTACCTCCTTGTCTCTGGGATTACAAGCATGTGCTATGATAAAAAACAAAACAAAACAAAACAAAATGGGACCAGAGGATTCAGGTTTGACTTCCAACACCATATGACAGCTCACAAATGTCTATACTACACTTCCAGAGGAGTCAATAACTTCTGGCTTCCTTCAGTACTGGGTACACATGTAGTACACAGACATACATATAGGCAAATACACATAAAATAAAATGATAATAAACAAATGTGTGTGTGTGTGTGTGTGTGTGTGTGTGTGAGAGAGGGGGGGGGAGGGAGAGAGACAGTGAGAGAGAGGAGAGAGAGAGAGAGGAGAGAAGAGAGAGAGAGAAGAGAGAGAAGAGAGGGAGGAGAGAGAGAAGAGAGAGAAAAAGCGAAGAGAAGAGAAGAGAGAGAGAAGAGAAAATGACAGTGTGCCCATGTGCTTATTCACATATGCTTGTGTGTGCCTGTGGAAGCCAGAAGAGGGTATCAAATTCCCTGGATCTAGAGAATTACAGGAGGTTGTGAGCCATCTGGGAACTGAACTCAGGTTCCCTGGAGGCAGCAAACTCTCCACTGCTCTGTGTATGTGGGTGCTGAGAATCCCACTCTGGTCCTGGCACCTTTGGCAAGCTGCTCACAATCGCCTTTAACTCCAGCTCCAGGGAATGCACGTTCTTTGGTTTCCACGTGCCAGTGCTCACATATGCATACTCTCCACCAAGAACCATATAATTAAAAGTAAAACAGATCTTTAGGAAGCAAGTTTGTTCATTTGAAGTGATTCATTCAGATGTGAGTAGTAAGTCTGTAATATCAGTTTCTGGGAGGTGTCCTGGCAGGAGAGTCAGGAGACTCTATCTCCAAAAGCAAAACAAAACCCCAACTACAAAACCAAAACCTGAAACCAATACAACAACACGTTAGTTAGATCACAGTAGTAAACCACATCACAGCAGATGTGGATTACTTGCTTTGTTAAAAGTTTAAATAAGCCGGGCGTGGTGGCGCACGCCTTTAATCCCAGCACTTGGGAGGCAGAGGCAGGCGGATTTCTGAGTTCGAGGCCAGCCTGGTCTACAGAGCGAGTTCCAGGACAGCCAAGGCTACACAGAGAAACCCTGTCTCGAAAAAACAAAACAAAACAAAACAAAAAAGTTTAAATAACAATGCTTAATAGTAGTAAAAAAAAAAAAATGCAGTCTAGCACAGAGGTTTGGAGCCAGAGTGCTGAGCCAGGATCCTGGTGATGCCATCTGTGGGCCAGGTGACCTTGGCTAACTGACTGCCTTTCTAAGCTTCAGCTCTTCATCCGTAAGGCAAGGCAAACACTAGGTATCATGGGCTCCCTAGAGCACCCTCCAGATGATGAGTACATCGAACACTGCAAAGCAGAAATCAAAGAGCAAAGGCAGTAGAGACTGGACAAAAGGAACCCCAGACTCCCTGGTGACCATTCGTGGTGAGGAAACATAGGACATCGATTCTCCCAGTGTCAGTGCCCAAAGTGTTGTTTGGAGCCTGGTTGGTTAGGAACTACAGCGTGTACCGAGTGAGAGTGCAGACCTCCTTCAGGAGATAAGCATGTTCAAGTAAAATATTAAAGCAGCCTATGTAAACCACTGTTAGCAGCTTGTGTGAACACTTCCAAAATCCAGGTTCTCAGACAGCAGCAGCCCAGCTCTGCGATTGCAAGGAAGCCTTGAGCAGGCTAGCCTCAGGCCTCACATTCCCCTGGCAGCTCTATTTGTAGACTAGCTGGGAGGGTTAAATGAGGGCATCTGTGCAGAGTGCTTAGCACAGTGGCCATCAGACTGCTTGATGTCTGTCGTTATTGCTTTGGTAGTCTGACCTAAGGACATAACGAATGGGTTCACAGAAGAGACTTTGAGAGCTGAGAAAATCTTTAGGTGATGTCTCATCTACCCTCGTATTTTACACATTGGAAGCTGAGTCCTATAAAGATGAGGTGATTTACCCAATGATGCTCTCTGTGTGGCATTTGAGTTTGCAGGGAGGGGAAATGTTCCTGTATTAAAGAGGGAGATTTCCTAAGCAACACCCCTCTTGCTGTATAAACTGTTTGTAATTCATGTTAGACAATGATGTCAAAGACAGCTTTGGCAGCAGTGTCTGCCTCTATAACTTATATAGAGATAGGATTTGATATGGTATGAGTCTTGTTAATATCGGTTTCAGCTTGTGGCTTCAGGCTGTGAGATCTGATTATGCACTTATTAGGGTCCCTGCACAGGCTGGAGACAAGCTGGTGTTAGGAGAATGGCCCAGCTCTGATTAGCACTCATTGGAAGGATAAGCAGACAACATACTTTGCCTTCATGCCTTCCTTCTTCTTCTGTCAAGTTTATGTGGCCTAGTCTGGTCTTGAACTCCTGATGTTCCTTGCCTCCACCTTTCAAGTGCTAAGCTTACAGGAATGTATTGTCCCGCCCAGCCCAAGATCAGTTTTCTAACAGAACTATTTGTATTTGTGCTAATATTTAACTGCAAGTCCAAAATGGATTTGTAATACAATCTATCCCGGCATTTGGCTATTATTAACTACATAATTGCCTGTTATCTTTTTAAAAGTAAAAATATTACAAAAATATTAAAGTATGGTTTTTTTTTTGTCAAGTTCTCACCATTTAGCCTTGGCTGGTTTGGAATTTATTATGTATATCAGGCTGACCTTGAACCCACAGAGTTCCTCCTGCCTCTGCCTCCTAAGGCTGGGATCACAAGTGTATACCCGGCTTCATGGGCTTTCCTCACTAACAGATCTCTGAGCTGTAGGGAATTACCTGTCCATTGGCCTGTTTAAAGCAAACATCTGAAGGAGTTGTAGTATATGTCCGTCACCACCATCATTTCTAGCATTTACTCTCACCCTGACTTGAGTCAGGTTTTTGTTTGTTTGTTTGTTTGTTTCGAGACAGGGTTTCTCTGTGTAGTCTTGGCTGTCCTGGAACTCACTCTGTAGATCAGGCTGGCCTCCAACTCAGAGAGCTCCTCTTGCCTCTGCCTGCCTCCTGGGTGTTAGGATTGCTCCTTCCTCTTTATAGTTGAGTAACGATCCACTGTAAGGATATCCAGTGCTCATCTCTCTTTATGAGTGAGTCATCACTAGTGTTGCTGTACAGCTTCTTAGTTATCTAGTCATCAATTGTTGGACATCTGAGTTGTTTTCCACTTTTAGGGTTTTATGAGTGATGTTGCTGTGAACACTGATGTACAAGTTGTTGTGTAGCACAAGCATTTAAGACCATTTTAAGTTGTCTTTGATACCAAATAGTCACTAAATTAATATGTTAACGGATAGCATGTGCTAGGCATTGAACTAACAAATTGATTTTTACCCTCAAGAATATTGCAATCTAATGGAGAAATGTACTATAACTAAATACCATTATAATATCCCAAGTGCCAAGGAAATGGAATCCTAGGTCCTGCAGAAACACAGATGTAGCTAATTTATACTGGGTGTGAGGGGATGGTCCAGCAAAACCTTAAAAGTGTCTGTACTGAATCCCAAAGGGCAGGGTCAGGGGGATAGGAGGAAGAGGATCTGTGTAATTGTTGTGCAAACTCCATGAAGAACTGATTTTTCGGTCCCTGTGACCCACATAAAATGCTGGGCATGATGGTGCACCCCAGTGATCCAAATACTGAGGAGGTGGAGATGGGAGGATCTTTGGAGCTTGCTGGCTAGTCAGCCTAGCAGAATTGGTAAGTTCCAGGGTTCCGTGAGAAACTCTGTAATCCAGTCAGTCAAGCAAGCAAGCAAGCAATGGAGGAGGACACTCTGTGTTGGCCTGTCCTTGACACTCAGTGACATAGTGACATGCATGTGCAGTGTACTTACCACACACCACACCCATACCCATACACATACACGCATACAAAGACACAGACACACAAAAAGACAAAGAATTAGCCAGATAAAGGATAGAGGAGTCTTCCAGGCAGAACCAGCGCCATTGGTATAAAGGTCCTGAGGTGAGAGAGGGAGGAAGGTGGTGGGGGTGGATGGACAGGGAGAGAGGAGGAAGGAGAAAGAGACAGACATGAGTTTGGAGGGCTGGCAGAAATTCATCTTAAAGAATTGATAATGGCTGGCATATGGGGGCAGCATTGGGAGGTGAGAGCTCTGAGATGGGCTGTGGGAGTGGACAGGAAGCTCTGAGGTGGTCTGTAAGGCTACACTCCACTGAGGATGCACTCAGTCCTGCTGACTCTGCAGAGCCATGGCCAGATTTAGCACAGCAGCAGCTCTAGATGACAGGGAGCACAGCTGGTGGCAGGCTCCTGGCCTTCCCAGGAAGAGGTGATAACAAGGCAGAGGATGGGAGTGGCTGAGTAGGGGAGACAGGAAGGTCTGTCCGGACTTAGCTGCTGGCTAGTAAAGCTGTATCCTGGAAGCAGGGCCTTTTAGGTCAGAATGACCATTGGTTCTGATCCTGTCTTAATTTCTTTGCTAGGTCACTTTGGTTTTGTTTGTTTGTTTCTGTGTTTTTAACTGAATATAGCCCATGTTGGCTTTGAATATGTGGTCCTCCTGTTGCAGCCAGCTACGTGTTAGGATTACAGGTATGCATCATAGAGTCTGGCATGCGTGCACATACGTGCGTGCGAAGAAGTTCAGAGAACAGATTAGAACTTGGTTTAAGGCAGTGCCTCTTGTTTCGCCACTACCATAGGAATGCTGGAATTACAGAAGTGTGCTACCATACCTGGCTTTTCACCTGGGTTCTAGGTACCAACTAAGACTGTCAGGACTGAATGGCAGGTGCTTTGGCTTTTCCTTGCTGAGTCATCTCTTTGGACTTGTTTAAAGATACCTACCTTTCTTTCTTTCTTTCTTTCTTTCTTTCTTTCTTTCTTTCTTTCTTTCTTTCTCTCTCTCTCTCTCTCTCTCTCTCTCTCTCTTCTTCTTCTTCTTCTTCTCCTTCTCCTTCTCCTCCTCCTCCTCCTCCTCCTCCTCCTCCTCCTCCTCCTCCTCCTCCTCCTCCTTCTTCTTTTTTTAAAATCTGAGACAGGGTTTCTCTGTGCAGCCCTGGCTATCCTGGAACTCACTCTGTACACCAGGCTGGCCACAAACTCAGAAATCTGCCTGCCTCTGCCTCCCGAGTGCTGGGATTAAAGGAGTGAGCCACCACCGCCCAGTTTAAGGATACCTTTCTTCTACAGTTCTTACTTAGCCCCGTGTGTGTGTGTGTGTGTGTGTGTGTGTGTGTGTGTGTGTGTGTGTAGCGCTGTAGCGCACAGTAGGTGGGATGGAGGCCATTCTCCCTTCCACTGTGCATTGGGCGGTCAGGCTGGCATGACAAGCACAGCCCTGCTCAGCCACCTCACTGGTCCTCAGTACAAGCTTTAATAGGGGGTATAATCGCTGGTTTAGCCACAATTAAAGTTTTAATCGCTGGTCAACCTGTAATCTACCAGCCCCTCCCTTCAGGCAGATAGGAAGTTCTACCTGCCTCGCTGCAAGTGTTCCCTCCTTTCTTGCTTTGGCTTCAGATAAAACCCCACACCTCATTCTTTATAACAGCTTAGCACCTTTTGTTCATTGCCATTTTGTTCACTTAGCACATTCCATTCATTTATCTCATCTATGGAGCCCTGTCAGCGGTAAGGCCCTGGACCATCACCCCCTGTCCCTTCAGATCGTCCTTTTCTCTGGGCAGATGGCTTCTTGCTTTGTTGAGAGAACTTCCTTCTCTCCAGTTCTTCATGGGGGCAACCTAGCATAATCTCCCTATGTATTCCTACAAACATAGTGGTAGCTTTTTTTTTTTTTTAATTACTTCCTTTTAAAAAAATAACTAAATAACTTTCTGGGCTGGACAGATGGTTCAGTGGGTATAGGCAATTGCCACCAAGCTTGGTGGCGTGGATTTAAGCCCTGGAACCCATATGGTAGGAGAAACCCAACCTCTGCAGGTTACCCTCTGACACACACACACACACACACACACACACACACACACACACACTGTGGCACACATGTATCATCTACCCCAATCAATAAATGTATAAGAGATCCCTTAATAAGGTGATTTATAATATATTTGCAGTCTTGATGCATTTTTTTTGTGTGTGTGTTTTTAACAGTGCTACTAGAATCATTCCATTGTGTAGAGCTGCACACTAGAGTTGTAAGTAAACAGCTCTGTCCAGAGAGCATTTGCTGCCTTTTGGGGTAGATACTAGAGGCAGAGCTCCCGAGACAAAAGGCATGGCACTTTTGGACTGTTGCCAGATTGTCTTTTCTTAGTGCTCCGTTACTGTATGCCGCACACTACAAATTTAGCAACTTAAAACAATAACCATCTTTTAGCTCAGATTTCTGTGGGTCAGACGTCCAGGCACTGCATGACTGGTTTCTTTGTTCAGTGCCTCATTGCCAAAATCAAGGCATCTCTGAGCTGTGTTTCCACCTGGAGGCTTCACCTCAGAGGAATCCATTTCCAAGTTTGTTTAGGTGGATTTCAATACCTAGTCTCTAGGGTCTAGGACAGAAATTCCTTGCTCCCAGCTCCCAGAGGTCACCGTCAGGTCCTTCCCTGGGACCCCTCATCTTTCATAGGTGGCGTAGGGAATCCCATCTCCTCTCTAGGTTAACTGGCCGGTGTGATTAGCTCTCTCAGTTGCTGCCTCCCAAATAGAAGGTCTATACCCACTAAACAACACTCTTCCAGCCTTGTCAGCCTCTGCTTTGTCTCTGTGAGCTCTCTTGCTATATTTGTGTCAACCTTTTGTGTTGGCTGTTGCTGCTGTAATAACATACCATAACTAAAGAGAGGGTTTATTTGGGCTTGTGGTTCTAGAGGGAGAGTCCATAATGGCAGGAGAAGCTGAGAGATCACATGCCAACCACACACAGGAAGCATAGGGAGAGCTAGACGTGGGGTATAGCAGTGAAGCCTGCTTCCCATGACTTGCTTCCTCCAGCACCTCCTGAAGGCTCCATAACATTCCCAGACAAACCTACCCACAGGGAACCAAGTGTTTGAATACACAAGCCTCCACACGAACCTTAAGTGGAGCCATCTTGTACTAGTGTCTTGTTGGGTGCATTTCTCTTGGTGCAATCCTAAGAATCATTTCTGTTGTAGCAGCTATCAGAATTTCTGATTTTAAAGGCTGAATATAATCTACTGTGATGGTGACTACTTTAATCTTCCATTCATCCCCTGATGGATACTTGGGCTCCTTAATCATGTCAGTAAACTACTGACCACTCTAGCTAGAGGAATATTTTATTAATTAGCCTTGTGTAGCAGGCACAAGGGGTGTGCATCAAGAACCCAGAATCTTGGGGCTGTGGTCAGATCCTCCATGAGATGCCCTCTAGAAAGATGCTGCTCCCTGTTGGAGAAGCCATCTTGTCCTCTTTACAGCATCAATCTGTACATTACACAGAAGGGTTCTAGAGATGGCATGGCACCAAGCTTGCCTGTGTAGCCAGGCTTCGCTCTGCTCAGGATTCTAGGGCATTATGAAGGGTGTTCTAACCACTTTTCAGCCTCTCAGAGAACAGTCTGGCTTTATGTCTCCAGTATTAGGGATGGCATGGTTTTTGAGTGGTAGGTACGTGTAAGAAAACCATTAGTGAAGCCAGTGGGGATGGGGTTTGTGTTGCCATTCATAGGTTATGATTGTGGCAGCATCCACAAAGTGAGTTCTTCTAGCATGCTCTCTTGGAAAGAACTGAGAGCATTTAGTGACCAAACAGATGATACAGGAATGACAGTGCAAGGTCGTAACTTCCAGGATTCAGGCAGCCGCACTCTGTACCTTCACTAGACTTGGTGCAGACTTGGAGATGAGGCTCTGAGTCATGATGTTGATGGTCACTAGGATCTGGGAGACAGAATTTCAGACTGAATGTGGATGGGACACATTAGTAACAATATTACCCTGGAGGATAGTGTGGTGCAGGGGCATGTGTGACAATATGCTCAAAGTACATTGTGAGCTTGCCTAACAATAGCTTCCTGTAACCCTTTATAATAAACAATGGCTAAAATATTAAGAATAAAACCTTGGATTCAATAGGGATGGTATTTGGCAAATATGCCATATGGCTTCAAGAAGGTCCCATGTGCTATTGAAAGAAATGGTTGTTCTGTTGGTGTGTAGGTAGCAATGTTCCAGGTTAGCTTCCGGAGGAGAAGGTCTTGTTAGTAACTGGTTCTTGCTCTGTGCTAGTCAGATTCCCTGAGGGTTCTAGAACATCTGTCTTCTCAACTTGGAATGTGCTGTCT
Source organism: Mus pahari (assembly GCF_900095145.1). NCBI lineage: Eukaryota > Metazoa > Chordata > Mammalia > Rodentia > Muridae > Mus > Mus pahari. The sequence continues at coordinate 34,866,450 of NC_034609.1, read as the reverse complement.
TGGTTGTGTAGAGTCCTGGTGTGTGTGTGTGTGTGTGTGTGTGTGTGTGTGTGTGTGTGAAACAGAAGCTGTCATTTGTCAAAGTGAATGTAAGATCTGGGTGAGAACTAAAAGGGCTTAAAGCAATGGTTCTCAACCCTTTGGCAAACCTTTATCTCCCAAAATACATTACAATTCATTAACAGTAGCGAAATTACAGATATGAAGTACTCATGCAATAATTTTATGGTTGGGAGGGGTCACCACAGCATGAGGAACTGTATTAAAAGGTCACAACATTAGGAATGTTGAGAACCACTGGAAAGTGCAGAACACCAACACCTGATAACGGATTCTTGTCAGCCAGGGACGTCCTGAGAAACAGGAAGAAGAGCCAAAGGTAGGTCTGCCTTCTCCCCTGGTTATTTTGTCAGCAGAACTAAAACTGTGTTCTTTCTCACAGGCAACTGCCATGTCTGTGGACTGTCTTGGGCAGCATGCAGTGCTTTCTGGGTAAGTGAGCTTTTGGAGTTTGTCTCCCACAAGTTCTGGGGAACAAAGTATAAATAAGTTCCTGGGAAATGGAAAACTATCTTTATGTTTGAGGACAATCCGAAGGTTTAGCGTTCACATCCTAAGGACCACAAGGGCACTCGCAGGGATTCTTTGAGGTTTTGTTTGGTCTTGTTTTTGTTTTGTCTCTCGCAGGTAAGCAATGAACTCACATTTCAGTGATTTGTAGTGTGGCCACACAGTTTCGTCGAGGAATCAGTATGGATAGAGAGCCAGTTAGGAGGGTTGAGGGGAGCTGGGTTCTCGGGACACTTACTCAGTTTACCTAACTGGACTTTGTTTTTTTTACTGAGTGTGTGTGTGTGTGTGTGTGTGTGTGTGCATGTGCGCGTGTGCATGCCGTGGTGCATTTGTGGAGGTAAGAAGTCAGCTTTGGGGAATCACGACTTTTTCTACCATATGATTTGGGGTTTGAATTCTGGTTATCAGGTTTGTGTGGTAAACATTTTGAGTCATCTTGCTAGCTCCCGAGAGTCAAGTTACTTCTACCAAGAAGGAATTGAACTTCATGGTTTTCTCTCATAAAAATTGTAAGGTTCTGGTCTTTCCTAATAACCCTAGAGTTGAACCAGAATATAGTCTCACTGGCCAGACAGCCTAACTGAACCTCCAAGTCCCGTGTTCATAGAGAGACCCTATCTTTAAAAAGGGGGCGGGTAGAACTGTGGAGAGATAGCTCAGCAATTAAGAGTATGTACTGCTCTTGCAGCAGACCCAAGTTCAGGTCCCAACGCCCACATCAGGCAACTCACAACTGCCTGTAGTCCAAACTCGGGGTATGATGCCCTCTTTTAACCTCTTTGGTCACCTGCATACCCATGAAAATCCCCCTCACATACATACATGTAATTAAACATAAGTTCTTAGGAAAGAAGGCAAGGAACAGTGACCTCACACATATGCACACCCGTAGCACACTTGTGCGCACACACCTACCCACACAGACAGAAGAATAAATAAAATAAGTGTTCTTACAAAAGAGCCTTATTAGCATATAATCTGGATTTCATGCAATTCACTCACTCCGAGTATACAGGTCAGCATATGGCATCGTTGATTGCCGACTTACTCTTCGCAGTATTGTGTTCCTGAGGAAATAAGGCCCTGGTTTATGGTCTAGAACTGAGTAGTGCTGCAGAGCCTGTGTGGAGGGGTAGCAGTGTCTGCCTCTCTCAGCTTTCCATCCCGATCCCCCGCCAGGACACACTTTTCTTGTTGTTGTTGTTGTTGTTGTTTTTTGAGACAGGGTTTCTCTGTGTAGCCCTGGCTGTTCTGGAACTCACTCTGTAGACCAGGTTGGCCTCGAACTCAGAAATTCGCCTGCCTCTGCCTCCCAAGTGCTGGGATTAAAGACATGTGCCACCACTGCCCGGCACACATTCTTGACTATGGTTTAGGCCTGCCTTTTGATAGTCTCCAGTTTCCACATACACTGCTAGATCTAGCCGTGTCCGCCTTGCACACTGTAAGTTGACTTATTACAGTTGAAGATGAGGATCTGATACTTCTCCCGTGTGCTCTGTAGGTCACAGGCCCGTCATCTGTCTGACATGCCTCTGCTTCCCACTGGTGTCCTATAACAGTTGTTAAGGGCTGAGTTGGTATTTGGGGTTCTCTGAGCCTCCACCACCCAAGTCCTGAGGATTGAACCCAGGGCCTCAGAAGGCAGCTGAATACTCTGCTGCTGCGCTGCATTCTCAGACATCACCACCCCCTCTAGCTTCTTAAAACGTTTTCACAGGTTGGTTGTGCAGGCTGACTTTGGACCTGCCGTCCTCTTGCCTCAGCCTCCTGAGTCACAGGTATGCAGACACTCTAGACTCTTCACGTGTGTCGATTTGTCTCAATGGAATCTTTAAAATCCTTATACCTCTGAAGTTTTCACTGTGATTGCTTTGGCCCATATCTGGGCACTCAGGACCTCCTCCTCTCATTATTGAGGTGTGTGTGTGTGTGTGTGTGTGTAGCCTCAGGTGTCGTTCCTCAGGCACAGTCTACCTTGTTTGTTCAATTTTGAGGTAGGTTTTCTTGCTGGGCTGGAACTCACAGGTAACACAGCCTGACTGAGCAGCCAGCTCCAGAAAGCCATCTGTCTCCTCCTCCCCAGGAATGAGATTACTGCAGGGATGTTAACTCATTGACCAAACCAGTTTTCTTTCTTAAAAAATACATAGCATTCTTATTTTTCAGGTTCTTTATATTGATTGCCACTTTAAACTTGCTATTGACATATTTACTATGTTACTTTAATTGTTATGCCTTTTTCTTGGGTCATTAGTTCTTCCTGATCTGGTTTCATTTCCAAGTAGTAGAATTGCAGAGGAATTTGAGATTTTTTTTCTGTAGGATTTTGGTCCAGTAACAAGTATGTTTAACATATTTATTGAATGTAAAGCTCTGTGCCTGGTAATGCCGGGCTTATAAAGATATTCTAGATATTGTGTAGTTTCCAGATCTGCAGGTGAATTGAGACAAGAGCCCTAACATTTGGTAGACTTCTTGTAGAGAAAACGCAGTTGAAATGCAGCTCCTGCAGTGGGATTAATATGGAAGTGGAGATGGATCCCAGCCAGGGGCACTGAGAAAGGCTGGGGGAGGAACTGAGTGCAGAGGGACCAGACACGCTCTGACGAGTGGATGTGGGGAGTGAAGGCCAACCACGGAAGTAGCTGTCACAGAGACACTGTCCCCTTTGTGTAACCGTCAGCTTGGGTGGCACTTGTCACCTGTGTGCCTTTGACAGTAGATGATTGTCATGTGCTAGTAACAGAGTTGGGGGCAAACTGCATGCAACTCTGAATGTGTTTTTCTAGCGTCATGTGCATGCTCTTATGTTGCTGCGAGGCTATAACACTGATGTCGTTCTAGCCGAAGATTCCTGTACATCGTCAATCTAGATGCCCCCTTTGAAGGTCACCGGAAGATCTCCCGCCAGAGCAAATGGGACATTGGAGCTGTGCAGTGGAACCCTCATGACAGCTTCGCACACTATTTTGCAGCTTCGGTGAGTTCATTTTAGGAGTGCCATTGATAGCTGGCAAGTCTTTGTCCTGTACAAAATAAAAAATGTAGTCGTCATTGCTCAGTAAAAGAGAAAAAAAGAGGTTTATGGAGCTGAGAGATGACTTAGTGGTTAAGATCACTGGAATGATGATCTTCAGAGGACCTGGGCTCGATTCCCAGAACCTACATGGTGGCTCCTAACCATAACTTGAGGTCTAGGAACTCTTGACACCCTCATCTAGTCTCCATGGGTACCAAGCATGAGCTTGCTGCACAGATAACACAAAGGCAGATAATTAAAAAGAAATAAATTAAAACAAAAATATCTCATTCTTTCCAAGGATGGGATTCTTTCCTAATTGGAGTTCATTAGTTTGGTTAACCTCTGCAGGTCTCGAGTGCCTATTTGTAAATTCCCCAGGTTTATACCTAGCTTTGTTTTGTTTTCTGAGAAACTTATCACTCTCCAAAAAGGTTTTGGGCCATGCCATCTCTGGCACCTTTCTCCAGATCCTTTGCCACCATGCTTTTCTCTATAGCAGTGGCTTTCAACCTGCCTGATGCTGTGCCCCTTTAACATAGTTCCTCATGTTGTGGTGACCCCCAACCATAAAATTATTTTTGTTGATATTTCATAGCTATAGTTTTGCTGCTCTTATGAACCACAACATAAATATCTAATATGCAGATAGTCAGTCCCTGTGAAAGGGTTATTTGGCCCCCAACAGGGTCACAACCCACAGGTCGATAACCACTCCCCCAGAGCAACTGTAGATTTCTGTGCCTGACCCATTATGTTTACTATTGTTTGTGTGTGTACATGTGGATATTTGTTCCTGCTCATGTGTGTGCATGCGTATGTGTGTATCTGTGTGCACGTGTTTGCATGTGTGCATACATGTATGTAGAGGCCAGAAGTCATTGTGGGATGTCTTCCTTGACCATTCTCCACTGTATTTTTGAGACAGGATCTCTTACTGTACCTGGAGCTCACTAATTTGGCTCAACTGGGTGGCCAGTAACCGCCAGAGTTTCTCCTCTCTCCACTTCCCCAGCGCAGAAATTCTGTTCCCAGCTTTTCATATGGGTGCTGGGCGTCAGACCCAGGCTCTCATGCTCGCTGACTAAACTGTGTTCCTATACTTCCTGGGCTGGTGTTTTTAAAGCTGAACCCAGAGAACCTGCCATAAAGTCAGCCTCTGTGTGACCTCACCCCCTTTACCTTAGGCCGTTAGGGGAGCTGTCTCCCCAGGTATGTGCCGAGCCACTCACTGTCTTCTCGTTCTTGCTTCCTCTCAGAGTAATCAACGGGTCGACCTTTATAAGTGGAAAGATGGCAGCGGGGAAGTTGGCACAACCTTGCAGGGGCACACTCGAGTTATCAGGTAGGCATTGCCCTGGGCAGCTCCTTAGCCTGTCTGACTTTGTCCCAGTCCTTTCATGAGTGAGAGGAGGATGCCAGCCTCTTCACTGCTGACCTGCTGTATCACATCTGCCCTGAGTAGCCAGCAGGGCTCAGACGTCCAGGCAGAGTGCCTACAGATAACCAAGAGCACAACCACTTGAAACTTAGGAAGTATAACTTGGCTACAGCCCAGACTAAAGTACAGCGACAGGGCTGAGTTTTGCTGCAGGAAGGAGTTGTTGTTATAAAACAATCTCCCTACTCGCTGTCAGTAGTGGCCGGGATGCCAGGACACACAGGCAGCAGCCATGGGTGGAGCCTCAGGGGGTTCCTGCTTCAGTGCTGCCTCCATGAGGGGCTTGCTTTCCAGAGTGTTCCTTGATCCTCTTTTCTACAGGGTTGCTATTTCCTTTTCCTGGAGAGTACTAGCTGGGAGTGTGGGGCTTGGGGAGATGACCTGGAAGTGATAGGAAAAGTTAGTCATCTGACCTGGAAGTGATAGGTAAGGTTAGATACACAATGTGTGTATACAGTGTGTGTACACAGTGTCTGAGGATTGCTGCCTTTCCTAGGACTGAGGGTAACAGGCAGGAAGGAACAGTTTTGTCACTGCTTAAGACAGTTTACAAGGTTCTGGTGGTTGATAACTCAGAGATCACTCTATGCTTCCTTCTTGTTTTGTCTGTTTATTCAGAGAGAGGGGAGAAGGAGAGAGTAGGGAGAGGAAGAGTGGGATGTGTTAGGGGAGAGGAGGAGCTTATGTTTTGTTTGCTGTTGTTTTTAAGGCTTAGGGGCAATTTAATAGAGTTGCAAAGAAAAGCTCCAGGGTTAGGTTAGCCACGAGCTGCCCGGAGGAGGAAGGTGGAGAAGAGGAAAAGGTCAGGCCGTTTGGGTCAAACCTGCGTGGAGGGCCAGCCACGTGCATGGGGAGGGGAACTTTAGAGAAAACATGCTTAGAAAGAGATAGAAAGAAAACAGAAAAGGAAGCTGTGCTTTTTTGTGTCAGGACTCAGATAAACAGCAGGCTGGACAGAACCTAGCTGCGGCCCTGTGGCATCTGCAGCATCCGCCTCTGTGCATGTTGTAAGGTGACATGCCCCATGTCCTTTCAAGAGTAGACAGGAGGGGGCTGGTGAGATGGCTCAGCGGTTAAGAGCACCGACTGCTCTTCCAAAGGTCCTGAGTTCAAATCCCAGCAACCACATGGTAGCTCACAACCATCTGTAACAAAAATCTGATGCCCTCTTCTGGAGTGTCTGAAGACAGCTACAGTGTACACACATATAATAAATAAATAAATAAATAAATAAATAAATCTTAAAAAAAAAAGAGTAGACAGGGTTATGGCCAGCAATTCTAGGGAGATGGACCTGAGTTTCCTTCCCAGCTCATTTAACTCTTGTTCTTTCACACAGAACTTTAGTGCCGTGCCCTGAGCCGTGTTAGGAGGCTTACTATGAAGACATGAAACCACTAGAAACTGAATTTGTTAGTGCTTTTGAACATGACACTGATGCTCTGTCTTTCTGTTGTTCTGTTTGTCTCTGCCAGCGACTTGGACTGGGCAGTGTTTGAGCCAGATCTCCTGGTCACCAGCTCTGTGGACACCTACATCTACATCTGGGATATTAAGTAAGAACAATGAGAGGCTGCGGCATCTTGGTGGACCACTGAGAACTTTGTTAGAGCTTAAGCGTCCTAGTTAGGTTCCCATGGATGCAGATCTTAGCCCAGGATGTGAGAGCAGGTATAGTAAGAGGTAAGAGAAGAGCTGCCAGGGATAAAGAAGACAGACAGTTACAGAAGGCCAGAGGAAACTCCTTCTTCAGCTGTGACCCAAGGAGAACCTGGGGATTGCAGTCAGAGCTGATGGCTGCTCCCAGAAGTCTGAAAGCCTTGACTTGAGGCTTGCCAGGGTTCTGGAATGCATTCCTCAGAGGCCAGGCGATTCCCTTTGGCAAAGCAGCACAGATGCTGGCATTTGCGAGTCGAGCCGGTCTGCAGAGCGGGCAAGTGATGAGTTGTTAAGACATCTGCTGAGCTCTTATGGCTCTGTGAGGCTTCTGTTCCCTGGCTGTCTGGGGTAGGGAAGCTAATGGCCTCCTCATATGGTTGCACCTCATGAAGTAAAGTTAAAGGAGCTCCCGGCCTGAGGACTGCCATGTCCAGGAACAGCTCTTTTGCTGATGGTTAGAGCTGGTCATTCCGAGTGGGCCATCTGTGTATTGGAGGCCCCGTGGCTGCCAGGTCATTGTCTCCCATGTGGCAGGGACTTTCATTGTTTTACCCTACCAGCTGGGAGTGTAGACAGGTGACAAACCAGAGATGGAGGGGAACAGATTGTTCAAACCAGCAACAGTGGTCTGAGGCAGTAAGGTGTGTGTATCTAGCCTGACTAAATATGGCCACCTTACCTGCAGACCAGCTCTTGAGTCTATGGGTCTCAGGACAACACCTGAAGAGAATCATGGAGTTCTGAAGTGAAGAGAGGAGCCTTCAGCACATGGAGAGTCCTCAGGGAGCCAAGCAAGGGACAGGACTGGGGAGTACCGCTCATGTACATGCAACAAGTGCTTTCATCATTTAGACACCGAATTAGCCCAGCGTAGTGGCCCACGCCTTTAATGCTAGAAAGAAAGAATAGAAGAAGAAAATTTAAGGAAAAAAAAAAGACCTTGAAGACCCTGAATTGGTATTATTTAAGTGACACCTGAAGGTATGAGGTTGTTTAAAAACAAAATTGGCAACAAGAAAAGATTTTTTTTAAAGATTTATTTTATTTATATAAGTACACTGTAGCTGTCTTCAGACACATCACAAGAGAGCATCAGATTCCATTACAGATGGTTGTGAGCTACCATGTGGGTGCTGGGAATTGAACTCAGGACCTCTGGGAGAGCAGAGAGTGCTTTTAACTGCTGAGCCATCTCTCCAGCCCCAAGAAAAGATTTTTGAACATTCAGTGACCTAAAAATTAATTTAAAATTAACCACAGAATGAATCTGAGGTGTTTTGATTTTACACCTGTTTTATAAACCCGTGAGCCCCAAGGTTACATAAAAATTTCTTAATTGAAAATGGAATGTTAATTTGGAAGTTTAAGAAACCATGAATAGTGAGCTTCCTTAACACCAGGGAGCCGCCTGCTTCGCTCATATGTCTCTGTGGAAGTTACCCCTCTGACTCTGTAGTCAACTGTTGTACTTTTTTGTATCTAGAGCAATTGTTCTTCACTAAAATTGCACTGACCTATTACAAATCGTAAACTTTACACCTTAAACAACCCCCCTTTCCCTCCAGCACTTGGAAGGAAGTACTCAGCTCTTGCCAGCTGCAGTTCCAGTCTCTGTTTAATGGGTCTGACCGCCTCAGCTACCTCCTATAAGAAGGTAGTTCTTACAATGAGGGATTCTGATTGTCTTTTTGAGGCAAGGTCACTCCATTCTGGCTGGTCTGGAACTTGCTATGTTGACCAAGGTAGCCTCGAAATGACAGAGATTTACCTGCCTCTGCCTCCTGAGTATTGAGCTTAAAGGTGGGTACCCATGGCCAGCACAGAGCTGATTCTTAGGGTTTCCTCTCCTGTCACACATCAGACATGAGCTACCTGGGTTGTGATAAACCTTGTAATCTGTTTCTGTGGATCCACCCAAATGATTTGAAACCCAGGCTTTCTTATCTGAAGTGTTGGACAAACAGATCTCCCTTTACACATTGTTTTAAGGTTCTTAAAACACTGTTAAGTCCAAATGTCCCTAGAAGAGAGTACCAGAGTGTGAGCAGATGGTGGATTGTGCTGTCTGGCTTTTGGTACTTGATGATGAGCATCTGACTTCTGATTTCTCTATTTCAGAGACACAAGGAAACCTACTGTTGCACTGTCGGCTGTAGGTGAGTGTGTGCACCCTGGCTTGTCCACCGGTTCCTTCCTGTTCATCCTTTGCACAACTCTGACTGCCCACAGCCCATGCTCCATTGTGGCTAAGTCCCATGGTGCCAGATGCTTGCTTCAGGCTGACCTGACCCTGACCCAAGGTTCTCATTGTTAGCTTCAGTAGTTGTCACCATATGTTCCAAATTGTTTCACCCTCATTCCCTTTGTGATTACCTTGAAGCTATTATATGGGTATTATATTACTTATCCAGTGCTTTATTATGCATTACACATACACACACATACACTTGTATGGAATCTCTGAAGGTTGGAGAGATGGTTCAGCATTACAAACACACACACACACACACACACACACACACGTACGGAATCTCTGAAGGCTGGAGAGATGGATGGCTCAGTTGGCAGAGTGCTTGCCTTCCAAGCATGGGCACCCCAGTTTGATCCCCAGAATGCATGTAAAATAAGCCAGGTGTGATGGTGTGTACTTACAGTCCCAGATCTAGAGAGGGAGGGGCAGGAGGGTCCCTGGGGCCCACAGGCCAGTCACCCGGCCTAATTGGTGAGCTCCAGGACAGTTCATGTCATCCCGAGTCCATGTGCTCAGATCCAGTGGCTAAAGCTACCTGTGCTGATGGGGAGGGAGGTGACAGTCAAGAGGGATGTGTAGAGCCGGGCGTGGTGATGCACAGAAGCAGGCAGAGCTCTGTGGGTTCAGGGCTAGCCAGGGCTACATAGTGAGATCTTGTCTCAAAGAAGAAGAAGAAAAAAGGAGTGGGGTACAGAACATGTGTGGTCAAAACTGCCTAACCTGGAGCTGATTCTAGAGCTTGTGTGAGTGTTTCCCCAAGATGATCATGTAGAAACAACAATGCCGAGTAGGGTGGGAGGGGTCAGAGTGAGTCAGAGTCTTAGGACAACTGTGTTACCAACCTACCTATCTCCTCCTGCTCCCGTAAGAGGCTCCTCGTCCCCCCTCCCCCCAGTGTGTGTCTCCCTTGGAGATGATTTCCTCGGAGGGGCTGTGCTCTTGCTCCTACGTGTGAACTCGCTGGTTTGCAGCTTCTTCTTAATCTGTACCAGCAGAGCCAGTGCCCTCATAGAAACTGGATGGGCTTCCTGGACCAGGGCTCCTTACCCAGCATCCCTCGACATGCCCCTCTGCCTCAGAGGCATCGAGGGCTGACACTCTCCCCATGTTGTTTTCCTTTATAGCTGGTGCCTCCCAGGTCAAATGGAATAAGAAGAACGCCAACTACCTTGCCACCAGTCACGATGGTGACGTACGGATATGGGATAAGCGAGTGAGTGAACTGGCCATTGTGACTCTTTCCTGTAGTTGGTGTTCGGTTCTTCCCAGAGGGTGTGGAGAGGATATTGTTGAGTCCCAGGACTCACCTTGACACACTGAAGAGTGGGCATGGCAAGATGTCACTGTAACCAGATGACATTTGCTTCTCTTCTGAGTTGCTGTTGAAGGCGGGTGGAAAGTAAGCCCTTGTGGTCAGTGGTCGGTAAACGTGCCTTGACCTAAGGCTGAGCCCAGCTTGGCTGCTCCCTGTTAGGACATCAGGGCAGCCACTGCAACTGCTTTCCTGTCTTTGTCCGTTTTCCTGTTTTGTTTCTTTGAGACACGGCCTCGAGGTGTATCCCTGCCCGGCTTGGAGCTTACTTTGTAGACCAGGACTGTGTAGACCAGGCTGGCCTAGAACTCACAGCCACCTGCCTCTGCCCATAGAGTCGTGAGATTAAAGGTTTGTGTTGCCATGGCCAGCATGCTACCCCTCTCCTGGCCCCTTCTCTCTTGAGAATCTTCTCCTGCAGAGGTGCCTCAGGAGTTAAGAGCACTGTCTGCTCCTTATAGAGGACCCACGCATTCCCTCATTGCCAGGATCCACATGGCGGCTCACAACCATGTGGAACTTGGGCCTTCTTGGGCACTAGGCTTTCATGTAATACACTTACATGCAGGCAAGGCACCCTTACACAGAAAACAAAAATAAACTTTTCAAAAGAGAGGGAGAACCTTGAAGTCAGTCCTTCTGCATCCTGAGTACTGGGTTACAGGTGTGCTGCCACCACACCTGGCCTCAGAATCTTTGTCTTCAAAAACAAGATAATAATAGTGAGCGTATCAGTGAGGTCAAGCCTTTAGGATCCAGTGCTTGGAGAGAATGACCCACTTGCCTCCTGTCTCTGCCCCTGTTTGCAAAGTGAAAGCTTTGGTTTGGGGCTGCTGCCACTTTCAGTCCTCCCAGCATTGATCTCTGAGGCGGGGGACTGATGATGCTTACCTCTTCCTTTGTGAATTTTGTCAGCCTCAGATAGCCTCATGTACCACGCACCAGTGAGCATGCAGAGCTTGCCTCACATCCCGTGTATAATGGACGGTCAGTTGGGAGTCTGTTGTCTTGACATTAGTAGAGCGTGGTGGGTGAGGCTTTCCCTGAACCCCACAGTCTGCTAGTTCACGGGGTAATGACAGGCAGGAGAGTCAGCTCCGTACAGTGTGGGGTACAGTCACTGTTCCATGCTTTGTGAAATTTGGGGCTACAGATACTCAACCTTTGTAGAGAGGGCATCTTCATGACTGTCCCAACCCAGGTGCTGATAGTAAAGTCCTGGCTGTACAAAGAACACTACACATTTTTGAAAGAAAAGAGGGAAATGAAGCAGAGCTTGGGGGCTTGGGGGTTGCTCATCCTGTCTGCTGGCGAAGACTGTAGGACCTGCTGGGGTGCATTGCGCAGTGTGCTGGCTGAAGTCTGCCTCCTGGGGCTCTCAGGAGAAGATTTCAAAAAACTGGAATGGCCTAGCAATGTCTGGTTTTGTTTTCTCTATCTTTGGTCCAGTCTACCAGTAGCCATCTTTCTGCCTGCCTGCCTGCCTGCCTTCTTTCCTTCCTTCTTTGAATGTGGTTGGTTTTATTCAGTTTACCAGACATTTCAGTGTAAGTAAATGTTCTTAATAAGGTGGGTGTGGCTCACATGCCTGTAATCCTAGTACTTACATGTTGAGGGGAGGAAGCTTGTGAGTTCACAATTTATTCAATTAAATTGCACCCTATTTATTGGTTCTAGAAGTTGCTTCTGGTATTCTAGAGTTCTAAATAACACTGACATACACTGACATAAATGTCTTTTGTATCTGAAGCTTCAGTTGAATTAGGATAACTGCCTTACAAAAGGAAAATTTTAGTGTTTCTTTTCTTTTCTTTTCTTTTCTTTTCTTTTCTTT
>NC_034609.1:34845870-34854311 GCF_900095145.1 Mus pahari | reverse complement strand
TTTTTTTTGGTTTTTCGAGATAGGGTTTCTCTGTGTAGTCCTGGCTGTCCTGGAACTCACTTTGTAGACCAGGCTGGCCTCAAACTCAGAAATCCTCCTGCCTCTGCCTCCCGAGTGCTGGGATTAAAGGCATGTGCCACAACACCCGGCTTAATGTTTCTTTTTAAACATTTTCAAATTATGTCAGGAGAGGGAGGGAGGGAGGGAGGAAGGGAGGAGAGAGAGAGAGAGAGAGAGAGAGAGAGAGAGAGAGAGAGAGAGGAATATGTGAGTACGTGAGTATGTGTGCGCGCGCATAGGGTGTTTTGGTGATCTTGGTACTCAGTCACTAGAAGACATATGCTCTTACCCTCATGGTTGAGGTTGGGTTTGTCACAGTCCCTCTTCTTGTGTCAGAAGGGGAACAGAAATGTCCTCTCTGAAAGGAAAAGAAACAGCCATCACCTGTATCTTTTATTAAAATCACACACTAGGCTGGAGCGGGTAGACATGTGGCAGGGTCTGGGTAAGTCTTCTGTCATTGGGTTTATTTGCTATGAACAAAGAGAGCTTATGAAAGGTTGAGGCTTAAGTATCCTGAGAGCATAGTATCCCCTCAGTGCCCAACACACCGTTTGTTTTGTGGTAGGCATTCAATAGAGTTCTTTCAAAATCAACAAACGCGATGTCATTGTGTTGCAGAAACCCAATACAGCAGTGGAGTATCTAGCAGCCCACCTCTCCAAGATCCACGGCCTGGACTGGCACCCAGACAGTGAGCACATCTTTGCCACCTCCAGTCAAGATAACTCTGTCAAGGTGAGTGGTTCCCACTGGGGCCATTAGAGGAGCTTTGTGTGAGAGGCATTAGGGATGCGTGGTAGAAGGAAACATGTGGTTTGCTGTATGTTCCGTGTGCGTCATGAGTGCACGTGCTCCCTGGGGGTCTGAGTGTGTCGTGTCAGTCCGGCCCTGCTGACCAGCAGATGCAATGGTGTAGCAACAGACTGATGAGCCTCTGAATTTCTTCAGATTTCTTTCCCTCTCTGAAAGTCAGAGGCAGGAAGCATTTAGGAAAGAAAAGTTTACCTGAAAAGGACTTGTAAATAAGACAGATGTATACACAGAGGTAAAGTCAGGAAGCCCACACAAGTGTTAAAGCCACCAAGATTGTCTTTTATCTGTTCCTGGTGGCAAGCCAGCAGTTCTTCATCAGATTATCAGATCTGTAAAAGTTATGACCTCACACATCAGCATTGACAGGATAGAGCTTTGCTAGTAGTCTCTAACTTAAGACCTGCTCAGGGTTTATGTTCAGGAGCCCTGTCAGTTTTGATTTATCTTAGAGACAGTGTTTCTTCTTTGCTTGTTTTCTGTAGCTGTGGCATCAGGCTGCGCACCCTTGATCAGAGCGGTGATGGGGCAGGGTCGTCTCTGCTCTGCCGTCCTTCTGTGGTCAGGTCTCTATCCTTGCTGGTCAGCACTTGGCCTCGGAAGTTGGCTTAGCAATTTTGTGACTTAATTATCATCATCATCATCATGTTTCATTGGATTTACGTAGCTGTAATCTTTCTGGTACAGTTAGCTAAAATTGAGCCCAAGCCTTTCTATGTAAAGGACTGAAAGTTCTCTCTGGAGGTTTGTAAATCCCTGGCATTGTGTTGGGAAGTGACTTGTTTGTTTGTTCATTTGGGTTTCTGTCCCTAATCTCCCAAATTCAGGAAACAGGAACATACTCCAATCTGCATTTGGAAAAGAGATTAGTAGCATCCTGCAATGTTTGTTGTAAAGATTGTGTAAGATTAAAAAGAAAAGTTTTGTTTTGTTTTGTTTTGTTTTGTTTTTTTGAGACAGGGTTTCTCTGTGTAGCCCTGGCTGTCCTGGAACTCACTCTGTAGACCAGGCTGGCTTTGAACTCAGAAATCTGCCTGCCTCTTCCTCCCAAGAGCTGGGATTAAAGGCATGTGCCACCACCACTCGGCTAAAAAATAAAAGTTTTAAATGTCAGTTGAATGGCTGTGAGTTGTCGCCTGTTGTTAAATTACTTTTAGATGTAAAATAATGTAGGATCAAACCTGTTAATTTACCTTTTAGCTGCAGTGGTTATTTAAGAGGCAGTTGATCTGCCCTGTGTGTCCTGTTGAGGTCTAGAAATCCTTGTGCAATGTTGACTAAAGTAAATGGAAGGGTTCGCTGTGTGTCTGACAGTACCGTGGTTATGGGGGAGGAACTGGAAACACACTATTGAAATATTTCTGTGGAGGATGAAAAGCAATGAGCTTGAGGGCCATGCTTTCTTCAATTGTTGAGTTTTTAAAAATGGCATTTATTATTTCTCAAACTTTCTGTTTTGTAGTTCTGGGATTACCGCCAGCCTCGGAAATACCTCAATATTCTCCCTTGCCAGGTGCCTGTCTGGAAAGCCAGATACACAGTGAGTGAGCTGTTGTACCTCTTGTCTGGAGCGTGCATTTTCCTCCTTTCTTTGTGAGTCAGTTTCTCCTTCTGTCTTGGTTTGGAGTATGGCGGCGATACAGTAAAGGCCGTAGGTGCTTAGCCTCCGGAGTACTTGTTAGGTGGTCCACAGAGAAGCAGACTTGCAGAGGTTCTTAGTCACCAAAGTAGCTCAGCAGGGGAGGATGGAGAGAAGAGGGGCTAGAGTCGGACACTGCTGGGCTATAGCAGAAAGAACACTGGTGTAGATCCTTGGTTTGGGGCCAGCTCCCCCACTTAATGTTTTTGTAGCCTTGGAAAACATTTCATTTTAAGTATTAGTTTTTCTCGGTTGCAGAGTTGAAGGACACTTTTCACTGTGCCCTTTATATTTTTTAAAAGGATTTTGTGTTTGTTTGTGTACTATACATGTCAGTGTCCATAGGCTAGAAGAGAGTGTTGGAGCCCCTGGAGCTGAGGTACATGCGGTTATGAACCTGCCAACATGGGTGCTGGGAGGGGAACTTGGGTTGTTTGGAAGGGCAACAATTATTCTTAACAGCTGAGCCATCATTCTGGCTCAAAGATTTTATTGTTATTTTTTCTTATGCGTATACGTGCCATGGGAGTGCAGGTACTCACAGAGGTTAGAAGAGGGCCTCAGATCCCTTGGAGCTGGAGGAGGTTGTGGGTTGCCTGCTGTGGATGCTGGGAATGGAACTTGGGCTCTCTGGAAGAGCAGCATCTTAATAGCTGCTGTCTGATCCGGCCCCCAACCTTACTTTTATTATTGTGATAATATTTGCCATTCTAAAGTGGGCAGTTTCATGGCATTTGGAATATCAATCTGCCTTCCTTTTGTAATAATGTATATGAATGTCCTTTGTAAATCACAGAATGGCACAAATAGCTGGTTATCCACCTCCAGCCATTTTTCCATGGCCACGTTGATAGCTGTGAGTCAGAGATAAGTGTATCTCCTTTAATGTCACTTTGAAAGCAAGCACCGGGATGAACAGAGCGACATTTATGCATTAGGCTGTCACCCTGGGACATTGTGAAGCAAAGAAGATAATTGGACATTATGTTGTTTTGCATCTGGGATCACTTGCCAAGAAATGAGACACAGTTCTTAGGAGCTGACATCTCTGCATTCATGTTTGCTTTAAAAAATAAACAGGAAGGTTGGGGAGTGTTATGGGGAGGGGAGGGAAAGATAAATAGATGTGCTCTTGTGTAACTATGTGTTTTTCCTTCAATAACAGTCGGGTTATAAACCAAATGGGCCCTCAGTTCCCCAGACTGCAGACTGGGTTTTATAAGTCAAACAGCAATCGTGGGGTAATTAAGTTCTGCTTTGACTCTGTGTTGCTCTGAGGCAGGGAGAGGGTGATGCTTCATGTGGGTTGTGTTCTGCTGGCCTGACTGCCTGCAGAATATCCCAGCAAGCTTTGCATACTCATGGGGAGTAGATAGGACATGGACCAAAAAGAACCATTTGCTTATGGTAGAATTTCCAGAGTTATCCAAGCATTTGGCTTAGCGTCATTTTTCATTTGCTGCATTCCATAGAGGCTATATGTGATAGACATCATATGATATTAGACAAAATTTTCCCCAGATGAGTTTGAGCTTTCCACATATATATATGTATATATATCTTTTAAAGATAGGTTCTAAACTGGGCAGTGGTGGCACACATTTAATCCTGACTCAGAAGGCAGAGGTAGGCTGATCTCTGAGTTCAAGGTCAACCTGGTCTACAGAGTACTCACTCTGTAGTTCCAGGACAGTCAGGGCTACACTGAGAAACCCTGTCTTGAAAACTTAAAACAAGGGGCTGGTGAGATGGCTCAGTGGGTAAGAGCACCGACTGCTCTTCCGAAGGTCCGGAGTTCAAATCCCAGCAACCACATGGTGACTCATAACCATCTGTAACAAGACCTGACGCCCTCTTCTGGGGTGTCTGAAGACAGCTACAGTGTACTTACCTATAATAAATAAATATCTAAAAAACAAAAAAGAAAGAAAAGAAAAAGAAAACTTAAAACAAAGAAAACAAAAGATAGGTTCTTCCTATGTAGCCATTGCTATCCTGGCCTGGAATTTGATATGTAGATCAGGCTAGCCTCAAACTTGTGGCAATTCTCCTGCCTCTGCTTCCTCAGTGCTAGCATTACAGGCCTGAGCCACAACACCTGCTGTCTATCATGTGGCTTATTTTAGTTAGGAACAGTTCCAGCTTTGGTTTGGTTTTGGCTGATGCCACATGGAGTAAGCCTAACTTCCACCTTCTTGGCTGTAGCCTTTCAGCAACGGGTTAGTGACGGTGATGGTTCCCCAGCTGCGGAGGGAAAACAGTCTGCTCCTGTGGAATGTGTTTGACTTGAACACTCCGGTTCACACCTTTGTGGGACATGATGACGTGGTGCTGGAGTTCCAGTGGAGGAGACAGAAGGAAGGTGAGTGAGGAGGGCTGTGGTCTGATTTTCAACTGAGCTCTGCCAGACACCCCTGCCAGTCATGTGCCATAGTGAGGTGGAAGGCAGGGAGGGCTATGTTTAATTATAGATGAATAAATGGGGTGTGCAGCATTTTCCCTCTTCCTAGTTCTCTTCTCCAACTTGATTTGTATCCCTCTTGCTTGAAAGAGATCTGCTCCACAAAGAGGTTGAGAGGATTTTTTTTTTTTTTTAAAAATCATTTCAAGGGCCAAAGACTTTAGAATCTTCCAGAGCCAAGCCATAACAATAGCATTTTTAAAAAAATATTTATTTATTTATTTATTTATTTAATGTATGTGTATAAGTACACTGTTGATGTCCTCAGAAGAGGGCATCAGATCCCATTATGGATGACTGTGAGCCACCATGTGGTTGCTGGGAACTGAACTCAGGTCCTCTAGAAGAACAGTCAGTGCTCTTAACTGCTGAGCCATCTTTCCAGCCCACAATAGCAATTTTTACTATGAGTGTTGGCACATGCCTTTAATCCCAGCACTCAGGATGCAGAGGCAGGTGGTTCTCTGAGTTCGAGGCCAGCCTGGTCTACACAGNNAGTTCCAGAATAGCCAGGGCTACACAGAGAAACCCTGTCTTAAAAACAAACAAACAAACAAACAAACAACAATAACAATCCTCCCCCCCCAAAAAAAACCCAAAACCTCATAAAGCCTTAACAAACCAATAGCAGTTTCCCTCCCGCCCTCTTGTTCTCCTCCCTGCATCCTTCTCTGTCATTCTCTGTCTGTTTGTCTGTCTGTCTGTCTCTTGGTTCTGGAGAGCAAACCTAGGACTTGCTGCTAAGGTATACCCCTGGCTTTCATTACCAATTTGTGAATCTCTAAAGCTGGTTTAGATTTTCTGTTTTTTGAGCCTTCCACAAATTTAATTATTCTGAATGTATGCTTAAACTTGACCTTCTTTCCGACCTAATGTTGCTTTGATATATTTTTACTACCATGTCTCCTTAGTCTGTTTCTGTTGGAACGAGCACCTTATTCCTTTGGCTTTGGTCATCACTGTGGGGATGGATCAGGATGTGGCAGCTAAGGGAAAAGGAAAAAACCAGTAGTCAGAGGGTTGGGTGTTGCTGAAGGATCACAGTGCAGAGAGAGAAAAACATGTAATTGAACAAAAAAGAAGATGTTTGATGATTAGGAGAGAAATTCCAAAGCAGGCTGAGGCTAGAAGCCAGATGCCTAGATGGTATAAGGGAGGCAGCAGAAAGTGCTGGCTATGCTCAAGACAAGGAGTAGAATGGACAGTTGGTGAAGGCAGGAAGAGGATGTGTAAAGGAAGTCAGTGGTGAGAAGGACCCTTGGGAGTGTGTGGGAATGGCATGGAAGGTGCAGGGATTGGAGCTGAATTTACAGGACACTTAGGTCTACCCTTTCCTCAAAGCCGGTGCATGTGAGGATAGATGTGGGGTCAAAGCATTGATGCCCATGAACATGAGACTAGATGGTGGGATTCAGCAGTGCTTCAGAGAGGGTGTTCCCTGCTAGGGGTGCCTCAGGGTGAACTGAAATACTGGAGAATACGCAGAGAAGGGACTGATGCAGAGGACTCGCCCTTGGCCAGAGCCCACTTACCCTGTTACTGAGTACAGATCATGTTGTCTGTTGCCTCAGTTTCCCCATGTATGAAGTGAGGGAATTGAGTGAAATTTATTCTAAATTCTTTGTTGTATGAAGTTGGCCATGAGGGAGATTGCAGATGCTCTGGAGTTACCCTAGTAACCCTCATGCTCTATATGCTGCTTCATGGAGCACCCTAAACTTCTGAGTTATCCCTTTGACTAGACCCAATATCTGAAAACATGATTCAGCTGATTAAGAGAATTAAAAGGCTGAGTATTTACTTCATAAAGAGATGTATCAAAATTAAAAAAAAAAAAAAACATTTTGAACAATGAGATTCCACGATGCATACAACCCAGTTTAATTTTACACGCTTACGAGCTCCTCGGGAACACATGTGCAGAGGGGAAAGTTTGGGTGACGTTAGGTCTTAGCAGCACTCTCTGTTAATTTGTCAATTACCATCTCACTTCATTTATGTTTCTGCTCTCCTGAGACTTCCCCAGGGAGTCCTAGCTGAAGACTGCTCTCTCAGCTGTTGTCTCTCCTGCTGCTTATCACCGGGATTTTATTGTACGTTTATCTGCTGGTCTCTTCCCACCATTGGAATGTGAGCTCTATAAAGCTAGATAATCTTATTCATGCCACTGTTTGGGGCCTAGACAGGTACCTGTCATAGAATAAGGTGTGTAGTAACGATTTGTTGGTTGTATTTACTATGAATGAATGAATGATACTCCATTGCTGCCTGTAACAAAATGGATGTCAAATCTGGATGATTTTTTTTTTTAAACACATTTTATTGATTTGTTGTGAGTTTCACATCATGAGTCCCAGCCCTCCTCATCTCCCTGTCTCCTCACCTTCTGCCTTTACAACCTGGTGTCTAAAATAAAACACACACAGAAACACAAAAACCAAACAAGGCATAGAAAACATCTCAGCATGGGAGCTATAGTGTGTCACAGTGTGTCCCACAGTATACCCCTCTGTCCACACATCATCATTTACAAATGTTCACTGCAGTCAGTCATTGGTCTGGTTCAAGATCTTTGACTTCTGTGAGACCAACAATATTGAATCAGTGGATTTTTTTGGTTTGTTTGTTTTTCTTTTTGTTTTTTGTTTTTGGTGATTTCTAGGATCCAAGGACTATCAGCTGGTTACATGGTCCCGTGATCAGACCTTGAGAATGTGGCGAGTAGATTATCAAATGCAGAGGGTATGTATTCAGTGGTATTATAGAGAAATATTAAGTGGATACACTAGAAATTTAACCAAAAGATACAGAAAAATCAGAGAATGTTTGCTGACATTTAACATGTGCCTGTGGTGGGCTCATGGCCTGTGTATACCACACTGACTTGGAGGTCTTTCAGAATCAACGTAGTCTTCACTTTAAGGCTCTATTTTTTTCCCCCTTTGTCCTAGTATTGGACAGGATGGATACCATGGTGAGCAAATGACTTAGTCTTTCATTTCTCTCTCTTCCCTACGATTGGGAAGCCTGCCCTGTGCTCATCAGCACTGCCTTCTCTATGAAGCCCCCTCCAGTGCTTTCATATATGAGCATTTGTTTCTGACATAAATGGAAGTGGTACTGGTGTGCCGCTCTGAACTGTCATGGGACAGTCCTGTTCTCTCTTCCAGTGTCTGCATCACATGACGGTGAGAAGCATGGCTCACTGACGCTTCATATCCAACAGCATTGAGAACATCTTTCACACCAGCTCCCCCAGGGCTGATGGGAAATGCTGGGCGAAGTTTACAACACTGTTTAGTTTAAACTCACCTGAGCATTTTGGTCAAGTCTGCTATCTTATCATCTTTTCTCCAGAGCATACCATTTGGTCCAAATGCTTGGGCTTATGATATTTGTGCTTGAGAGTTAGCTGACTAACTTCATTAAGACTTGGAATTTAAGTAGGTTTTTTTTTTTTTTTTTTTT
>NC_034609.1:34844727-34845760 GCF_900095145.1 Mus pahari | reverse complement strand
AAGTACACTGTAGCTGTCTTCAGACACCCCAGAAGAGGGAGTCAGATCTCATTACGGATGGTTGTGAGCCACCATGTGGTTGCTGGGATTTGAACTCAGGACATTCAGAAGAGCAGTCAGTGCTCTTAACCACTAAGCCATCTCTCCAGCTTGAGGGTACCAGTTCTTGACTACTCTCTGTCCTTTATGATTCCCATTTTTAAGAAAGAACTCTTGAGCCAGACACAGTGACCGTTTCTCTTACATCTCTAGCCCTACATTTTTATCCTTATGTTTTGTTTTTTTGGTTTTTGTTGCTGCTGTCAATCAGACGCAGGGTTCTGGGCACACTAGGAAAATACTTCAGCCCTGAAGCCCACTCTGCGCACCAACCACCCTTTGCCTTGCTTTCAGCTCTGTGCCAATGACGGACTAGATGGGGTTGATGAATTTATTGAGAACATCTCTCTCCTGCCGGAACCAGAGAAGACCCTGCATCCTCAAGACATAGATCACCAGCCCAGCTTAAGCCATGGGGAGGAAGATGGTAATGTAACTGATATCCTAGGTGAGGGACCCCGCTCTGCGTTCCAGAGTTACATAGCAGATACCCCAGAACTGACTCATTTTCTACAACATTTCCAATATTGTTGGTCTCTCCTGGTAGCCATAAAGGAAGACCCTCCCAGCAGTTTGTTGGAAGAGAAGAGATCGGACCAACTAGGCCTCCCTCAGACGCTGCAACAGGAGTTCTCCCTGATCAACGTGCAGATCCGGAATGTCAATGTGGAGGTAAGGCAGAGTCATGCACTGCGTCTTGTGCTTGTGTAGGAGTATGGGCAATAGGTCTGTCAGAGCTGCCCAACACAGGCACTGAGAACTTTGGCCCTGTGGAAGAACAGGAAGCATTCTTAACTGCTGAACCATCTCTCTATCTCTCTAGCTCCAGGCTTCTTTTTCTTTTTCTTTTTCTTTTTCTTTCTCTTTCTTTCTTTCTTTCTTTCTTTCTTTCTTTCTTTCTTTCTTTCTTTCTTTCTTTCTTTCTTTCTTTCTT
>NC_034609.1:34817159-34843782 GCF_900095145.1 Mus pahari | reverse complement strand
GGTGCTCTTACCCACTGAGCCATCTCACCAGCCCCGGCTTCTTTTTTAATTCACAAGTTTTCTAAGAGTACAACTCCTTATGAGCCAAGCATTCAAACACATGAATCTCTGGAGGCCACCACACTGTAACCAGCAAGTGTGGTAGTACACTTCTGTAGTCTCAACACTCAGGGAAGATCATGAGTTCAAGGTCAGCCTTAGCTCTATAACAAATTCTAGACTAGCCTGGATTACATAGTAAGACCTGTCTCAAAAAGAATTAAAAAAACTCCTTTATGCAACTGTAGAGATGGATCAGAAATTAGGTGTACTGGCCACTCTCTCAGAGGACCCAAGTTAGGTTCCTAGCACTCACCTGGCAGCTCATAACTTTAACTCTAGTTCAGGGGACCTGAGACCCTTCCCCAGCCTTTGTGGGTACTACAAGCATGTGGTACACATGCATACAGATAGATAGAAAGTCTTTTAACAGAACGTCTATACCTGTTAGCAGTTACTCTCCATTGCCCCCGCTCCCACCCATCCCACACCCCCATTGCCCCTGGCCACTATTTTATTTTCTGCTATACATTCTCTCAGGAGTTAAGTTGACTTAGGTTATGTCTTTAAACTTCTTGCTTTATTTTTTTTTCATCACAAATTAAGTATACAAATTTTAGTCAGCATTGCAACTTTGAGATGCTTTTTTTTAAAGTTAAAATATTTTGAGTTTGGGGCTGGAGAGATAGCTCTCTGGTTAAGAGCACCTGCTGTTCTTCCAGAGGTTCTAGGTTCCATTCCAGCACCCACATGATGGTTCACAACCTCTATAACTCAGTTCCAGGCAATCCAATGCCCTCTTCTGTCCTCCAAAGGCACCAGACATATGGGCAGTGTACAGACATACCTATGCATATAAAATTAAAAAATAATATGTATATGAATTTATTTAAACCAGTACTAAAACTTAAAAATCTGTTCTGAAGATGAATTATCTTTCACACTCATTTACCTTTATAGGTATTTCCCTTCACTCATGATAAGGTGTGCAGGTGCCTCTGCAGTTCATTTGCTGTTTGTCTTGCAGATGGACGCTGCAGACCGGAGCTGCACAGTGTCCGTGCATTGCAGCAACCACCGTGTGAAGATGCTGGTAACCTTCCCGGCGCAGTACCCCAACAACGCTGCTCCTTCTTTCCAGTTCATTAACCCTACCACTATCACGTCTGCCGTGAAGGCTAAGCTGCTGAAGGTAAGCCTGGGCCCCCAGCTTTAGTGTCTCCTCATGGCTGTAACAGGCCTTGGCGAGCTTGAGGACAAACCTGGATCAGTGGCTGTGGAAGTTGCCCATTCCCTGAATGCTGCAGTTTCTGCTGCATAGCCACTGTCCTGGCTGCCCACTTGGTGCAGTCAGAGGCAAGGCAGAGTTTCTCTGTGTAACCCTGGCCATCCTGGAACATGCTCTGTAGACCAGGCTGTCCTTGAACTCAGAGATTTGACTACAGTACGGGGGTTCTTTACCCACTTTTATGAGGTATGGGTATGAATGTCCTTTGAAAGTTTAATAAAACCTGTTGGCTTTTCTTCAGAAAAATGTCTACAAGTGTTAGATATGAAGGAGTTCATAAATACTACATGCAAATATATGAACGACAACTAATGCCCTTGTGAATTTAGAGCTTTGCATTAGTCTGAGGTTAAGAACTCTGCAAAGCAATTTCACTCATCCAGAAAGAATGTGTATTACTCCCAGGCAAGATATATTTTAAAGCTAAAAGATATTTGATAGTTAGAAAAAAATATATATGTAAGGTCATTTAAATATCTCAGAAAAGGAGCCTTGTGGGTTCAGAAACTGATGTGTGTATAAAATAATTTTAAGATGAATTAATTTTAATAGTACTTTTTTTTAGCCTGACACATTTAGAAAATATTATCATGTTAACATATAATTAGTGAAAATGAGCCGGATAGTACAGTCCTGTAGTCCAAGTACCTCAAATGGGAGGCAGGAGGATCAGGATTCAAGGTTATCTTCAGCTACATAGTTTGAGGTCAGCCTGGGCTACGTGAGACCCTGACGCAACCCCTCAAATGAGATATTTTACACTTTTTACTTTTGATATCAAGCCTTCAAATTTTATACGTGCTGCAGCTGTGAGTCTGAAGGAGGCACATCTCTGCTCCATGCAGGCAGTAACAGCAGTGGTCCCGCTCATGTGCCCGCCTTAATGTGGGTGTCAGTTCATATTTCTAGCACGTGCCTCAAAATGTCACTGTTTTAATGGATAAAAATATAACAATATGTTTTTTTTTAAAAAAGATTTATTTATCTATTATATGTAAGTACACTGTAGCTGTCTTCAGACACTCCAGAAGAGGGCGTCAGATCTTGTTACGGATGGTTGTGAGCCACCATGTGGTTGCTGGGATTTGAACTCCGGACCTTCGGAAGAGCAGTCAGGTGCTCTTACCCACTGAGCCATCTCACCAGCCCCAACAATATGTTTTAATTTTTGCTGAATAGAAGTCTCTGCCCTGGCCTATATCACTCAAAGCAGTCTTCTCTGCAGCCCAGTGACAGTGTTTTTAAAACAATGAGATTTTTCATGTGTGGAAAAAAACTGTATAACTCCCTAGAAAGAGAGAGTAGTCATTCTAGTCTGTCTGAGGCTCTGGAAAGTTCTTCCCTTGAGCACCTGTGGGAACCACTAGAAGCCCCAGGCCTGGCCATGTGCTGGCTCCTGTGCCGTCACGCTCCCAGGCACTTTGCAGAATATAGCCAAGCAGGAAGCATATGGACGGATGATTCTCTCCCTGATGGAGTTTTGGGTCTTTTCCAGATCCTAAAGGACACTTCCCTGCAGAAAGTGAAACGCAACCAGAGCTGTTTGGAGCCTTGCCTGCGCCAGCTTGTCTCGTGCCTTGAGTCTTTTGTGGTGGGGACCATGAACTTGTTGAGCTAACCTGTGCTTTAGTGTCTTGTCGCACTTCTTACCCCGAGACCCTGGCTCCCTTTGTGGCACCGTGCCATTGTTTTGTCACCCAACTTAGAGATGCGCTGTGGGCTCTAGTGTGCTTCCCTTTGATTTCAGAGCCAAGAGGCCAGTGCTTCTAGCAACCCATTTGCACTCCCAGACTCCGTCACACCGCCCTTGCCGACATTTGCACGGGTGACCACTGCCTACGGCTCCTACCAGGATGCCAACATTCCCTTCCCTAGGACCTCTGGGGCCAGGTTCTGTGGAGCAGGTTGGTCTCTTTGTTGTTCTTTGGCTCTCAACTCTGAGGGAGTGTAGCTAAGAAAGGCTTATATTCTGTATTAATTATCAGAAAATGTTTGCTTTTTACTTCCCAAGAACTCAGAACAACATGTGGTGTAATGCTAAATTGGTGTCTGTGAGTATAGCCTAAGAACGTTGACAGGGAACCTGGGGACATGGCTGAGCAGGACAGAGCACTTGCTGCTCTTAAGGGGGACTCAAGTTCAGTTCCCTGCACCCAGGTCTGGCAGCTCACAGCCACCTGACCTTCTAGCTGTAGGAGATTCAGCATCCTTTTTGGGCACAGCAGGCACCTGGATACACAATAGCATACATACAGAGAGACACATGAACATACATATAAGGAAAACAAATAAATTTTTGTAAAAAAGAACGTTTGCCATAATCCAAGTCTTAACTATTTAGTTCCGATCGCCCTGAATTTGTGTCTGCCTAAAGCCTTAATTCTTTTACCTCTCCTAGATCTAGCAGACCCTCACTTTTGTCACAAGCCTTTTATAGTCACAAGCCTTGGCAGTTTATGGAGATGTGCCTCAGGTATACTGAAATAGAGAAAAAGCCTGCCCAGCTTTTTCTGCCCAGCGGTAAGAATGCTTAGCATGTGTGCATGTCAATCCCCAGTACCACCAAATTTATATATACATTTTGAGTACAGTTATTTTTTTTTAAAAGATTTATTTATTTATTATATGTAAGTACACTGTAGCTGTCTTCAGACACTCCAGAAGAGGGAATCAGATCTTGTTAAGGATGGTTGTGAGCCACCATGTGGTTGCTGGGATTTGAACTCTGCACCTTTGGAAGAGCAGTCGGGTGCTCTTACCTGCTGAGCCATCTCACCAGCCCTTGAGTACAGTTATTAATCCAGGCATGGAGGCTCATGCCTTAATCCCAGTACTTAGAATGCTGAGGCTGGAGGCTTGCTATAATTTCCATTCCAGCTTGCCCTCCCTAGCGAGACCCTGTCTCAGAGAACAAAAGGATTACCCAGTCTCGCTGTGGGAGTTCCCATGTCCAGCTCACTGACAGCACAGTGCTCATGTGTCTCCTTTGTCAGGTTACCTGGTGTACTTCACGCGACCCATGACGATGCATCGAGCAGTGTCTCCCACAGAGCCTACTCCAAGGTGAGTCTGGGAGATACAGCAGGAATCTGCATCTCTGAGTCTCTCTTTACAAAGTTCATTTCAGTTCTTCAGTTAAATTTTTCTTTTTCTTCAATTAAATTAACTTATTTCTACTCTACGGTGAAAAAGTAACTTTTATTTGCTTAATGTAATTGTCATAAGCTCACCCTTTCTAGCTCTTTCTGATCTCTGGCTGGCTGGTTCAACTCAGCTGTTCTGACTCATACTCCTCTCCAAGCCGACTGATTCAAACTGGCTTCTCGCTGTTTCTGACTGAACTGCTCTTCTTGGTCTCAAATGAACTCTAGCAGTCTGTTTTAATCTTCTGCCTCCTTCTCATTCTCTGGCACGTCTGTCTTCACCTGTGTTTAGCTTGTTCTCTCTTCAACCTGTCTATAAAAGTGTCTCAGGAAAACTGCATCCTCTCTCCTGTCCTTTCTCTTGAAAGTTGGGTGTATCCTTTCTCTCAAATCTTTCTCTGATTCATCACTTTGTCCCTCAATTAGAAATAATTGTTTGGGATTAAAGGTGTGTACTAAGGGTCTGTCTGTAATCCACATCGGAGTAGATGCTATTGTTTGAGGGGGAGGTTGTCAGGTTCTGCCTTAGACCAAGCAGATGGAACCTTGATTCATGAGGTCTGAGACTAATTACTCAAGGTTCCAACACCCAGTCTTCAAGGGAAACCATGAGGAGTGGTCTGGACTTGGGACCACATGCCCTCGTGGGGACCTTTTCCAGTGAGCAGTCGCTCACTGATGTGTAATTGGCAATGTAAAAGTCCAGAGTTTACTGCTTAGGGACCCACATTCAGATCAAGATATAGAACATTGTCCTGACCTCTAAAAGCTCCTGGTCCCTTTGCCAAGTCCCTGAAGAAACCACTGTCCTGACGTCTGCCACCCTCTTTTAGTTTTGCCTATTTTTAAACAAAATTGAGTTAGGCTTGTGCAGCATGAACTGTTTCATATTTGCCTTACTCTGTTCAGCTAAATGCTACCTAATCTGATTTGAGTGGCTGCGAGGATCAGTAGTTGCATTGTATGAACATAACTCAGGGTGATTAATTCTTCTGTTGATGAATTCTTAGGTCATTTCCTGTTTGGGGCTATTAAGAGTAAAATGAAATATACAAGCTTTTTCTTTCTTTTCTTTTCTTTTCTTTTCTTTTCTTTTCTTTTCTTTTCTTTTCTTTTCTTTTCTTTTCTTTTCTTTCTTTCTTTCTTTCTTTCTTTCTTTNCTTTCTTTCTTTCTTTCTTTCTTTCTTTCTTTCTTTCTTTCTTTCTTTCTTTCTTTCTTTCTTTCTTTCTTTCTTTCTTTCTTTCTTTCTTTCTTCATGAATTTACTAATTGCTTGACCCAAAGAGTGGAATTGCTGAGTCATAGGGATAGGCATGTGGTTAACTTTGAGGAAGTCTGTGCTGAGTGGAGAGGGCATTTTGTCTTCCTCTCAGCAAAGCCTCAGGATTGATTGATCACTGCACAGCTTCTCTCTGTGTTGCCAGCTTCAGCTTCTGTCCCTGTGGTGGGTGGGGAGTATTGCCTAGTGGCTCTGATTAGCATTCCCACAATGATGACTAGCATGTGAGCAGCTTCTGTGTGCTTATCACATTTGGGTGTTGTCTTTTGTGTTGTGTTGCCTGTTCAAGTGCCTGCACTGCGTTCCTTATTTGTGGTAGCCATCTATTTTGATTGCACATCCTTTGCTGAATATATATATGCATTGGCTCTGTCCTAAGGTATGGTTGGCTTTCCTCCCTCCTTAATAATGTCCAGTGATCATGGCTTTCAATTTTGATGCTGCCTAATTCATCATTTTTTAATTTTATGGTTAGTGATTTTTGTATTGTAGCAAAAGGAACAAAAGCCTCAATCTGCATCAAGGTCACAAAGATGCCTGTCGAATCTTCTTCTGGGAGTCTGTAAACTCCTCGATTAAAGTCCATGGTTCATTTCAGGCTCTTTGGTGTGTCTGGCATGGTGTAAGGGTGGACATGTGTTTTATTTAATAGAAATAAACGGTGGTTCCAGCACCGTGTATGCAGCCTGCTTTCCTTTGCATGAAAATGGGCCATCTGTTTCTGCATCCTAGTTATTCTTTAAATCTATACATCTCTCCCCATGTCTCACCACTCTGAATGTAGCCTTCTGTGGTAGTCTTGAAGTTTGGTGATGCAACTTCTTGAAGGTTATTCCCTTTAGTTTTTTGTTGACTATTTTTGGCCTTCACACCTCCATAAAACTGTGTCAGCTTGTTAGTGTCTGCAGTGTCTGCTCATGTTGTGATTGCAGTTACACTGACTCTATGCATCCCTTGAGAGAAATCTGATGTTGTAACAGTGTAGACTCTTGTCATGCCTTTGTATAGTGTTTCTCTATTGTCTTGTATCTTCTTTAGTGACTCTTTTTATTATATTTGTTACTAAATTATTCAACTATTTTTTTTTTGAGACAGGGCTTCTTTACTCAGACTGCCCCTATTTTTTAAATGGTTTTTACATTTGTGTGTGTGTTAGATTCCCCTTTTCTTCCCATGTCCATATTCTCAGTTTCATTAAATGCTAAGAATATACTCAAGTATAGAGAATACAGTCAGTGTAGATAATTCTCATTTCAACCACAGGTCTCTCTCAGCTCTGTCTGCTTATCATACTGGCTTGATTGCACCAATGAAGATCCGCACCGAAGCTCCTGGGAATCTGCGTCTGTACAGTGGGAGCCCAACTCGAAGTGAGAAAGAACAGGTCTCCATCAGTTCCTTCTACTACAAGGAACGGGTAAGTGTCCGAGCCATTGCCTTTAGTTCTTACCCCGGCTGGATTCTCGTTTCCTGTCCCGCTCGTGCCATGCACAGTAGTTAAGTTAGTAATCCTGCCCTGGCCTGTTACTTTCCTAATTAGTTATGCAGGGACGGTCATCGCTCCGAGGCTCTCAGTTGGTCTGCACTACTGTAAACAATGGGTAGATGTGGTTAGTGCTTACACTAGACTGTGAAGTGTATCTTACACTGTATTATCAAGTATACCTTGCTCCCCACTTAAAATCTGTCCTGGCAATCCCCACTAGTTGAATTGGTTCCCATATTTCAAGTAGAATATTTTGACTTTGGGTCTCCCATGATATGCCGATGCCTGTCAGCAGACAGAGTTGCTTCTGAAAGCTGGAGATCTTGATGGAGTTGGAGCTTTGCAGTCGTGGGTAAAGCTGATCCCCAGAAGGGTTTCCACTTCTCCTTAAGTCTGCACTCTAAGGTCTCATTTGAGCGGATTGGCTGTACAAGTACTATGTGGACTTACCCTTAGTATTATTATTTTTTTTAAACATGGGGTCTCACTCTGTAACTTTGCTTGGCTTGGAACTCAGAGAGATCCACCTGCCTCTGGCTCTTGAATGCTGGGATTAAAGATGTGTGCCACCATGCCCAGCTTTTCTGGGATTCTTAAGGATGCAGTGACCCTAAAGTACTTAGCATTGAGCTGGCAGGAGCCTGCAGATCTGGGGAATGCCTAGAAGTCTGTGTGCTGTCAAGCTGAGAACCAGGCCTCAACACTGACAATCTAAACAGTCAGTATTTCTGCCGCACAAACGTGGCCTTAAGAATTCTTCACCGTTTCTCACACAACAGGGATAATGACTGTCAGTAATAGAATTTGCTTTAACAATGGAATCATTTAAAATCCAAGTGATAGTTTTTCCATCAAGTATTGCAAGTGTCCCCACATGTGTTGCAGTGGAGTGTCCCCCAGCTCCCACTGATGGCTGACCAGCTCTGACTGTCTTGGGGCTTAGGTGGCTGACATCAGGGGCAGCAGCTGACATTTGGGACTGACCAATCTAGGGCAAAGCCATCCAACCAAACAGGGATGTGGCACGAGTTATCTTCATGCCTGACTTCAGCCCTCCACACTCCCTCTCCCCAGCTCCTGGATGGAATTCTGTCCCTCTTTCTATCATAGACCTCCCTCAGGCACCCACCAAACTCTATCCCCCCCAAGTCATTTCATCAAATCAATTAGTTCCTTTCCCCCCTTTTTCTGCAAGGCAGCTGTTACCTGAGTAGATTTGATAGTTGGGGCAGTTAGCTGGCCTAAAAGCCATGTAAACTTACTGTTAGGTAAATGAGGGCTTTACTTAGTATTGGGGCTAGTTTGAAGAGACCCCAGAGTTAGAGGCAATTCTGGATGCCCCTTTGATTCATGTCATGGGCTGCCACCCATGCTTGCAATTTGATTGGCTAAAACAGACTATGTGCATATTTGACTTGGTGCTCATGTAAAGCCCAACTGGTAGTCAGTGCCCGAGCTTCCGAGCCAGGCACCAGCGATGCCCGAATTCATAGTTACAATGGTCTGGACCCTTCCCTGCCCACTCTATGTTCATGAGGAAGCACCAAGAGAGCATCCTAGCAGCTAGAAAGGACTGTGAGATTTCAGTGTGGGCCAGCTCCTAGAACACTGCCTCTCCACCGGAAATGGGCTGTTCTAGTCTGCTCTGATAAGGAAAGTAGCCTTTAAGGTTTATTTTATATAGCAGCCAAATTAAATGGGGAACACTTTTTTTTTTTTAATCACAGTATAGCATCAAACCTTTGTACTGATGTATACCAACCATATGCAAGTGAACTTAGCTGGCCATAAATGTGTAGCTTAGAGAATTCACAGGCACCCTAGTCAAGAAGCAGAACATTGTAAGACCTTCAGGAGCCCGAGGGGAGGGAAGAGACATTTTAAAGAATGGCATATAATAATTGTGGGCACTTGCTTCTATTTAACCACTTTTGGTCTAAAGGTTTCATGTGGTTCAACGTATTTAAGATGTCCAAAA
Source organism: Mus pahari (assembly GCF_900095145.1). NCBI lineage: Eukaryota > Metazoa > Chordata > Mammalia > Rodentia > Muridae > Mus > Mus pahari. The sequence continues at coordinate 34,834,569 of NC_034609.1, read as the reverse complement.
CAAATGTCAGTTGTTTTGTGATTAATCTGCAACCACCTTGCCTTCCCTGAGGCTTCTTCATGCATTAGTCTGTTTAAACAGAGCAGGCTGACTGACTGGAGCACTGGGAGCCCCGTGCTCTCCTGTGTGTGGCCTTGTCCTCCTTGTGGAGGCTGGTGAGTCCGTCCCGAGCACTGTTTTCTCCTCAGGAGAAGCACATCCGTGTTACCTACCACTTTTGCTCTGGAAGTATTTCCAGCTAACTGAAGTTTTCTGTGTCCACATTTTTCTCGTGTGTACTTGACTTCTGCCCCTGAGAGTATTCCGAGAGGGGGGGCAGAAGGACCGAGATGGGCCTGCATTAAGGCCTAGCAAGGAGCAAGTGCACTGGGCTTGCCGAGTCTCGTGCAGCGCCTACAGACTGTGGTTTATTTCTCTCATGTTTTTAATCTGCCCGACTTAGGTTGAATTTGCATTCACCCAGTGTTCTCTAGATGAAATTATGTTTGCTACTAAGAACTTAAGTATAAGGGACCTAAAGACTTGTCAAATATCATATAGGTCAGAAAGCACAGCACAGATTAGGCCAAAGAAATATTATTTATTCTGGATCTTCTGATTAATATTGAGCATTGACCTATAGGCATTTTTCAAATTTTGCAGCCTCTCATCTCTGCTTCAGTTTACGTTACTAAAATAGCTCTGATGTAAATAACTGAAGAGGCCTTTAAGTTAGTTGAGTAGGATCTGATCTCCACGATCAGTACGGTAATACTGCCTACCCCATGCTGGACCCTGTAGACTAGCTGGAGTGCCTTCCTCAGCTTAGCTCCCGGGTCCCCTGGCATCGTTCAAGACATGGTTTTGCAGTCTTGGTGCTAAGACATTCAGTCACTAAGCTGCTCCCCAGCCCCACTGGGAACAGAGCCTAGGAGAAAAAGAGTGCGCTCTGCTGTGTTCTTCACACCTGTGAGGTGATGGGGAAACTCTTTGCTTGTTTCTCCACTTGCAGCAGGCCCTTAGCCCTGCCAGAGTCCCTCATCCCTTCTTCTAGGTTCCTCTGTTAGAGCCCTGTTGGCAGCATCAACCTCCTTATATCCTAGATAGTGACTAAGGGGCAACAAAACTGAAGCTGGGCTTGAGGCAGGTGGGTTGGGGGAGGGGAGGGGCAAAAACCCCTCTACCCGTAGGCTCAGCCTTTCCAGTCATCCCAGTTCCCATTTGAAGCATATATACTTATAATTCCATCAGATGTGGGGGAAACTTTCATTTTATTCTATATTTTTCCCTTTTAATTTTCTTGGTGTTTTTCTTCCTCTTCCTGGGTGTAACGTTTTCACGCACAGATGTCTCCTCGCTCTGCCCGGCGACGTTGGTCCATACAAGCAATTAACGACTTCCCGGTACTGTGCGCTGTGCAAATGCTCTCCTTGACTAATCCTGTCTCTACCAGAGGCCCAAGAATAAAATGCCACCTGCCTGGCTTTGAGGAACCTGAATGATAGGCTGGCTGGTGTTCAGGACCAGCGGCAGTAAATTTTTTACCTGGGGGACCAGGCACCAAGGACTGCCTCCTTGCCAGTCAGGGTATTTCATATGGGGAAACATGTAGGGATCACTGATGGGCTTCTTTTCGAATGAAACTCACTACTGGGTTCTTGGAAGGCACCGTGACCGAATGGCTTCAGCTCACCTGATACCACTTGGGGCACTTCTGCAAATTGCATGGAGCTTTCACAAGCCTGCCTTTGGCATGGGGGGAGCAGAGGAAGATAGAAGAGACTTTTGCCATTGAGTCCTGTTTTACAGCCTCTGTCTGGTACAGAGAGGGAAGACCGACTTGCTTCATTGGCATGCTATATGAGTTGATTTTATCCTTTGGGTATTTTCTGGAGCAAATTTTCCTTCTTACCCTGGTATTTTGCATTTGTACTTAAATTTGCTATGGACGTTCTGTGTTCCTTCCTCCTTTTCCTACTCATTCCTATTGGCCATCTCCCCTCCTCTGTCTTCCTCGCCCACCCCTTCATGTTTTAGTAGTGCCAAGGCATCCTCACAGCCTTGAGGCCTGGAGTCCATTTTATTTGCTATAAAGAATGGTTAGAACAACACATCAACACCCCTTTCCTATAAAAACCAGTTGAAACCAGGAGCCTGAGTAGCGGGAACCACTTCTCACAGCTTGCAGGTCGAGCCACCAGCGAGGCCTCTTTTCCTCAAACGTTTGCTTCCATCCGGCTCCCTTGCTGAGTTTCGCTGGTTTCCCGAAGCCCATTTCCCACCGCTCTTCACATAGGAGCTCATTTGGCTTCCTGCCCACTCTGCTGATTATGCATTGTTGATGGGGTTGCTGCGAAGCAGTTGGTGGCTTATTCTTGGGCTAATTTTACATTTAACCCATTTACTGGCATTGATGTTGCCTCCGATTGTAGCAGTAACAGTAGTGGTGCAGTCATGAGCTGGCTAGTGCTTGCCACTCAGTGGCTCCCTCCCTCCAGCCCCCTCCTCCCTGTCCTCTTTGCCATCCTCCACAACCACCTCCCAGGATGTTCACAGGGTTCTCCCAGAGCTTATTGTGCAGTAACCTGTCTGCCTTGCTTTGTCTCTCTTCCCTCAGTCTCTTCCCATGTCATCTGTGAGGAAGGGCGTTTTCTGTTGATGGAGCACTAAAAGACCTTGTCTCCCAGAGGTACCCACTTATCAGTACAGAAAGGAATCTACCTCGAGACCTCTCAGAATGGGACTGGAGCAGTGCAGGAGGGCAAGGGGCAAAGTTTTAGACCATGGTGCCCTCCCATGACCTGGACAGAGTAGCCACACCTCAGCCTTATAGCTCCTGGTTCTCCACAAGCAGAGATCCCAAGAGAAACCTGGCAATGTTACTTGACAGCTGTACAGACAGCAAAGACACCTAAAGTACTTCAAGGTATTAAAAAGAAAGTTAGGTTTAGGGAAAACAGATGGGGTAGGAATGTTTCTTATTACTCAAAGTTGTAGGAAACTCTCTGAAAAAAGTTATTCATCTTCTCATCAGGGACATCCAGGACCTAAGGCCCTAACTAACATCTGTTTAAAAATTTATCATATCTTCATTTAGGAAGCCTTGTTACAGTTGAATTTCTAGAATAATTGGCCATATGGTGGCTCACTGAATGATCCCGCTAACCTGAAGGGGAGACATTAGAATTGCCATGCTACAAAACTAAAAATGAACAAAAGCGCAGCGGCCACTGCTTTGCTCCTGTGGGATTTTGAACAGTGCCTTACAGTTACTCTTTGCTAAATTCAAACAGATAAACAAACCAAAACCCAACAGAAATGAAACCATACTGCACTTTTGCGTTTGTTCCATACTATTCTTAGACTTTTATCCCTGGGGGCAGCTAAAATCACAGTGACCTTATGTTGGGGAATCTCCTCCATTGCAGGCTGAGATAGCTGTGTGAGGTTCCACAGTCGTCTTGTAGACATCCAATATGTATCAGATGGAAATTCCTGGAAGTGTGTTGTTTGGAATTGGACAGACTAATTTCCATAATTCAATGAGGGATAATTGCAGAAGGTTGCGGAATACCACTGCCTTTCTGTTTTCAAGGAGTTGGCAGCTCAAATTTGTTTGTTTTACTGATCTCTATAACCCTGCAATTGGGAATGTCTGTAGATGGGAGAAGAATCGTATGACATCTCTTTGGACTCTGATTTTTCTTCCTGATGCCTCATCTTAATAAACTCACAAAGGGTCACATACACAGAAACATCCATACACAGGCAGGCATGGCATATTCTTAAGCCTAGCTGGAAACCCAACGTTCTTGTCTAAATCTGGCTTACCCAGGGAAGACACTGTGTCACTGTTCTCTTAAAACTAAAACCTCACAATAGAAATCCTGGTAAGTACCTCTGTTAACAGCCATACAAACAACAGGGACTCCTGGAGCGCCTGCACAATGTTAAGGAGAAAATCAGGCCTTCAGCAACCTACCTCGAGTTAGCAGAATACACTCACAGTGCTTGAGAGAGAAGTGACTTGAAAAGTAGTCACAGAAGGTTGCTTTAGGGTCAGCTTCCCCAGAACCAAGTGTCAGCATCTTTATGTCCTGACACTGATCTGCTTAAAGACAGACCACACTACCCACACTTTACTGGCACATCAGTGAGGGCTTAATTTTTACCTTTGTTGATTCTTAAAATCACAGTCAGTACTGAAAAGCAACCCAGAAGTTGACCTCTGCACACACACACACACACACACACACACACACACACACACAGGAGCATAGCAGCTTGATAGACCTATTTAAATTTCAGCTCCATAACCGTGACCTTGTATAAGGTTCAAGTCTCCATTTACAAAATGGAGGTTATGCCCTATCCCATGGAGCTGCAGTGGGGCACCTGCTGGCTCGGCATGAATAGTCCAGAGCAAGAAATAACACACACTAACACCAGGAAAGTATGTAAATCCTAAATCAAATATCGGGACCCTTGGACTTGTTCCAATATCTGTTGCCAAGTGAGCTAGTCTCCTTGCAAATGAGGTGCTCCCGGCACATGAGCCTTCATATAATTAGTAAAATGCTTTTGTTAGGTTAACTTTCAAAGTCAGGGAAGCAGGGTTATTTTCAGTGCACTCTAAGAGTCTGCCCTTCACAAGGTCTCCATTTCTTTCAGTTGTATAATTAGATGAGCTTTTGTGAGTTGTTAAACTGTTCAAGCTTTTACACCCCTCCCCCCCCTTTTTTTGTACTAAGGAGCTACAGTGACTTCATGTTCACAGTGTTTTTAGCAGCCTTCTGTCAAACCCAGAAGATACAGTAAATGATCATATTCCCTTCCAAACGGAATCTTTTTGGCATAGAAATGAAAAGGGAAGCTTTTTACACTTGTGTGTGTATGTGCACTCGTGTGCACATGGGTAAACTCGTCACTCTTGGAAGGTCAGAGGACAACCCGTGAGGGTCAGTTTTCTCTTTCCACTAAATGGGCTCTGGGGATCAAACCCAGATTGTCAGGCTTGACAGTAACTATCAGCCGCCAGTGAACGAGCTCACATACTCAGACCTGTGGGTGTGTAGTTTCCGGCTAATTAAGCATTTCTGTGCTGCTCTGTAGGATAGCCATATACTAAGTTACCCCTGCAGATGGCCATGCATAGCATGCTCCTGTGGCTACTTCTGTCTTGTCTCAGTTAACACTGCCTGGCTCCAGCCCACTCTGACATGTCCTTCCCTTATGTGAGTGACCCCACCTGGATAAAAGGATAGTAGTTCTGGAGTATGGACATAGTTCGTCTTCAAGAAATCGGGGCCTGTAGGAGACTGGAGGCTTACCCCAGAATAACAGGTCAAGGCTCCCCTGCCCCCCCCCCGAAGAATCAAGAGGTGTGAATAATTATGATGAACAATTCATAGGTGCTTCAGCTGACCTACTTCACTTATTTGTCTGGAACCCAGGTGGCCCACATTTAGTAGGACCCAAGACATATTGATTAGTATGGGAAGTCGATTCAGTGGGCATTTGGAGCATTGGTTGAAACGCCTGAATTTAGATGTAGACAGATTCCTGAAAGAGTAATTATATAAAACTCACAAGTGGAAACGTGAATGGTGGTGGCTCCTGACCACTTACAGTTATTCACAGTAACTGCAGTGTTTTAGGTTGCAGTGTTAAATAAGTCTATGCAGTTTGCATCTGTGTCTTCTCATTGTACCCTTACTGATTTCAGATTGGATAGCAGAACTCAGCATTAGCCAATAAGCACAAGAAAGATGGATGGGTATGAGACTAAATCCACAGCAAATGATTAACTAGGATTAGCTTGTCTAGAGCCATATTGAGCCAGAACACACGGTACCTTAGTTTTCTGATGTCAAAATGCAAGCCCCTTTTAGTTGCTCCTTATGCCTCCCCCTGTTGATAAATGTGTTGCTCCCTTGCTTAAGCAAGTGTTTTTGGTGACCTCTTTTTTAACTTTTGGAAATAAAATAGGACATTGCTCCCATGACTGGTTGTCTTTTTGAAAATGCCAGATGGGGTGACACTCTGTGACTTTTTTGTTTCCCACGACATTTCCCATGCCTCACAGCCACTTCCTGGGTCAGCTCTGGGAGCTGAAACTCACGCCCATGGTCTCCCATGTCTGTTACTCATTCTCAGAAATGACCTTCAGAAATGATCGCTTGTAGAAATAATTCAGGCCTGCTACAAAAACAAGGTCTTATGTTACCTAGTGTCTCCGTCTTCATACATTAAGCTTTGCAGAGCCCACGCTGTCATGTCTGAATTAAAATAACAAACCCTGTTGAAACTGTCTATGAAGAAAAAAAACAAACAAAACCTTTGACTTGTTTCAGGCAAGAACTTTGAACCTAATGCTGAACACCCTAAAGTCCCTCTTCCCCGTTAGTGGGGGGTCTTTACTAACTAATTCACCTGCTATTTTTAAATTAATTAATTAATTAATTCTGGCTTCCTGGTATCTATTTTTGAGCACCTGCAGAATGTAGATGGCCCTGGAGTAGGTGCTTGTTTCCCCGTGAGGATCTTGGATCAAGAGCTTTGGGCCATTTGTTACCCTTTTATTTCCTACAGATGCTGATTTCATGTAATTGTGGGCACGATGTAATTTAAAGTCTCTGAAAATGACCAATGACCCAAATATGATGTACTGTGCAACTGTAGGCTCCCACTCTCCAGAGGCCCCGTTAGTCACATCCGTTCATCATCTCCCCTAGAAATCGAGGAGGTGGAAGAGTAAGCGGGAAGGCTCCGACTCGGGCAACCGACCCATTAAGGCTGCTGGCAAGGTCATTATCCAGGATGTCTCGGGCCTCCTTCCCGTCCATAAGTCCCTGGGAGAGCTGTACATGTAAGTCCGCGGGCCCAGGCTGCACGGAGCACGGCGCTGGGGAGCTGCAGGGCTTTGTAAAGTTTTGGACAACTTGGGGAAACTCGGTGTATTAGCTTCTTGTTGGTGACTGACAAATTGCCACAAACTGTGGCTTCAAAGAGTGTACATTTCTTACCTCACTCTTTCTGTAGGTCAGGCACCGAGCTTGGTGGGCCCTCCTTGCCCAGGATCTCACCTAACTGAAAGCATGACCTTGGGCCCACTGATGGTCTCTGCCGAAGCTCAGGGTCCAGCAAGCTGAATTTACATTTTTTTTTCATTGAAAGGCAATAGGAGTGGAGGCTGGCCTGTAGGTCTTCTAAGTCCTTGAACATGTAACAGAAAGTGTTTTCTTTTGAAATATACCCACAGCACAGTACTTTTTAGATGCAAATCACAGTTAGTTTGCACACATTTAAATCCCAAACCTTGGGAACTCAACAGAGAAGCTGGTAGCTAATTAATATTTTTCTTATTGCTTCTTCCTGAAAGCGGTGAGTATTTCTGGTCCCCCCCCCCCCAGGTGGGAAACCTCAGCCCTGTAGCACCAGCTCTAATTAACCCTTCCCTCCCTGTCATATAGAGGAGGTATTTTGAGTGACAACCAAAGGGGCACTTTCTAGGCTATTAAATCAGGAGGAGTTCTTGGGAAGTTCAAGTAGAAACCTTCTTAGTCTTATTTGTTTTAATTTCAGATTGAATGTGAATGACACTCAGGAGACATGTCAGAAGAATGCTACTTCTGCCATGCTTGTGGGAAGGAAGGACCTTGTCCAGGTACTGTCGGTCCCTGCTGGTGACAGTTGTCAGCTAGTGACACTGATAGGTGTGCCCCCTATTTGAAGTTTCTTTTTTATTTTCTTTGCCAGTCTGTCCTCCCTCCCTCCTTCCCTCCCTCCTTCCCTCTCTCCCCCTCTCTCCTGGAACTCACTCTGTAGAGCAGGCTGGCCTCAAACTCAAGTCTGCCTGGCTCTGCCTCCTGAGTACTGGGATTTAAGGTGAGTGCCACCACTGCCACCTGTGGGTAAATTTTGTTATTTGTGCTAAATGGGAAAGATCCTTAAGTGGTTTGTTTTTTTTTCCCTTAAACTACGTATGTTTATTTTTCAATGCCACAGTGATCGTTGTCGCCTAAATTTGAGAATCTGTACCTTTGTCATTTCACCTCAATTACTTTTTTTAATTTTTTAAAAAATATTTCATAAGAAGGTTTACCAGAGGGGGCTGGTGAGATGGCTCAGTGGGCAAGAGCACCTGACTGCTCTTCCAAAGGTCCAGAGTTCAAATCCCAGCAACCATATGGTGGCTCACAACCATCCGTAACAAGATCTGACGCCCTCTTCTGGAGTGTCTGAAGACAGCTACAGTGTACTTACATATAATAAATAAATAAATCTAAAAAAAAAAAAAAAGAAGGTTTAGCAGAGTGTACTTCAAGGTAGAGATGCTCAGTTTAAAACATGACTTCATGGGGCTGGAGAGACGCAGAGAAGACTGGAGCACTGGCTGCTCTGATAGGAGGCCTTGGTTCAAATCCCAACATCCATGTGGTGGCTCTCATCTGTAACTCCAGTCCCAGGGGATCCAGCTCTCCCTTCTGGCCTCCTCTGGCACCAGACATGTGCATGATAAACATACCTGCAGGCAAAACACCCATACTTGTAAAATAATAGTACATTTTTAAATAATAAAATATGACAGTATGTGTAAGATGTCAGTTTCCTTTATCTCTGGAGGTTTCCATGTATTGTTCTTCTTTATTGAGACATGGTCTGCACATCACTAGTCTGCCCACATACAGTGAGACACTTAGTGTTCCTAGTGTTGTCAGAGCTCTCATTAGAAACCGTTCAGAGTGTTTTTATCACCCATAAAAAGAAACCCTCGGCTTTCAGTCGGTTCTTCCCATCAGCCCTGGGTAACTGCCAGGCCTGTCCGTCCTGTCTGTCTTTCTCTCTGTTCTCTAGTTGATGACAGGGCTGAGCTTTGGAAGTCACTAGCAGCTCTCCCAGCAGCTCAGAGTTTCCTTCATAACTTAAGTGAGTCAGCACGGAGTCTTTCCCTTGATTTTCATTTGATTAAAAACATCCCTAAGAGAGGCCCTTGGTCCTGTGAAGGTTCTATGCCCCAGTATAGGGGAATGCCAGGGCCAGGAAGCAGGAGTGGGTGGGTTGGGAAGCGGGGGGGGGGGGGAGGGGGGAAGGGCTTTTCAGAGGGGAAACTAGGAAAGGGGATAACATGTTGAAATGTAAATAGAGAAAACTATCTAATTAAAAAAAAGAACATCTCTAAGATTTCCATTCATCTAGTAATGAATATCACATCATCTCTCCCAGAAACCCTTTAAAAAACAAAAAAACAAAAAAACAAAACTCCCTCATGGATTTAATCTATTTCCGTCAGCCCCACCCACCAGACTCTGAACACCAAGAAGGCAAAATGAGCTAATAGGAATTTACAGTGGAGGCCAAGGCCAGCTCAGAGTCCTGGAGAACACTCCAGGCAAGTTCTCTCAGGCCCTCAGCCATGGAGGGGTTTATAGTGTGAGAACCACAAGAGTTTCCCCCACGGGGGGGGGGGTGGTGGCAAAATCATTGAAGACTGTCCCACCCCAAAGAACATTCTCTCAGCAGGGTACGGCTTTTCCTTCCTGTGTGTATTCCCCCTCTTCCTTATTCTCTTCCTGCACATCTCTTCTGTTCCTCCTCTCCTCTCCCTTTCCTCCTTTTCCTTTTCCCTTTCCCCAACTCCTCCCTCCCAGTACTTTTGTGACAGAATTGGTATGGAAGGCTAGACCAGTCTCAGTGATGTGGGGAGACTCTTGTCCTCAGGCGGGCTCTGTTTGACCTCTGGGCCCTGACAAAACCAAGGTTGTTTAGTTCTTGGCCTGTTCTTTAGCTTCAAGAGGGCCCTAAAACTTCTGTAATGGAGGTGCCAGCGTTCTCCACCCACTGCACAAGAGAGCAGGTCCTCTGTGGGCTGTGGGCTGCTCTGGTTTGCTCTCTGCCAACCGCGTTCACCAGGGAAGCTTCAGGAGAGGCCAGGAACACTGAAGAAGCTGGCCTTGGACTGTGATGCTGCTTACTCTGTGAAGCTTGCTTAGTGAAGGTTATCCTTCCTTACATCGGTTGGCCATGTAGTGTGGGCTGGGGTAAAACTCACGGTCTAGCCTCGCCTTCAACTCTTGGCCGTCTCAGCCTGCCAAGGGCTGGAGTTGCAAGCGTGAGACTCCATGTTTGGCTTTTAATGAAAGTTTTAAGGCCAGTGTTTCTCAGCTTTATAGTATCCTCAGTCACTGAGGACCCTGTTAATACATCAACTTTAATGCAGTAAGGCTGAGTGGGGCCTAGAATTCTGCCAGCCCCGGCCGTTTGCATCCTCATAGTGAGGTTTTGGGCTGTAGGAAGAGGGTAGACAGATGGGGCCCCTTTGCAGGGTCTGTTCATCTCCTCTGTGGTTTGAACTTGAGCATCTTCCTTTGGTCTGTCCAGGTTTGGTCGCTGGCTACAGTAGCTACAGATCTTTGCCTTGGTCCGAAGTCTGACCCAGATTTGGAAACACCTTGGGCTCGACATCCATTTGGGCGACAACTGCTGGAGTCCCTGTAGGTTCTGAGAGTTAAAAGTGAGGGGAATGAGTGGAGGGGTTGTAGGTCTGTAAACACATTCAATGGTCCCTCCATGGTGAGGGGAGCAGAGGCCAGAGGTGTGAAGGGAAGAAGGCCCTTTGTGTTTAGCATAGAAAGGGCCTCTGTGTAGAATGAACTCTGGCAGCATGAGGCATTTGTCACTCAGAAGAGTTTGAAACCCTTATGAGTCCCATGCTCACTAGAGTGCTTTAGGCCTTCACTCACACCACTGGGCACACGGGCCTTTGGGCTCTGGAGATGGTAAGTATCTTCATGGTGTTGTGTGGTTTGGCCCATGGGAACAAGGACAGATCTGTGTGTTGGTATTCACGTTCTATCAATACTAAGATCCTGTTAGACGACAGCTCATAAAAGCATCAGATTTATATCCAACTTATTACTCCAAAATACAGCAAGTCAGAGCATATAAAATAATGTTTAAGGCATTAAGTAAGCCACTTAGATATTGTTCCTCACAGTGAGGCCCAGGGCCCTGGCAGAGAAACCCCACTGCTTCAGGTTGAAGTTTGCTTCTCTGCTGGTTGAGGCTAGACCTGGGGCAGCTGATCATGCTCCCATTGCCTCTTCCAAAGGTAGGGTTATAAAGCTTGCTGTAGTTAGCTTAGAGACGCCTCAAGACAGAATCCTTCTCAGTCCCTACGCTCGGATTCCAGCGTGGTGGTCCTGAGATATAAAGGGGAGGAAACCTAAGGTAAACGTGTTCCTCGTCATTCTCACTTAGTCCAGGAACCAGACATGGCGTGGTGACCGTGTTCTCTGAGCATCTCCGTGTAGTATAAGGTCAAATAAAGGACACACATAGAAACTTACCACAAAGCTGTTCCTCCCCCATCCCCCAGAGCTGGGGAGACTGAGAGAGCACAAGAGTGTGTGGACCACCTCTCTCAGGTGCTAGGTCAGTCTGCTTGATTCTGCAGACGCTGTGTTGTATAGCCCATGCCTGTCTGCCAGACAAAGCTATCTAGGTTGCTCCTAACAAAAGTAAATGGGACCCATCTCCCAGTTGGTGAGGCCTTGGATCTGTAGGAAGTCCTGTTTCTGACAAGGTCGAGGGGGAGGGTGGAAAAATCCTCCATCCTTGCCCATAGTAGGAGTTTTATGGCTGCTAAAGTCCTTCCCTCATTCCTAATCTTGGTTTCTCCTTTCTCCTCCCATATTTTACAGACTGGCTCACTATTGCCAACTCCGAGATGTTCAGACCTTGGCTATGCTCTGTAGTGTGTTTGAAGCCCAGTCCCGGCCTCAGGGGTTACCAAACCCTTTCGGGCCTTTCCCTAATCGTTCTTCTAATCTCGTGGTGTCCCACAGCCGCTATGTGAGTTCACAGTCTCCTGGCTTCCCTTGAGGTCTGTCCCCCCAACCCTCCCAAACATAACTTGGAAGCGGGCTAGTGTTCTAATGCCAGTGTGTGTTCCTCCTCCTGTCTAGCCCAGCTTCACCTCCTCGGGGTCCTGCTCCAGCATGTCAGATCCAGGATTCAACACCGGTGGCTGGAACATAGGTTGGTTCGGGAATCACACAGCCTACACTGGACTCTGGCTGTTCCCAAGGCGTCCTGAGGGCTGTTCACATGGAAGCTTCGTGCTGTACATTCTCCATGTTTTTCTCTCCATGCAGTGTGTCAGGGACAGGGTCGGCAGCGAGGCATGGCTGTGCATGTTGAGTGCATTCGGTTTCTGGGAGGTCCTCGTGCTTGAGAAGCTGCAGTGGGGTTTACGCCAGTCATCCCTACAACCCACCCCTTATCCTTCCACGTGCTTTATCCCCACATCTCTACCCACGGTCATCTGCCATCTCCACCATCCAGCTCGTCCCATGTTTCCTTTCAGTGGAGAGAAAGAAAGCTGGCCTGAAACCAGGAGGCCATAGGGTTTCTTTAATAAAGTAAATATTTTTGTATTTCCTGGATTAAAAAAAAATTCAGACTGGGTGTGGTGGTGCACGCCTTTAATCCCAGTACTCTGGAGGCAGAGGCAGGCAGATCTCTTTGTGTTAAAGGCCACTCTGTCTACAAAGCAAGTCTAGGACAGCCAGGGCTCTGTTGCACAAACCCTATTTCAAAAACAAACAAACAAACAAAAAACACAAAGAAGAAGAAAACCCCAAAACAACAACAACAAAACAAAACAACTTTTTTGGGGGGAAATGATCTTAATTTTCGTGATTATAAAAATAGAACATTAGCCAGGTACAGTAATATACACCTGTAATCCCAGCTTCTTTGGATGCTGAGACAAAAGGGTTACCTAGCCCAGGCATCTGAGGCTCCTTTGAGCAACATAGTAAGACCTTGCCTCTTAGAAAATAATCCCAGCACGCAGGAAGTGAAGGCAAGAGGATTGAGAGTTTGAGGCTAGCCTGGGCTATACAGAAAGATACACCTACTCTCAAATATACATGTCCAGTAAAGAATAAAAACTATCAGAGGAAAAAAAAGTAATGATTGCTGTCTCAGTATCTCTCACTTAATAATTCCAGAATATTGTCTTCTCTTCCCTCACCCCAACCCGTGTGTGTGTGTGTGTGTGTGTGTGTGTGTGTCTGTCTGTCTGTCTGTCTGTCTGTCTGTGTAGGGGTAGTCTTTTGGTTTATGCTGTTTTGCATTCTGCTTTTATTTTTTTTTTTAAGATTTTTTTAAAAAAGATTTTATTTATTTATTATATGTAAGTACACTGTAGCTGACTTCAGACACTCCAGAAGAGGGCATCAGATCTTGTTACGGATGGTTGTGAGCCACCATGTGGTTGCTGGGATTTGAACTCGGGACCTTTGGAAGAGCAGTCGGTGCTCTTACCCACTGAGCCATCTCACCAGCCCTCTGCTTTTATTTTTATCACGAGCGTTTTCTTATGGCATTTAGCAGGCCTTTATAACGAATCATGGCATAGAATCCCCTGTATTACTACGTCACAATTTGCTTGGCTATCATGTGTATTTAATCACCAGGCTCTCCTGGTGATAAATCCCTAGACAATGAGGTAGACTAGGAAAGAGGACTGTAGGGCTCCATCCATCTCTCAGAGCCTTGAGTTCGGCTTATTTGACTTCCAGAGAATCCAGTGGACACACAGTGGTGCGTGGGAGGTGGGAGGGGCTTCCTATTTCTGTGCCTCCCCGGCTTCCATCTTTCTTCTCTTTTGCTTTTCTTTAGCAGGAAGAGAGACAGAACACCTGTCTTCACCTTGGGGAGAGTCTTCGCCAGAGGAGCTCCGCTTTGGGAGTCTGACCTACAGTGACCCCCGGGAGCGGGAACGAGACCAGCATGATAAAAACAAAAGGTAGCCATCTTCCCTGTGGCAGCTACAGAATTCTCAGCTTCAAAATCACACTCGGGCTTCACGAAGGTGGAGTTTAGGATTAAACACCATTAGGTAGCGAGCTCCCTTTTCTCCTGAGGAACTGACGGGACCTTTTGGGTTTATCCAGGCTCCTGGACCCTGCCAATACCCAGCAGTTTGACGACTTTAAGAAGTGCTACGGAGAGATCCTCTACCGCTGGGGTCTGAGAGAGAAGCGAGCAGAAGTGCTGAAGTTTGTGTCCTGCCCTCCTGACCCTCACAAAGGGATTGGTGAATATAACTTTATGTTTCCTGTCACCATTGGGATGGCCCTGGACTTTGTTTGCCCATAACCTTAGGGTGGAAGGTTGAGCTCATTCATAGGCAGTAAATTCTGAAGCGTTTGAGTCTTTCCTAAACTTTTGAAAATGGCAGCTATATAATCATACAGGATTCACTTTCTATCATGATGGCATGGCTTGGACATAGTACTCAATGTGAATAGGAAGTAGAGGTGATTACTCATACAGCTCTTGTTTATCGAGTCCATGGTAAGCACAGTGGAGCCTGTGGCAGAGAAGAGGGGAAATTTAAGCAATTAGAAATAATGGTAGCCGTACTTTGGCTGGAGAGATGGCTCAGAGCTTAAGAGTACTGGTTGTTCTTCTTCAGGAACTGGGTCCAGTTCCCAGCACCCACATGGTGGCTCACTTTGGTCCATAACTCTACCCAGGGATATGAAGCCCTCTCAGTGTTGTGTGGGTACTGCATACATGTGCTTAGCAAGCAGATACACAGGTACCAGAACACCCATTCACATAAAATGAAAGAAGTAGACTCAGCAGTGGTGTCATCTGCCAGCATTCGGGAGACAAGTAAATCTCTGTGAGTTTGAGGACAGCCCGGTCTACAGAGTGACTTCTGGGACAGCCAAAGCTACACAGAGGAACCCCATCTTGAAAGCAAACAGAAAGAAGTACACTTAGTATCATTGCATATAACTCAGATATGGATTGAGGAAGAGAGACAACGCTTTAGTGATGCCCTGGGTTTCCAGCTAGTGTGCTAAGCTGAGCGTGTAACAGTGTTAAACACACAGAGAGAAACAAATGGGAGAACTGGAGCTCAGGGTCTCCAGGGGCGTCACAAGTGGGGCTCTAGAAAAGTTACTTTACAGTCGGTATGTAAGCCTGCTAGAGTGCGAGTATTATCTAGGCATAGTGAGGTATGCCTTTCTTTAAGCCCGGCACTCAGAAGGAAGAGGCAGGGGGATCTCAGTGAGTTTGAAGCCAGCTAGGGGATACTTAGTAAGACCCTGTCTCAAAAACAATAAAACATCACAAAGGCATATTTATGTGGGAGCTGAGGGTGGAAAAGACGAATGCAGGGAGCACGGCTGAGGGGCTTCCCAGCCTGTACCCTCAGAGACATGAGCACTCAGCGTCCGAGAGGAGGACGAGAACTCAGTAGACTGCAGTGAGTTGGGGAGAAGCCAGAGTTTTCTCCCTGCAGAGATTTCCTACAGGAAGGAATGGAAGACATCCGAGGGAGCAGACTGAACTCACACTGCCTCCCACCCTCCCGAGACCCTGGCAGGCTCTGCACAGGGACTTTTTGAAAAGGTGTTAACTACACAGGAAGAAGTAAGATTGGCAATAAATTGGAAGCCAGGAAACAGGCAAGTTATTGGCAGCAAGTTATTGGTCTGAGCAAACCAAACCCTGAGCTTTTAGTCAGAAAACAGGCCATTACAGAACCCTGCCATGGCTTAGGAATCGGGCCTACCTGGTGCTCCAGGAGGGACTCATAGTTGAAATTTAAAAGCTGGCCTTGTTTGATGGCCCTTGGAGGATGCTCTAGTTGCCCTTCCCAGGTTGTAGATCAGGCCACGAACCCAACAGCAAACTGTAAGCTTGTTCTGCAGAGAACAGAACCACGTTTGCAGATTGGATAGCTCCACCTACTGTAATGAGTGCAGAAAGATCAGGAACTCAGAAAGCTTCCAGGAAAAGAAAACAGCTCAGCTATGAAAGAAGAGAAAGTGAATGACATCAGCTCTGACAGCTGAACATGGGAAACTCAATGGCCAGGCAGCAGACTCTCCAGAATTTTCAGGAAAAGGATTTCTAACCTAGAATTCTGAGTTATCAGCCACGTACGAAGTAAATTTTGGGTGTACCTAAGAAGCAGGGCTAGATTTAGTCCAGGAACTGAAGGGATCAGAAAATTGATCACCATAACAGACCTAGAGAGAGACCAGTACCAACAGGTGCTCCAGGAACCCTGGCTCCAAGGAGAGAAGCTGAAAATATGTCAAGTGTATTTCACTGTTCAGTATATTTATAGAAGACACAGACATCTGAGGGAGAGTTTGGCAATGAATTATTGATAAGTACATAGCAAACTAAGCAAATGAAAGAATGAGGCAGTTACTAATTCTGGGAGAAACAAAATGTGCAAGAAAGGAAAAGTGTCGTAGACATGGCTTGAATAATGTTTGCTTAGGTAAATAATGTATGAGCCAAATGTGGTCTAGCCACAACAGAGCGAGAGAAGGCAGAGCCAGGCGGTGCTGTCTGTGGTCGGGGGGACTGGAGGGAGAAGGAGTTTCCACTCTGGGAAGCCAATAGACAATGCTTGGATATGATAGTTAAGAATTCACTTTGTGAAGCCGGGCATGGTGGTGCATGCCTTTAATCCCAGCACTTGAGAGGCAGAGGTAGGTGGATTTCTGAGTTCAAGAGCAGCAGCCAGGTCTGCAGAGTGAGTTTCAGGACAGCCAGGGTTACACAGAGAAACCCTGTCTTGAAAAACAAAACAAAACAAAAAAACAAAAAAAAAAGAAAAGAAAAGAAAAAAAGAATTCACTTTGTGTTGGGCATGGTGGGATAAATCTTTAGTCTAGCTCTTGGGATGCAGAGGCACGTGGACCTCTGAATTCTAGACCAGCCTGGACTACACAGTGAATTTCCAGCTAGCTAGGGCTACAAAGAGAGATCCTGCCTCCGATAGATAGATAGATAGATAGATAGATAGATAGATAGATAGATAGATAGATAGATAGATAGATTAGATAAGATAGATTGATTTTTTGCTCACCTTGACAGCATATAACACTAAAATTGGAAGAGCTGTAGATAAGCTTAGCATGACTCTTGCCCAAGGAAGATAAATTCATAAAGCTTTTACTGTTTTTTTTCTTTGTTTGTTTGTTTTGTGGTATCCATTTGGGGAGCTTGGTGGGGGTGAAGACAGTGTCTTCTATATGGCTGTGACTGTCCTGGAACTCACTCTGTAGACCAGGCTGGCCTCGAACTCACAGGGCTCTGTTTCCCTCTGCTTCCTGAGTACTAGAACCAAAGGCATGTGCCACCGCGTCTGGCTGCATTTCCTGTTTTCAGTCAATCTATCATGGGAATCCTTGCACATCAGTGATTATTGCAGCATAATTTATAATAGCTTAGTTATAGAACCAGCCTAGGTGTCCTTCAGCAGAGAGTAGATAAAGAAAATGTGGGCCTTTAATCCCAGCACTTGGGAGGCAGAGGCAGGTGGATTTCTGAGTTCGAGGCCAGCCTGGTCTACAGAGTGAGTTCCAGGACAGCCAAGGCTACA
>NC_034609.1:34815538-34817049 GCF_900095145.1 Mus pahari | reverse complement strand
GTTGTGAGCCACCATGTGGTTGCTGGGATTTGAACTCAGAACCTTCAGAAGAGCAGTCAGTGCTCTTACCCATTGAGCCATCTCACCAGCCCGGACTTACTGCTCTTTCAGAGGACCCTGTTCAGTTCCCAGCACCCACATGGCAGATCACAACTGTCTGTAACTCCAAGATTCTGACATGCTCACACAGACATACATGCAGGCAAAATACCAATACAAATAAGATAAAAATAAATTCTTAAAGGAAAAAGAAAATCTGGTGTATATACACAGTGGAATTGCAGTAAGCCAGGAAGAATGAGTGGTGTCATTGCAGGGAATCTTGTGCACCTGGAGATTATCCAGTGAGTTCTAGAACAGCCAGGGCTATACAGAGAAACCCTGTCTTGAAAAACTAAAAAACAAAACAAAACAAAACAAACCATGCATGTCTGTGACATGATAGTAGAAATGCAACTGCCTGAGAGATAGAGGAGTTGGGTGGAGAGAAGGAGGAGATGGGCCATACGGGACAGAATAGGCTCAAAAGTGCATTCTGTATTTGCATGAACATGTCCTTATGAAACAGACTCATTTCCAGAGAGTAGGGCAACAGGGTGGTCTTTAGAGAGGAGACAGTGAACAAAAACAGTTGACTTGGTAGGTAAGGTCTCCTCTAGTGAGTGGCAGGGAATGCTGGGCTTTGACAAGATTCATAAAACTCTGAAGGTCATATGTGTCTCTAGTTTCCATTTGAAAAAATAAACTAGGACAATATTTATAAGAGCTGACCCTAAGTAGCAGTGTTATTTTAGTAAGCTGTACCTACGCATACATGCTTAAAAAAATACAAAAATACAAAATTCTAATTTTGACAATGTGGTATTTTTTTCAGAGCTTCTAATTACACGAGAGCGTACCAGGAAGAGATTAATGATAGCCAGAAACAATTTGTCTTTTGAAATTAGCTTTTAGGAAAACATGAATCACAAAGATGTGGAACTGATGTATGAGCCAAACATCTCCTGCTCTGAAGCACCTTGCAAGACTACAGGGGACACAAAGAAACAAATGTGGGTGGGTGGTATGTGTGTGTGCGCGTGTGTGCGTGTGTGCGTGTGTGTGTGTGTGTGTGTGTGTGCATGCGCGCGCCCGTGTGCACTGTGTGTGTGTGTGTGTGTGTGTGTGTGCGCGCGCACACTGTGTGTGTGTGAGAGTGTGTGTGCATGCACGTAATTCACAGAGCTTGAACTATGAGACAGATAACTGATCCTAAACACTATTATTGCTAGGTGTGAGAATGCACCCCTGCAATCCTGGAACTTGGCATCAGGAGCTTGTGTCCAGCCCCAGCCGCATATTGAGTTTGACAGCATGAAACCCTGTCTTGAAAACAAAAACCAAACCAGGATAAAAACCCAAACAACAAAAGAGAATGAATGTACACCCTAGGGCCAATAGAAACAGCATTACAGGACTGTAGAAATGGAGCCAGGGCCGGGCATGGGGCGCACGCCTTTAATCCCAGCACT
>NC_034609.1:34768590-34813983 GCF_900095145.1 Mus pahari | reverse complement strand
TAGCCTTGGCTGTCCTGGAACTCACTCTGTAGACCAGGCTGGCCTCGAACTCAGAAATCCGCCTGCCTCTGCCTCCCGAGTGCTGGGATCAAAGGCGTGCGCCACCACGCCCGGCAAAAAGATGTTTATTTTTTAATTTAATTATATTTTTAAATTCTGGTCTTTTTTTTTTTTAAGATTAAAAAAGTTATGTGTATATGTCTGAGTGATTTTATGTACCTTGCATGTAGGAGGGCAGAAGAAAGCATTGGATTCCCTAAAACTGAAGTTATAGGTGGTTGTGAGCCTCCATGTGAGTGCTGAGAACCAAACAAGTACGTGCAATAAGAAAACCAGAGCTGGTTTAAAACAGTAAAAGGCAGTTTGATGACACATGCCCATCATCTGGGGCCGGCTTAGAGGTGAGGTCTCTCCATGTATGATTGTTAGCTACAGTCTTCCTGTCCTTACGTTTCCCTATGCATCTTATAATCCATACTGAGATCTACTGTTGGGACTTTTTTCTTACTAAGTTATAGAGGGCTACCTAAAATCGTCATCTAAACCATTAAATAGAGAGCTAAGCCATTCATGTTTGATTTCAAATTATGTAACTTAAGATGAAGGATAGAGGGGAAGAAAAGAAATAAGATTTGGGGTTTTTATAGTTTTAATTTTATAAAGATTTATTTTTTATCTGCAGAAGTATTTTTTAAGATTTGTTTATTTATATATTTTATGCATATGACTGCATGCCAGAGAGGGAACCAGATGGCTGTGAGCCACCATGAGATTACTGGGAATTGAACTCAAGATCTCTGGAGGAGCCACCAGTTCTCTTACCCACTGAGCCATCTCTTCAGCCCAAGTGTCTTGCCTGCATGTGTACATACATGAGGTTTTAGCCACCATGTGAATCCTTGGTACCAAACCCAGGTCCTTAGAAAAACATTAGTGTCTTCACTGCTGAGCCATTGCTCCAGGTCCAGTTGTTCCTCCTCTCAGAAAGGAGGAGAGGAGCCATCAGCCTCTGGAAATTTGCAAAATGGTGGTAGAGATGAAGGTGTCCTACAGCCCCCATTTGAGGGCTTCCATTTTCTTGGGAAATGAGAAGAGAGGCTAGCCGGCGAGAGGCAGCGGCAGCAGCAGCAGCAGCAGCGGCGGCGGCAGCAGCAGTTAAAAGCACGTGGAAGAAGTGTGCACACTATGGCAGAGATTCAATGTTGTAGCTTGAGGAAGGAGGAAAAGCAGGGTTACACCATGCCCTGGCTCTTCTCTGCCAGTGAGCCTAAAGTCACACACACTTTTGATGAGGTTCCTCCAGCAGCTTTGCTCTCCAGGGCTGATGTGCGATGGGCGGGTGCCGTGGCTAATTCATGGTCTCAGCTTGGCCAGGTGTTGTCAGGAAGGGAGACAGAGCTGAGGATATTTGCAAAAAACAGGGCATGAACTTAGTCCAGGTGCTCCAGGTTGGCCAAAGAGAAAAGTGCAGCCGAAAAGGGCAGATAGATTAAAGAGGCAGGTAGACAACAGAGGCAGGTGGACAACAGAGACGGGTGGACGACAGAGGCGGGTGGACAACAGAGGCGGGTGGACAAGAGGCGGGTGAACAACAGAGGCAGGTGTGGACAACAGAGGCGGGTGGACAAGAGGCGGGTGAACAACAGAGGCAGGTGTGGACAACAGAGGCAGGTGGACAACAGAGGTGGGTGAACAACAGAGGCGGGTGGACAACAGAGGCAGGTGGGCAACAGAGGCAGGTGTGGACTATAGTGGTCAAAAGGCTAGAGAGAACTGTTGAGGTTTGATCTGTTGCTAATGTAATACTAAATTCCCTACTGTAGGTCTAGGCTGACAAGTGAATTCTCACATTTACCATCTTTTGTTGTGTAAACGTTGTTCCTTAATTTAAAGCTATTGGTTAAATAAAAATCACTACAGCCAATTAATGGAGGGATTAGAGGTAACAGGTTTTGTTTTTGTTGTTTCTCTTTTTAATGTATATGAGTACACTGTAACTGTCTTCAGACACACCAGAAGAGGGCATCTGATCCCATTACAGATGGTTGTGAGCCACCATGTGGTTGCTGGGAATTGAACTCAGGACCTCTGGAAGGGCAGTTGGTGATCTTAACTGCTGAGCCATCTCCCCAGCCCCAGTAGATAAGTTTTTGAATTACGAGGTTGACCGGGGAGAAAGAAAAAGCATGAGGATGAGAGAGAATGAAGGAATGACTGGTCTGCCAGAGCTTGACAGGATCCTGAGAGGAGTCCGTATCCTTACCCAGCCAGACTCAGTCTGCTTTTACTAGAACTAATGTCTCCTCTTGCTTTGCCCCTTTCCACCCATTTACAGAGTTTGGCGTTTACTGCAGTCACTGCCGGAGTGAGGTCCGTGGCACCCAGTGTGCCATCTGCAAAGGCTTCACCTTCCAGTGTGCCATCTGCCATGTGGCCGTGAGGGGTTCATCCAACTTCTGCCTGACCTGTGGGCATGGTGGCCACACGAGTCATATGATGGAATGGTTTCGGACCCAGGAGGTATGTCCCACAGGGTGTGGCTGCCACTGCCTGCTGGAGAGCACTTTCTGAACTTAAAGGACAGTGGCACTTCCGGAAATCCCGTAAGTGATGGAGAAGGCTCTCTGCTGCTGCTGGTGGAAAGTCCTAGAACTGGGGCCATCCTCGTGATTTAGGATGGAGAGTGTCCTCTCGCAGACAGCGTCTGCTCATGATCCTGTGTATTCCCTTCTCTTTGCCTGTCGGGCATGGATGGTGCTGGAAGAAGGGAGGGGGACGCACAGAGCTGACCCTCCTGCACTGTCTGTTGAGTCCACAGTGGATGTTTTTATGAGGAAAAGCACCTGCTTCCAGAGCCACCAGAGCCAGCATCAGCCTCCAAGATGCTGTCCTTGAACCAGGAATCTCTGGCTCTCCAGATGCTGGTACAGAGCTGCACACCAGCTGCAAGACAGTCTCCTGAGCCAGAAGATGCTGGCTCTCGGTGTCACCCACAAGTGAGCCATGGTATCTGTGACTTTAGAAGTTGGCACCTTGATGATGGCCTTATAAAATACAATACTAAAGTGTAATATATGATGGACATATATTCAGCATTCTTTTTCTTGGTACAGGGCTTGAACTCAGCTCCTTGCACATACTGGTGAGCAGCCATACCACTGAGTTACATTCCAGCCCCATAAGAAACTTAAGATGTATATGTTTTCTGTTTCTCTTCATCTGCTTTCCTTTAACTAATAGAAGTTTATACTTGTGTGTGTGTGTTTGTGTGTGTGTGAGAGAGAGAGACAGACAGACAGAGACAGAGGATGAATAAGGAGTGACCATCTAAGTGACTCATTTTGCATTGTACTTCGGGTTGAAGGGAGCTGTTTAGGACAGGACTAGATTTAGTCTCACGCTTGTAAAGGAGATGCCATTTGACTTTGATCATCTGACAGAGGAAACAGAATCTGACAGGAAGGTTCTCTCGAGCCACAAGAGTCTCATAACTATTTCTTCTAGCAAAGGGGAAATGAGACTGCGTTTCAGCACTGATCCCAAAGCCTCTTCCCGCCTCTGGGCAGGCTGGCCGGGTTCCGGGTGTGCTTCTTCCTTGAACTCCCTGCAAACTCATCATGGTTTTCAGGGGTTCACTTGTCCATACCAGGGAAGAGAGTTTAAAAAACAAACAAACAAACAAACAAACAAAAAACAACCCACTGTACTGAAATCCCTCTCTCTTAGAAATTTAAATTCCTCAGGCCTATCTTAAGGCTCAGTGGGCAAAGGTGCCTGCCGCTAAGCTTACTAACCTAAGTTCTCTCCCCAGCATGAGCCACGATAGAACTGACTCCTAAGAGTTGTCCCCTGACTTCCAAATGTGAATGTACACACACACACACCCAAAAATGTAATTTAACAATTTTATGATTCCAAACTGATTAACCTGAGAGACATAAGTAATTTATGTCATTGGATTATGGTTGCACGTGTTTGTAATCCCTTCACTCACGGGGCTGAGGTAAGAGGGTTTCAAGTCTGAGACCATCCTGGGCTACACAGTGAGTTGATGGTCAGCCTAACTTATATATGAAGACACTTACAAGCAAACATCATAAAGAGAGATCTGGAGAGATAGCTTAGTAATGGAATGCTTGCCTAGCATACAGGAGGTGATGAGTTTGATCCTCAGCATCACACACACTCACACACACACACACTCACACACTAAAACAAAATGCTACATGTTCTATAATCGGCAAGTGTTGTATATCACTTTGTTTGAAACTATGATTTAAGACTCATGAATGGACTAGGAAATCGGTCTTGTAGATAAAAACCAACATTTCATATTTTCAAGGATTACTTTGTGTGTGTAAATCTCTGTGTGTCTTGAAGTGTATGTTGTATGGGACAGAAGAGACCATCTAGTTCCTTGGTGTTAGGATTATCAGTCTTTTCAGGACACCTTGATGGTTTCATGTGTGTTCAAGTATCCTAACTTGGGTCTTCATGATTGCAAAGTCAAAACTAACTGTTTTGTCTCCGGCCCCCAAGCTGTCATATAAAGAAAGTAAGATAATGTAGGCGAGAAGCGATCGCGTACTAGCGGAGTCTGGTACACACACACTCGTACTCAGATCTTACAGCGATAAGTGGGCCTCATCTCTCCCTTAACTATTAATTGGTCATGAGACTCTGTGGCATAAGCTTGATCTTGAACTATGTGCCAAGTTTCGGTACCAGTGCCTCAACAGCACTTGTAGTCTGGTATGCTGGGATGGGGGAGAAAGGGCCCCAGGTATCTGAGTGTATTATACTGTACTCCTCCAGCCTCGTTTGTGTCAGTACTGCCGTGGTGCTGGTCCCACAACAGGCAGATTGATGTGCACAGATACAGATCTGTTGGGTCCTCTGTGAGTTCACACCATTTACAGAGAACAGTTTCTTCTCTGTCCCACCGTGAAGCTAATGGAAGCCCTGTCCCTGTTGAGAATGAGATAGTTTTCTTGTGTAGATTATTTCTATAAGAGCATTGTCTTCCAAAATAACAACAAAAAAAACCTTCTTAGTGACTATGAAGTCATTTCAAGTTTAAAATGTTTCATAGGGGGCTGGAGAGATGATTCAGTGATTAAGAGCACTGGCTGCTCTTCCAGATGCGATTCCCAGTAGCCATAAGACATTTGTAATTCTCATTGCAGGGGATCAGACACCTTTTTCTGGCCTCTGTTAGCACCAGGCATGCACATGGTATGTAGACATGCTGGCAAAACACTCTTTATGCATAAAATAAAAACAAGACATTATGTAACATCTCTCAATATGTCAGTTCTGTTTGCATTTCCAAGTTACCAGAACAAAAACTTAGTATTTGTGAAAAATATCCCTGTTTGGAAACATAGTGGTCTGGATGCTGGCTGGGGTCAGCAGCCTCTCTACCTTAGTTTAGTCCTCTTTTTGTTTTTGTCTATTGTGCTTGTCTGATATAAGGCACCATTGTATTGCCCACTGACCTTGAATGTGAGGCCTCTTACCTCCAGAGTGATTGGATTCCACCATACCTGGGTTTTATCTGTTCTTCAAAATATTATAACCTGTGTTCTAAAGACCTTTGAATTTTCCAAGGAGAACACTAGGCATGGTCATGGTGGTACACGCCTCTAATCCCAGCATTTGGGAGGCAGAGGCAGGAGGATCTCTGAGTTTGAGGCTAGCCTGGTCTACAGAGTGAGTTCCAGGACAGCCAGGGCTGTTCTTACACATAGAAGAAACCTATCTTGAAAAACCAAAATCCATCCAACCAAACAAAAACTCTTTGCCATGGAAGGAAAGCAGTGCTAGTGTCCAGTGTACCAGGGGCTCTTTAGCCTGCCTGCGAAGCAGAATGGGCCATGCATCCTAGGTGATCGTCAGCTTGAATTTGTCCTCCCACCTCAAGCTGCTCAGATCTCGGGACTTAACTCTTTCCTCATGGAAACTATGGCGAGTCCCTTATGCTTGATTTTAAAAAGTTTTTCTACTCTATAGATACATGCAGTCTGCATTTACTGATCCACAATGGGCATGGCTTCCTTCCCAGTGCTGCTTTGAAGGGCTAGTAGGATCGAGGGGAGGAATCTAGGTGTTTTGTTTTGTAGGTTTAATGCAGCAGGAGCTAAGGAGACAACCACCTTTCATTTTGCCAGAAAAAATGGATATGGTGTGGACACCCATAGGTGAGGGCTTAGGAAAATCACCCAAGCAACAGAATAAACTTCGAATTAGTTCCGTTAGCTATGGATAGGAACATGTTTCCTGTAGTTTAGGAAATAGGGTTCTAGATCACAGGCCCACTACTTGGTGCTCACTCCTCTCATTCCGTCTTCAAAGCCAGCACAGCAGGTGTTACACACACTCAAAGGATAAAGGGATAAAACGCCCATCGTTTGCCTCATGCTCAGACTCTAGCGTTCCTGTAAGAATCAGAAGCGGACCTATTCTGTTGGTAGTCCATGTGTTGGCAAGTCTGTGTTGATACATTACTGAGTTGTTTCCTTTTGAAATCTCAGAAGGCCTAGTTTATTTATCCTGTGTTTAATGTGAGGTGAGCACTGTGGAAGAGATGCATTTAGGAGGAAATGTGGTTATGTCTCTACCAGTGCTCTGGCATCCAGGAGAAAAAGCATTAACTGAGAGTTGGGGACCGGTTATGTGTCAGGATGTTTGATCACACTGTGCACCCTGAGACTGTTACTTACTGAAAAACCCTGTTTCTGGTTGTGGC
The DNA here is from genome assembly GCF_900095145.1 of Mus pahari. Lineage (NCBI taxonomy): Eukaryota > Metazoa > Chordata > Mammalia > Rodentia > Muridae > Mus > Mus pahari. Next base: position 34,807,235 of record NC_034609.1, on the reverse strand, counting down.
ATGGCTCAGCCCTTAGCACACACCTTTAATCCCAAACAATGAAGGTAAAGTTGGTTTGTAGGAGGAAGCACCCACGCTTGAAAGTGATGTCTAATTGAGTGGCTGACAAAGTGACCAATCAGAGAAAGATGTGACAGAATAGGATCTGCCCAACTTTCACAGGAAGAGGGGAAAGGGAAGCTACTTGAGCGTCAGTGCAGAGAGAGAGGAGGCATTTTTACTGGGGCAGTTGAACAGAGACACGTTGTGGAGAACAAGCCAGACACAGGTGAAGACAGAACGAGCCAGAGAATGAGAAGGAGCCAGATTAAAACATACTGCCAAAGTTAGTCTGAGGCCAAGCAGAGCAATTCAGGAGAGGCCAAGAGGAGCCAGACTGAATTCATCACCTTGGAGAGGAGTTTGACCCAGATCAGCTGAGTTGAACCAGCCAACCAGAGCTCAGAAAGAACTAGGGGTGAGCCTATCCCGCAGCCAGCCTCGGTGGCCGACAACATTCTCGGCTTAGATTACATTGTACGGAGGCTAGAAGCTTCCAGGGCTAGGCCTAGGTTAGCAGACGGAGGCAGTGAACCTCAGAGGTGACAATTACTTCAAGAGAGTAAAAGTTACATTTACAAGGGCATCCAGGACTGCGTGTGTGTGTCAGTGTGGCAGAACTGCTTTGAAGAATAAGTGTATTCAGTAGGAAAGGGTAGGAGAGCACATGAAGGGCTTAGCCAAGGACAGGGAGAAGGACATCACCAAAGGCACGCACGTGCAGTCGCTTATCAGCAGAACACAGGCTGAAGCTGATAAACAGAGCTGGAGAGGCATGAGAGCCAGAACACTGTGCCAGGGAGCCTGGGCTTTATCTGTAGCCTGGAGTCTCCAGCTTTCTGCTGCTAGGTTCTCCCCGTCTCCCTACCCACTTGCCCTTCAGGCTTGGGACTCTGCAGCCCACCTGCCTGTGCAGAGTGGTGCGAGTATCCAGTATCTGTTGCTTCATCCTTTCCATGTCCAGGACGAGCAGCTAGCTAATGCCTATTTGGACTCCTAACATAGTACACATCGCATCCTAGGTGCAGGCTTTGTGCCCCATACAGTGAGACCTTCTCCAGCAAATGCCAAGGAGGCACCCTTGGTTTTCTTTTAGAGTCTAAAGATACAGGTCTTTGTCTCACAAGACCACTCTACTTCAGATGCCTATCTCGAGTCTTTAGGTGTGATGCTCTTCTGGCCTGACTGGCTCCTTGGTACAAAAAGGAAGGTACTCAGAGCCCAGACAAACAGGGCTGGGGATGTAGTTCTGTTTATCTCGAATGCATGGAGCCCTGGCGTTGGTTCCCCAGCATCACTGAAGACAGCTGTGATCTCAGCACTTAGGAAATACAGGCAGAGGAGCTGGATCACAAGATCATCCTTGTCAACAGAGAATTCGAGGCTAGCCTGGGGTACATGAGACCTTGTCTCTGGATGTGAGAGCTAGGGGCCTGGGGAAAGAGTTTAGTTGGTAAAGAGCCTTCTTCACAAACACGAGGACCTGGATTTGGATTCCCAGGACCCACACTAAAAAATTGGGATGTGGTGGGATGTGTTTGTAACCTGAACTGGGCATGGGGGAGGTGTGACGTAAAGCCTCCTGTGGAGACAAGTGGGTCCCCAGAGCTCATTGACCTGCCAGTGTAGCCAGCCAAGCAGTGAGCTCTGGGGTTAGGGAGAAACCCTGTCTCAAAAAATATGAGGTTGGAGAGGGATAGAGCCTCCATATGCACATGTACACATAAGCACACACAGAAAACTTGTATGTACACACATGTACATGTATGCTTATAGGACTCAGGAAAGTGCTCTACTTTCATGTGACATTTAGTATGAGGATAGTATAAAAAAGTTCCAGCTATCTAGATGAATAGGCGCACAAGACAAAGGACATGTGAAGAACAAGGAGCTTCCCAGACCTCCCCTGAACTTCAGCCTCTAGATACCACCACAACTTCAGCAACCTGGAAGCTCCCCAAACCTATTGTGTGGGTATGATTAATACGGTTGATTAAATTGTCAGCCACTGGTTAAACATTCTACCTTAAGCCCTTCTCTAAGGTCAAGGTTAGGGCCTCCCATGATACAGTTGGTTTCCCTGGCAGCTGGTTTGTATCCCGTGGCTACCCAGGTGTCTAAGAGTCAGGAAAAATATTGCTATCATTTCAGGAAATGACAGAGGTCACAGGATCCCTGTGTCAGGAACTCCAGCCAAGACCAAATACTGAAAATATTCTTACAGTGGCCCTATTACAAAGGAAATGACAAGAGCTTTTGAACCCTGTCAGGAACCAGAACAGAGACCAAATGTACAGTTTATTAAATAACTAGGGAAGGAAAACAGTATCTCATATTCAGGGCCACACACTTAATTTTTTATTTTTATTTTTGTATGTCATGCATGTGTATTTGCAAGTGTGCTTGCCTGTACGTAGAAGCCAGAGGTCAACACTAAATGTCCTTCACATTTTTTCTTTTCTTTCTCTTTTTTTTCCTTTTTTTTCCTCCCTAGAGACAGGGTTTTTCTACATAGCCCCATCTGCCCCAGAACTCACTATGTAGACAGGATTTTGCTCTGTATCTCAGGGTGGCCTTCATTTCACTCTGTGGCCCAGAAAGCTTTCAGTTTGCAGTAATCTTCCTGCTCCAGCTTCCCAGATGCTGGGATTACAGCCTGAGCCACCCCGCCTGGCTTATGAGAACAACATCGAGGGGCTGGAGGCGTGGCTCAGTGGTGAGGTGCACTTGCTGTTCTTCCGGAGGTCCCAGGTAGTTCTAACCACACATAACTCTAGTTCCAAGGGATCTGACACCCTCTTCTGGCCTCTGCAGACATCCTCAAGTGTGTGGCATATACTCATATAACACACACAGGTACACATGCACACACACATTGATAGAAATAAAAGTAGATCTTAATTTTTTTTTCAGAGTTAAATGCTAAAACCCGGAAACAACCCTAATGCCCTCAAGGTGCTAAAAGGCCGGGTACACTGTGCACTCACTGGTACCCTGGTGACCACTCAGAGATATAAAGGAATAAAACATGAATATAGATGACAACTACCCTGGATGAAAAAGTCAATCTTAAAAACTTACACTACAGCCGGGCGTGGTGGCACATGCCTTTAATCCCAGCACTTGGGAGGCAGACAATGGGCAGATCTCTGAGTTCAAGGCCATGTAGACATCTTTATATTGTTTTTTTTTTTTTTAATTGTAGGTGAGCCCTAGGCCTGGCAATGCACACTTATCTGCCACATTTGGGATGCTTAAGTAGGAAGACCATAAGTTTGGGGTCAGCCTTGGGCTGTATTATAAATATTACAGCTCTGAGGGGAAGGGCTTTCCCCACTGAAGTGTTACAGTTCTGGAGTGGATATCCACATGTGAGAGCTACCCTGGACAGGTGTAGATAAGAACTAGAGGAGAAGAGAGCAAGTTTAGCTAGGAAAGATTTCTGGATCAGTTTCAGATTGTTTGTGCAGTGGCAGAAGTTGCTACCATTGAAAATCAAGCATGCCAGCTCTGGCTACTGAACTGTACCAAAGCCAAACTGTTTGTAGTAACAGAGCATGGTTTTAATAAATCTTAAGTCCATGGAGGGAAGAGGAAAGAGGTGCAAAGGGACTCTGCTGGAGGAAATTTCTGTAAGCCCTAAGTGGGAGCCTAGAGGCAAAGCAGCCCAGGAGGGCATGGGGAAGCTGTGAGACTTCCCGGATGGAACTGAGAGAAGGGGCACAAGGTTGCAGAGGCCTACAGAGGCCAGGACGGCCTTAAGGAAACTGAGGGACTTAGCGGACAGCTTCTGAGGGAAGGAGACAAGGGAACGGGGAGGGTCCTAGTGGAGGGAGAGGAGTCTTAAGATCTAGCGAGCCTCTGGACAGTGGAGGTGCACACAGCACTTGGGAGGCAGAGGCCAGCCTGGTCTACAGAGTGAGTTCCAGGACAGCCAGGGCTACATAGAGAAACCCTGTCTCGAAGCCCCCCGCCCCCAAAATATTAAAGAACTAGAGAGTTGCCCTCACGGTAGGGCCCCAGAAGACACAGCAGGCTCCAGGAGCCAGAGAGAGGACACTTACCCATAGATGAGGAGAGGCAGGTGGTTGGAGCAGATGGAGAGAAGAAGCCGCCAAAGAGGCAGACTCTAGAATTCGGAACCAAATATGATGGATGGCAGAAGCCAGCAGAAACTAATGACCCAGACACACCTCTAGAGAGTCAAATTGGCAACTTGAGTCGGTTTGAAATGCTGAGACAAGGGCATGGCAGAAAGATGAAGATGGCATCCTCTTCCAGAGCTGCTTGAAGAGACAGAACTTGGGAAGGGAACAGCGTTGGGGGCGGGGGGTGTGCTTTGTGTGTTAGATGCTGGGCAGGTGGTGAGGAGAGAAGACAGTAACAGGCCGCCCTAAGGTTAACTTCTTTGATTCATATAGACGAGGCTTGGCGGCCACTAGAGCATACAGGCAAGGTGCCCATCCTTGGGTAGTATGGTCTAATTTTTCAAATAAGTATGCCATGGAAAGAGAAAGGATGAATTACATCCAGAAGATGTAGGGTGTGTACCTAGAGGAGGACCTGTTGAAGCTTAGAGAGGGTTTGGCAATGGGCAGAAGTAGGGGTTTACATCAAGTGTCAAGAGCCATCTCATGTAAAGGGCAGGCAAGAAGAGAGAAAGAAGGAACCTGAGAGTATCAGAAGCCAGCCATCCCTAGGAAGGATAAAATTTCATCCTTGGTGGTGGGGTCTGTGACGGACTGAATCAAGTCTTTTCTATCTAGGGCAGTGGCCTTGTGAGCTGGAGAAATAGCTAGTCCCAGATGAGTAACCTGAGGGGCGGGCAGCTGGACCTTAGAGGGGGAGACCCTACGTCCCGGCCAGACAGAAGGTAGAATAAGGTAGAGGTGTTTCCTTGGCTAATTTGCAGGGATGGACTACAAAAGAGAAGATTGTCCGTGCATTGTATACGCTTGGATTTAGGAAGAGGCACAGAGAGTAAAGCAGAGCCTACAGCCTGGCCAAACAGATGAGGGCTGTCCCAGAGCCCCTGGGTAGGGTGGTCTAAGTGAATTGGGTAGAAAGGTAAGTGTCTGGGTTGGTCCCAACTGGGAATCAAGAGGAATGGAAAAGAAGGTGTCTTTGAGGTCAAAGAAGTGACCAAAAATCAAGGTGGGGAGGAAAGGGTTAATTCAGCTTACACTTCCACATTGCTTCACCAAAGGAAGTCAGGACAGAAACTCAAAACAGGGCAGGGTCCTGGAGGCAGGGACTGATGCAGAGGCCATGGAGGGGTGCTGCTAACTGGCTTGCTCACTCTGCTTTCCTATAGAACCCAGGACCACAAGCCCCCAAATGGCACTACCACCATGGGCTGGGCCCTCCCTCACCGATCACAAATTGAGAAACTGCCCTACAGCTGGATCTCAGAGAGACATCTCCTCAACTGAGGCTCCCTTCTCTTTAATGACTCTTAGCTGTGTCAAGTTGACACAAAAACAGCCAGGACACGCTCTAATTTTATTATTTTTTAAAAATTTCCAAGTGTGTGTGTGTGTGTGTGTGTGTGTGTGTGCGCACATGTGTGCGCCCCCCCTCCCCCGCAGATTTATGCACAGGAATGCAGGTGACTACAGAGGTCAGAAGAGGGCATGGATCCTTCGGAACTAAAGTTACAGGTGGTTCTGAGCCATCCCCATGGGTGCTGGGAACAGAATTTGGGTTCTCTGGAAGAGCAGCAAGTGCTCTCTTAACAGCTGAGCCATCATCTCTCCAGCCCCAAGACGTTTTTTTGACCAGCATTGAACAGGGCGTTTGCACAGGGGCCCGTGAACTCATCCTGTGTTGCCTGGGGAGCAAGATTTGGCCTCGAAGGTAGGCGCCGTCCGTGAGTGCTTCTTGACCGGCGAGCAGAGTAGCTTAGTGTGTGAATTGCTGTCGGGATTTTGTCTCTCCTTTAACAACATCACCTAAATAAAGCAAGTGAGGTGTCCTCTAATTAGATAGAGGAGTGGAGAGGAAGACTAAGAGCCAGTGCTGACGGCAGGGTAAGGAGCTGGCTGCCACTAGGGGGAGGTGAGGGCGTTGGAAAAGAAGAGCATCTTGTCTTTCATTCCGGTTAACAGCTTTAACTCTTCCCCATGGTGGTGATGGTAACCACTTCCCAGCAGTACTTGAGGTTGGAAAGAAAGAAACTTCCAGTAGGTGAGTTAAAGTGATGGGAAACAGGAAGGTGAGATTTGGGCTAGCCTGGGCTACAGTAGCTACTTCCTGCCTCAAAGGACACTACCGCCATTGGACCCCAGAAATTTCAGTAGTTGGGAAGAAGTAGTGGTGATTGCCATCAGTTTGTAAACACGCGCCTCATCTCGGGACGACTGGCCATTTTTTCCCGGAAAGGCCCGTGGATAAGCTTTCTTTACCCCGAGCTAAACAAAAACTCTATATGGAACACAGGGGCCAGCGACATGACTCCGTGGGTTAAGGAGATCACTGCTAAACCTGACAGAGTTGCACTCTCGGTTCAAAGACAATCCCTGCCCTAAGGTAACAAGATGGAGAACAACAGAGGAAGACACCTAGCTAGCATCACGCTTCAGTGTGCACCAGACCACAGAGGGGAAATGCAGCTTTTTTATTCCCTCATAAAAATTTTACTCCTATAGCAGCATAAATCGCCAGCAGCCTCAGTTCCTGCGCCCTGCTTTGCTGTGTTAAGCTAAGACTGGATATGAAGCACAGGGTAGCAGCAATGTGTAAATGACAGCTCTTCCCTTGGAGTCTTCTTTTGCTCTGTCTGCTTTGACTTGTTATTCAGGAACAGCTTTTATTTGTCTGTCTGTCTGTCTGTCTGTCTGTTTATATTTTGTTATTGTTTGGGTTTTTTCTTTTCCTTTCTTTCTTTCTTTTTTTTTTTTTTTTTTTTTTTTTTTTTTTTTTTTGAGGTAAGAACTGGTGTGAGCTACAAGTGCCCTTTGAACTCACACTGTGAGCGAGCCTTGGCTTAAAGGCCCCAGGGCCAGGCCGATGGAACTTTCTTAATTTAGAGAGCACCACTGTTGGATAAGACCCAAGGCTATCTGTATGCCTCCCACACTTAACGCATGGAGATCAGGAACAGAAGAAAATGTAAGAAGATATGTAGGTGTCCAGCATAATAAGCCGGTTTCTCTCTTATAGGGAAAATATCTCAACAACAAGTGTTCTTTTGGCTTCTCTAAGGCACAGCACAATCATTTGAAGAAATTGGACTCCTTCTCATCACTCTCATACAGTTTCAAAACACCTGGGACAATTCCAAAGCTTAAAAAAAAAAATGTTTTAGTATCTGGGTGCAGATTCCTATCTAGCAGCCCCCCCCCTCCCCGCGCTGGGATTACAGGATAAGCTGCCATCCCTGGTTTAAATGCTGGTTGGAGTTAGAGATCCTGGAAACAGGTAACACATCCAGGGCTTCTGAACACTCATGTGCATGTGTGTTTTGCCTGCATGCATGTACCTGCACCACATGCCTGGCACCTCTGGAGGCCAGAAGAGGGTGTTGGGTCTCTTGGAACTAGAGTTACAGACAGTTGTGAGCCACCACACGAGGGGACTGGGAATGGAACCCAGGTAGTTCCTCCACAAGAGTATTAAGGGCTCTTAGCCACCATGCTGTCTCTCCTGGCCGTGAGCATGTATGGCTTTCAAGCTGAAATCTAACAGCAGGTGGCAGCAGAGTGCCTACAAATCTGAGCGCTTCCATCTGAAGGCAGGAGAAAAGCCCAAAGTTATCCAAACCATCCTATACCTGGCTTCTCCAGTTGTAAACCGAAAGACCTGTGCTCCAGCCACTTAGCTCTTTACAGGACCAGCATAGTCAGAAGAGGGAAGGGTTTGCGTTGGCTCCCCGTTGGAGGGTCCAGTCCCTCATGGCGGGGAGCCATGGTTCTAGAAGCTTTGGGCTGCTGGTCTCACTGTGTCTGCAGTCAGGAGGCAGAGAGGTGCCTGGCGGCACTCAGCTCACCGGCTTCCTTTTCTTTTTTTCTCTCTCTCAAGACCACAGATCAGGGCTTTTCGTTGGTTCTTCATCCTATCCCGTAGAGTGTGAGATGTTCTCTGTTTGTCCATTCAGTGACTGAAGAAATATGGGCCCCTCCCAACAGAGAAAAGCCAAGCGAAATCCCACCCTTCATTAGGTATGAACACACTTCCCTCGTTATCATTTAAATTAAACCACTTAGAATTTTTAGCTGCATTTTACATTTCTAAAAAATTTGGTGGGGAAGAGCTGCTACCATGGCATGTGAGTTGGGAGACAACCTTTGGGCATTGGTTCCTGCCTTCTGCTGTGAGGGTCCTGGGGATTGACCCCTTAAGTCAGTGACACAATTTAATTAAGTGAGAAACACAATTTAAAGATTTATTTATTTATTTATTTATTTTTATTAGATATTTTCTTCATTTACATTTCAAATGCTATCCCATTTCCTAGTTTCCTATCCAAAAGTCCCCTATACCCTCCCCCCCCCGCCCTGCGCCCTAACCCACCCACTCCTGCTTCCTTATTTATGAGTACAGCATTGCTCTCTTCAGATACACCAGAAGAGGGCGTCAGATCCCATTACAGATGGTTGTGAGCCACCATGTGGTTGTTGGGATTTGAACTCGGGGCCTCTGGAAGAGCAGTCAGTGCTCTTAACCACTGAGCCTTCTCTCCAGCCCAAGAAACACAACTTAAATATGGTTGTTTAGTGAGAAAACTGAGTGTGGCCAAATCTTATCTCGAGCTTAGTAATGGGGTGACTGGCTCAGGGGCATCCACCAAGCTCACAGAACATGACAAAGACGACAGGAAGTGGTGGGAGCATCCTGAGTGGACTGGAAGATGAAAATAAGGCTAGTGATGCTAACACACATCTGTCATCTTAGCACTTGGGGGGCAGAGGCATGGGAATCACTGTGAGTTAAGAGCCAGACAGGCCTACCATGGTGAGGCCTGGGTCAAAAATACAAAGGAAGGAAGGAAGGAAGGAAGGAAGGAAGGAAGGAAGGAAGAAAAGAAAAGAAAAGAAAAGAAAAGAAAAGAAAAGAAAAGAAAAGAAAAGAAAAGAAAAGAAAAGAAAAGAAAAGAAAAGAAAANAAAGAAAAGAAAAGAAAAGAAAAGAAAAGAAAAGAAAAGAAAAGAAAAGAAAAAGAGAAAGAGAAAGAGAAAGAGAAAGAAAAAGGAGGGAGGAAGGGAGGGAGGGAGGGGAGGAGGAAATGTGAGTTTTTCATGTAATTTCACCACTGATCCTCAAACGCCACCCTTGTCAGGGACCCAGCTCATTTGACATTTGGTAAGAATAAGGCTCAGAGACGTGGTACCCAGAGCCACAGAACACCAAAGTGTGGATGATGGGGGCCATCAAGGTGGGATAGCAGCTTACCTGGATTCAAGCTTCAGGACCCACCCAGTGGAAGAAGAGAATCAACCCGTCTAAGTTACCCTCTGACCTCCTCACATGCCCCTTGGTCCCCATGCAGAAAATAAACACATGTAATAGAAGTCTCTCAAAACTGAGATTGGAACAGTTTTTGCTGTCCTTTGGGCTGATTTCTCTCACTCTGTCACATCATGACACAGTGTGATTTAACAGCAAGACCGAGTGGCCATTTCTGCACAGACTCACCAGAAAGCACTCTTGCAAGGCTGATTCAGGAAAGCTGGGTGTGGTAGCCCACTAGGGAGGCAGAGCAGGCAGTTCTCCGTGATCAGCCTGGTCTACATAGAGTTCTAAAACAGACAGGGATACACAGAGAAAACTTGTTTCAAAACAACAAAAGCAGTGGTAGCTGAGCCCAGGTGTGGTGGTGCATGCCTATAATCCCAGCACTTGGGAAGCAGAGGCGGGACGATCAGTTTAAGGTCATCCTCAGCCATATATCCAGTTCAAAGTAGATTTAGACACATGAAGAAAATCCTGACTTTCAATGACTAACAGTGACTTGGTTTATTCTATATTTCTACAGTGAAAACCACTAGTAGTGGAGCCAAGTTACGAGGATCCTGCTCTCTCCAGTTGGCGGCAGGGAGAGGGAGAGTAATACACAACAAGAACCTTGTTCGCCATGTGTGTCTAGGGAAGGAGCCGAGCCAGCCCGTGTCATGCTCAGGAGCTGCAATGTCCTCAGAAGGCAGAAACCACAAAAGGAACGAAAGCTCCATTTCCCCAGCTAATTAGATGAGAAGAACTTTCTTGTTCCACGGGGATCTATAGAAAGAAGTGATAAAAAGAAATGTAAATATAATATGGATGGAGCAGGATCTATTTAAGAATAAACATGTATATGCATATCCATACATTCGAGCAATATCAATTAGTGTGGAAAAGGCCATGAATTTGAAGGAGAGGGATAAAGGCAGGAATCTCTGTTAAATGTGAACTGTTCCCTGCCCCCTTCTTCTATCTTTACCCTTTCCTAACAACCTTTTAAAAAGTATGCCACCCACAATGACCTTGTGTCTTTGTTGTTTGAGGGAGTTGAAGGGGACCAGAGGTCAGGACCGTGTGAAGGAGTCACCAGGAGAAAAGGGCAAATGTAGGTGCTAATTCTGAACGCAGGCCAAGCTTGGTTGGCGAGGGAGTGCCACCTTGGGCTAGCTGGGTAAATCCTGAGGTGCTGAAGAAAGCTGGCACAAGGTTAAGTGTGGCGCTGCTTGTCTGTGATGTTAGCACTTGAAAGGCTGAGTGAGGCAAGAGGGCCAAAGTGAGTTCAAAGTCACCCAAGAGACTGGCATGAATTTCTGTACCTTCATGACTTCATAAATAAAGGATTCATTTTTGCGTTGATTCTATCATCTTCAATATATGTAAATAAATGTATTCTTTTCTTTCCATATTGTCAAGAACGTATAGGGTTGGACAGATGGATTAGCTGTTAGGAACCTTACTTCTCAGTTGTGTGGATTGGTGTTCAGATTCCACATAACAAATCAGGCATCCTTGTAAATTCCTGTAATCCCAGTTCTGAAGGGGCAGGAGATAAGAGGATCGCAGTGGGTTGCTGGTTTCCAGCTCAACTGAAATTCAGGCTCAAGCCCCAGGTTCAAGGAGAGAGCCCCATCTCAAAAGAATTAATGGAGAATGTCTGGGGAAGGAGGCAGCATCCTAGTCTGGCCTCCACGAGATTATACCCTACCTGCACACAAGCACACACATGCAAGTAAAAGGTTACCCCCTTCACTTAAAGCATTTTAATGTCTTCAGCACATTCACATGATCAGCACCGTTACGCTTGTGCTTTGGGGACAGGAAAGACAATGAGGGCTATACCTTGACAGATGTCTGATATCTGAGCTGCTTCCTGAGTGAATAACAGATAGTGGGTACTCACAGCGGGTACACGGGACCAAGGGATGATTCATGTTCCAAGCAAGATGGAACAGGACGGCATGAGACTGGGGCTACTCAGAAAGGCACTCGGTTTAAAATTTGTGTGAGTTTTCTGTCTCTAGGACAAATCACTGGATATATGATTTCAAGGGGAAATGGTTTAGCTTGATTTATGTTTTCAGAGTGTTCGGTCCCATAGTTTCTACCATTTCCCAATGATGTCATTAAATTATGATCCCTTTGATGAGTTAATCCATCCATGAGTCCAGAGCCCCGTGATTCAGATGATTCAGTCATCTTACAAAATCCTGACCTTTCAACCCTGCTGCACCAGGGACCAAGCTTTTAACACACGAGTCTTTATGAGTCGTTCCAAAGTCTAAGACGGATGACTTATTTCTAGATAAATCTAACCAAGGTTGACTTTGGGTAACTGAATCTCTAGAACAGCAAACCAGTGACAACCCTGTTCCATAGCCCAACTCGGGAGGTTCTGGCCCAGTTCCTCTGAGCATAGATACCACCTGGCCAGGCCTGGGCCAACTCTGACTGTAAAAACCTAAAAGTGTTCTTTGTGTCACCTGTCAAAACTGAGGTCTTGAAAAGAAAGAAGTCAGCCGGGCATGGTGGCGCACGCCTTTAATCCCAGCACTCGGGAGGCAGAGGCAGGCAGATTTCTGAGTTCTAGGCCGGCCTGGTCTACAAAGTGAGTTCCAGGACATCCAGGGCTACACAGAGAAACCCTGTCTCGAAACCCCCCCCCCCAAAAAAAAAAGAAAAAGAAAAAAAGAAAGAAGTCCAGAGCTGGCAAGATGGCTCAGCAGGAAAGAGCACTGACTGCTCTTCCTAAGGCCCTGAGTTCAAATCCCAGCAACCACATGGTGGCTCACAACCACCCGTAATGAGATCTGACACCCTCTTCTGGTGCATCTGAAGATAACTACAGTGTACTTATGTATAATAATAAATAAAACTTTGGGCTGGAGAGAACAGGGACTGAGGGAGTGGAGTTGACTGGAGCGAGTGGGGTTAACCAGAGCGAGCAGAGGTCCTAAAAATTCAATTCCCAACAACCAAATGAAGACTCACAACCATCTGTACAGCCACAGTGTAATCACATGCATAAAGTAAATAAATAAATCTTTGAAAAAAGAAAAGAAGTTCAGAGCTGGCTGGCTGGCTCAGTGGATAAAGGCACTTTCCATGAAAACCTGACAACCTGAATTGGATCCCTGGGTTCCCTGATAGAATGAGAAAACCTCTTTGGACCTCTGCAAGCTCAATATGGTACATGTCCCTCCCCTAATATTAAATGTGTATTGGCTGGGTTTGTGTCAACTTGACAGAAGCTGGAGTTATCACAGAGAAAGGAGCTTCAGTTGAGGAAATGCCTCCATGAGATCCAGCTGTAAGGCATTTTCTCAATTAGTGATCAAGGTGGGAGGGCCCATATTGGGTGGTGCCATCCCTGGGCTGGTAGTCTTGGGTTCTATAAGAGAGCAGGCTGAGCAAGCCAGGGGAGTCAAGCCAGTAAGTAACATCCCTCCATAGCCTCTGCATCAGCTCCTGCTTCCTGACCTGCTTGAGTTCCAGTCCTGACTTCCTTTGGTGATGAACAGCAATGTGGAAATGTAAGCTGAATAAACCCTTTCCTCCCCAACTTGCTTCTTGGTCATGATGTTTGTGCAGGAATAGAAACCCTGACTAGGACAAAATGTAAACATTTTTTTTTTAAAGAAATAGCTAATTTATCTAAGGAAAGATGCCCATCTTACCAGTAACCAGGTGTCCTGGCTGCTTTTATGTCAAGCTAGAGTCATCTGAAAGAAGGGAACCTCAGTGGAGAAAATGCCTCCCTTAGATTCAGCTCTGAGCCATTGTCTTAATTAGTGATTGATGGGGGAAGGCCCAGCCCATTGTGGGTGGACCTGAGCTGGAGGTCCTGGGTTCTATAAGAGAGCAAGCTGAGCAAGCCATGTGAAGCAAGCCAGTAAGCAGCACCCCTCCGTGGTCTCTGCATCAGCAGTGGAGACCAAATAATGTTCTAAATTTCCAATATGTTTCCAACTTCTTTACATTTTGGCTTAGAGTTCTGTATGCTCTCATAGTAGGGTCTCCCTGAACCCCAATGTTCAGTTTTATCACCTCAATTTGAGGTCACCGAGATCCTACTCCTGGCCTTTGTTCTTATTTATGTCAAGGGTTTTGTAAATGTAATTTGCTCAGAAATGTCATCAGGTTAACATCAGAAGTAACTTTTGTCAACTATGAGATAGAACAGTTGATAAAAAGATTAACAGTAAGTCATGTCACCCATGAGACATAAAGGTTACCTTCAACAGTAGGTCATGTTAGCTGCGAGAGAGGGACATTAGTGTGTCGTGAAGAGAACTTTTTACCCACTAGCACATTCTCACCCTAAACACAGAGCCCCAAATAGTCACTAGGTAGATAATCAGAGAAATCCCAAGTAAGAGACATTCTGTAAGACCCTTGAGTAAAGCTGTCAGGTCTACAAAACCATGGACTCCGGTTTTGCTGTCTGGGAGATGAGGCAGAGCGATTGTGGGTTCAAGGGCAGCCTGAGATACATAGCAAAACCATGTCTCTTAAGAAACCAAAGCAAAACAAAGTTAGCAAAACCAAGAGAAAGCTGCAAAATGGCTACATCAAGAAATCTGAAGAGGCGTGACAACCAAATGTTGTCTGAATAAAAAAAAAAAAAACGGCCTTAGGTATCCATATTGGCCCATGAATGGCGACACAACACATTTATATATGAGTTTAAGGAATTGATTAGGACTAGCAGTCACCGCAGTGGTAATACATACCTAACTTGTGTGAGGCTCTGGGTTCAAAGCCAGCCTCAGCTACATAGTGAATTTGAAGCTAGTCTAGGCTATGTCGCGAAAGCTTATCAGAGAAAGGGGTTGATGGGGTAGTTTATAAGGTGTGGTATGCTTATAAGTTTACATGTTCATACAACACTAAACAGCTAAGGGAAAACATGGATGCTATTGGGTATGCTGATATGGATAATGTAGTGGTGGAAAGTGAACCTGTTAGAAACTAACTTGGCAGTTCTCTAACGATTCGGTGCCCACGTCCATTGCTGTTGGATCCTGTGACTGGATATCTGAAGACTTAGTTGTGGGAAGGACTTCTGCAAGTGAGGTTGGTGCGGTTGGTGCTGCAGTTGGTGAAGAAGCAGCTGCCACACCTATTGGCTTGGAGAAGGGTTGTTAGTGTTCTGTGGTTTGAATGGTGTTCAGGTTTTGTCTGGGTTCCAACGTGATACCCAGGTACTCTTAAATGTTTTACGTTTTAAGCTACTAAGACGGCACTGCCTGGCAGTAGAAAATAAATGTCATCAGTCTAAGACCGAGACAGCCTGAATAATGTCTGTCCATCGGCAGCTAGAGAGTTAGAAATGTAGGGGAAAAGCAATCCTGGATGTCAAAGTTTACACCTGCACGTGCACATAGAGTTCCTGCCACGTATTTTGTTAACAGTTGCCATTTCGAGCTGGGTATGGTGGCACACTGTTGTAACCCCAGTGCTTGGGAAGTGGATGCAAGAGGACCAGGGGTTCAAAGTCATTTCAGCTACATAGGGAACCCAGGCTCAGACAGGGATACACAGAGCCCTGTCTCCAAGACAGCGATGACAACAACAAACCTATTTTATAAAAGTTGATGGTTCAGCAGTAGAGAGCAAGTATTGCTCTTACAAAGGTCAGAGGTCAACCCCCATCACTCACATCAGGCAGCTTCCAACAGCCTATAACTCCAGCTCCAGATGGTCCATCTCTGGCCTCTAAGAGGAACTGCATTATGTGTACAAAGCCACACACCAGCACGCTTAGTTTTTTGTTTTTGTTTTTGTTTTTAATTAAAATAAATGAAGCTAGGCATGTTAGCATATGCCCTTGCAGGCAGATCTCTGTGAGTTCCAGAACAGCCAGGGCTAAAGACATCCTGTCTTAAAAACAAGCAAGCAAACAAACAAATAAACAAAACAAAAGTCCACCAATAGAAGTTAAAATAAGTGTTTGCATGGCAAATGCTTTGAATGTGGAGAGGTTCTGTAAGAAGAAATGAGAAAGACTTCCTTGGGGTGGAGAGGCGGCTTTCTAGCTAAGATTCATGGCTGTTCTTGCAAGAAGACAAGAGTTCAGATCCCAGCACCTGCAGAGCAGCTCATACGTGCCTGTAACTCCAGCTCAGACACACTTTTAACAATTTGTAAGCCCATACAAAGTTTTTAGCATGAGTAGAAATTGAATTTGTTTTTTGATGACAAATCAACCTTAGCTTACTATAACCTTTTAATTTTATGCACCAAACAAACAAACAAACAAACACAAAACAAAACAAAACAAAACAAAACACCCACGTAGGGCTGAAGAGATGGCTCAGCAGTTAAGAGTACTGACTGCTCTTCCATTAGGTTCTGAGTTCAATTCCCAGCAACCACATGGTGGCTCACAACCATATGTAATGAGATCTGATGCCCTCTTCTGGTGCGTCTGAAGACAGCTACAGTGTACTCATATACATAAAATAAACAATTCTTAAAACAAACAAACAAACAAAAAAGGCGTGGTGGCACACGCCTTTATTCCCAGCACTTGGTAGGCAGAGGCAGGTGAATTTCTGAGTTTGAAGCCAGCCTGGTCTACATAGTGAGTTCTAGGACAGCCAGGACTATACAGAGAAACCCTGTCTCAAAAACAAAACAAAACAAAACAAAACAAAACAAAACAAAACAAAACAAAACAAAAAAACCAAAAACCAAAAACCAAAAACCAAAACCAAAACAAACAAAGAAAACCCCTCTTTGACTCTTTTTAATAACCCTTTGCCTAAAATACAAACTCACACTACACAGCTATAAAACTTTTTGTTTTGTTTTTTTTTTTCTTTCTGTATATCTGGGATTTGAGCTCAGGACCTTTGGAAGAGCAGTCAGTGCTCTTACCCGCTAAGCCATCTCACCAGCCCTCCTCCCCAGTCTTTTTAAAACTTTCTGTTAAAAACCAAGATTCCAGCACACACAGTAGACAGGGTTTGTTTACACCAGTATTGTTACAAACCTGTGACTACAATGTTGCACTGTGATGTTCTTTTTAAAAATGTACTGTGCTTGCGTTATCTACTTCATCACATGTGTTTGTCTGTTTGTTTATGTGCGTGCCACAGTGAGCCTGTGGAGGCCAGAGGGCAGTTTAGAGAGTCCTTTCTCTCCTTCCACCATGTGGGTTCCAGGGATGGAATTCAGGCTGTCAGACTCAGAGGCCATAAGCATCTTTTCCCCACTGAGCCATTTCATCGGCCCTGTGATGCTCAGTGATTCTCTGTGATGCTCTGACGACCATGACTTCACCAGCAATTGGAATGGCTCTATCATAATCTTACAGGACTGGGGTCAAATGTCCTGTTCATTGTCGATCAGAAGTGCCATTGGGTGTCTCATGACTGTATGAGATTTGAGAGTCAAAGCATTTCTGTGTGTTTAAAAAACAAACTTAGATATCCAGAAAGTCAGAACTTTGAGTATCTGAGTATTGGTTACATAATTCATCATCATCATCATCATCACCATCACCATCACCAACATCATCATCATCATCATCATCATCATCATCATCATCATCATCCTTGGTTCAGTAGCATATGTTATTAGACCCACTATGTGTTAGGACCAGACTCTAGCAGCAGCCTCCATAGCTTATCCCTAAGGTCAGCCTAGTCTTTCCCATGATGCTCCTGTGTTCCTCCAAAGGACCCTCTCTCCTCACCCCCCCCCCGCCACCCCTCAGTTCTAATGTGGAACCTTTCTTCTTTCCAGTGAAACTGAATCTTAAAAGGGGGTGTGTCCATCCCTAGTAGAGCCATTGATGACACACTCAAAGATATCTTCCTGGGAAACCCTGGGAACTGTCAGGCCTCCTGGAATACCAGAAAGAGCAAACCAAACAGGAAGGAATGGATTCCATGGCACACACTCTTTCAAAACGTTCTTTCTTCATGTCACCTACCTGCTGGCTGTGCCCTTTTAAGCTGGATAAATGTCTCAAACTTGCTACTGTGTGTGAAATCTAGGCAGCTGGCCAGAGGCAGCCAGCCAATGGGAACTTGAGTCTGTTGAGCTGCAGGTGAACCAGTACAAGCCACTCTCAGTGTCTGACTGTCAAAGCCACAGCTTCCTAATAGAATTAACTTCTCGATCCAGAGACTAATGCGTTCTCATCCTTACTCAAATGCTATCTGTACCAATATCTACCTTCTGATTTCCATATATAGAATTCAGCAACTCTCCCTGTGCCTATTTTAATTCCTGCCAGCTTCCCTGATCCCTGCAAGTGACACTCATTTTGTATTTTATTTCAAAGTCAAGTCATTGCTAAGTAGTCCAGGCTAGCCTTGAACTCACCAAGCCTCCTGCTTAGCCTCCCAAATGCTAGGATCAGACACAGGAGCCAACACCACATGGCTGAGTTCTGTGCTCTTTTGGGGGGGGGGATCCTTTTTTTATTTTTCTTTTCTTTTCAAGGCGCTACATAGTCAGAAGTGAATTAGTCCTTTCCATAATGAACTTAATTCATGGTCAAACTCTCCAGTGTCACTGAATGGATTAGCTGAAGAGCCCTTCTGCCCCATACCACCCCGCCAGGGTACATGGTAGAATCCTGTAGGTTCTACCCTGCCTCTCACCTTCTGAAGCCTGACTACTGACTGGGACCTACGTATCTGAAGAGACCTGGAACTGTGTGGTGGGACCATGAGAGTGGGGAGGAACAATCTAGAAGGCTGGCTACTCCACTCACACAAGCAACCCACAGTTGCCTGTTCCTCTGAGAATTTCCTCCCTTGACGTCTGCATTTTCTTTATGTTTAACTAGACCCCATTCCATAGTTGATTGTAAATATTTTAACTTAGAAACAACAGTAACAACAACAGAAAATCCAAGTTTGGGATACAGTTCAGTTGTTAGAACATTTGTTTGCCTAGCATTAATGTTGCCCAGGTTTGAGTCCCAGCACCACATAAACCAGGGGCTGTGGCACGTGCTTGTCACCCCACACCTCATGAGGTAGAAGAGCAGACTCAGAACAGTGGCATCTTTTGGCTATGTAATACATTTAAGGGCATCCTAGGCTGCTTGAGACTCCTATCTCCAAGTAGTTAATTAATTACCTCACTAGCAAAAGGTGAGGTGTGTCTCCTAGTTAAGTTTCTCATCTTAAAAAACTTTTAAATATGTTCTTACTTTATTTTCTCATGGAGGGAAGGGCATGCGTGTGGATGCCATAGGAAAACCCATGGGAGTTGGTTCTGTTCTACCACGTAAGTTCTATGGATTAGACATAGGTCGTCAGGGTTGGAGGTATTCACCTTTATCTGCTGAGCTATTTCATATGTCTAACATCTCATCTTTATGGATATTTTTAAGGTAAAGAAATACCCAACAAAAACAACAACATGAAAGTGATTTCTCTCAATAGGGTTTCAGCTGAACGGCCAGTTTTGTTTTGTTTTTTTCCCCCGTTACCATCTTCTTAGTAGGTCAACAGTGGGCAACTTGTGACTTGGCCTTTTGACCGTGAACATGCTTTGGTTGTGGTCACCTCATAAGCTCTTTATCTGTCTTCTCCATTTCTTCATTTGTATAGGTGAGAGACCATTGGCACAGCAGTGAGCTTCTTTACAAAGATGCTGTGATGTAACAAGTTCATTATCAGGCCCTTCACACTCAGGGTTGGCAAGTTGTTGAAATGCCGGTTAGAGGGAGTCTTGGACTTTCCGGGAAAGGGGTTGTTTAAGGAAACCTGACCTGTTCACTCTGCTACTGAGCAACTCAGTTTCATTACTAGTGGCTCTCGGCCCATTACTAGTGTTAGCTCAGCCTTGTGAAATTTCTACAACATCTGAGATTAAAAACATGCCGGATCTCATGGAGTCGTCTATACACGACTTCTTGACAGTAGCTTGAGAGTTTTAAAATATAGTTTGAAAACAAAATGCATGGTTGATTCTACACAGTGATATTCCAGCTTAGGGCATTAGTTAATATCTTCACATGGGCATTTATAAAAAAAAATTACTTTTGTTTATTGTTCCAATACTAACAGGTTCCTCTTCCCACATGGACTTTGTTTCCTTTACTTAACATACTATTGAGACTGTAAAGTTCTTTGCAATAAAAAACATCCTTACTAAGTAAAACCTGCCTCTGATGGGCCGGCAGCGAAGCAGGAAACACCTTAACCGTTTTGAATGGTGTTTGTGCAACTCGGTTCTTCGATAATTTCATATGATGTGTTTTGGTCACGATCACCCAATTCCTCCCAGGGCCACTTCCCATCCCAATTTTGTATCCTTTTGTTTTTTTTAAACCGATGGAGTTCAATTTGTGCTGCCCAAATACTTTTGGATGTACTGCCTCCCACTGGAGTATAGTGATCTTCCCGGGAGCTACACTGTTGGAGAAATTTCCCTCTCCTCTCTCTCTCCCTCTCTCTCCCCCTCTCCCCCTCTCCCCCTCTCCCTCTCTCCCTCCTCTCTCCCTTCTCTCTCTCTCCCTCCTCTCTTTCTCTCCCTCCTCTCTCTCTCTCTCTCTCTCTCTCTCTCTCTCTCTCTCTCTCTCTTCCTCCCTCCCTCCCCCCTCCCTCCCTTCCCCCCTCTTTCTGCCACGATCAATTGCCAATCAGTCCTTGGCTAGAGGTGAGACTTCATGCCTACCTCTCTCGGTGACAGGATTAGGTACGGCTTGAGCCTGCACAGATTTCGTGCATGCTGTCATAACTGCTGTGCGTTCATCTGCGCAGTTGCCTCCCTGGGTCTGGAAGATGCTGTTCCCTTGTAGCCGTCCTCCCCCTCTGGCTTTTACACCCTCTCTGCCATCTCCTCAGCAATGATCCCCGAGTGTTGGGAAAAAGGGGTAACATTATTGTTCTTTGAAGCAGGGCCTCTGTGGGAGAGGCTGGCCCTGAACGCCTGATCTTTCGGGGAGGGGGGCTGCCTCCTGGGATCGCAAGCATGCAGCACCACATCCGGTTTTGCGTTCTGTTTCCTACCCATCCTTACATGTGGCTTAGGATATAAAATCTCGCTGTAATGGGCGTCGTCATACCCCTCCTGGAACAAACTCAGGAGGCCCCAGTTGCCACTTCATCTCATTGCGTCCAGCGCTGCAATCTTACTTCTTGCTCAAGCCGTCTGAAGCAAGACATGCTATGAGTTAAGTGAAGCAATCGCGTTGCTTACAGATCAGCAGAAAGCGAGAACAGGAGTCCATGATTCAAGGCCAGCCAAATCCCCAGTGCTCGGGCAAGCTGCGTGGGGCAGGTGGAATCTTGTCAGTGTGCACTGCGTTTGCCCCACAGCGGAGACCTTGGAAAGCAGCCCACCCTACCTGCTTTACACCCTATCTGTCCAAGCACCTATAGAACGATCATAGTCTCCATATCCTAGGTCTGTAAATCAGTGGCTGTGTTACTTTATATGGAAAAAGAGATATTACAGATGTGATTGTGTTAAGAAGATATCAAAGGGGCTGGAGAGATGGCTCAGAGGTTACTGAAGAAGAGCACTGACTGCTCTTCCAGAGGTCCTGAGTTCAATTCCCAGCAACCATATGGTGGCTCACAACCATCTGTAATGGGATCCAGTTACCCTCTTCTGGTGTGTCTGAAGAGAGAGACAGTGTACTCACATAAAATAAATAAATCTTTTTTAAAAAAGGTATCTGGGGCTAGAGAGATGCCTCAACAGTTAAGAGCACTGACTGCTCTTCCAGAGGTTCTGAGTTCAAATCCCAGCAACCACATGGCTCGCAACCATCGGTAATAGGTTCTGATGTCCTCTTCTGGTGTGTCTGAAGATAGCTACAGTATACTTACATATAATAAATAAATAAATCTTAAAAAAAGAAAAGGTATCTAAGTTGGGCATAGTGGTATTGAGAAGGTGGGTTTCACTGTGGAAGGTGGGTGTCATTGTAGCTCCCCAAGGGAAACAGTGTTAGTTCTTGTGAGTCAAATAATGCCTTAGTAATCCATTTCTCTATTATTCTCCCGGCCCAGTCTGTCTCTGCCTGCCTGTCCCTTCATTGTGGGAAGAATAGTCTGTGGAGGTCGCAACTTGAAATGAGTTTTCTCCTTTCTCCGTGTGGTGTCCAGGGACTGACCTCATGTCTCAGGCTTGTCCACAAGCCCCTTTCCCCCACTGAGCCATCTTGCCAGCCCTTATGGTTCTCTCTCTGGTACACTCAAGCACTTTTGGAAGTCAACAAGTTGATCTAAGTACAAAAAACTTAAGTCAGTCTACTGTTACAAAACCAGAAATGGGAATATGTAATCCTGTGTAATTAAGGACAACCCTGACACCATTCTCAATGCAGAAGCAAAGGGCTTTCATAGGGATAATTCAAATTAGCCACTTTGTTAGGCTCTACCTGTTTAGATGGATTTAAAAAAAACTTTAATTACATTTGTGTGTGTGTGTGTGTGTGTGTGTGCGCGCACTTGTGCGCGTGCACTTGTGTCAGGGCACATACACGGAGGCCAGAGGGCAACCTACAGGAATCAGTTCTTACCCAACCTAGTCTCAAGGAAGAAAGAAAAAATTAGGAGAGGAAGGCAGGGAAGAACAGGGAGTGTGGTTAAAGCTTAGTCTACGTCTACATGAAAACCCTCTTGGGAAATTATGCGCAACAAATGTACACCCCTAAGAAGTACACTTTAGAAAAAGAACCATTTGGCCAGTGAGATGGCTCAGAGGTAAAGGTGCTGACTACCAAACCTCACAGCCTGAGTGGGAGGGGGACAATCCCATGGGGGTGGTGATGTCTGCCCATAATACTCAGTACTTGGGAGCTGAAAGCGACAAGTCTCAGGCTTCATCTGTCTTTTGGAGCTTCCTTCCAACCCCTCTAGGGATCTCTTTTCACAGCTGCTTCAAGCATGGTGACCCTGTGGTCTCCAGGACTCCACTCATCCAGCTTGCAGGGCAATACGCCTGTTAGAACTTGCCCGGGAGTGGGAGCATTGATGGGAGCCAAGAATTTAAGTAGCTTCATCTTTTATGAAATCAGGAGAGGATCCAAGTTGGTCCACGTTGTCGACACAAAGCATTTTATAAAATTAAACCTTGCAGACTCAACACTATACCACGCAACTGCGGTAGACTTCCAAGCGGATATTCTGCTCTGAACACAGCAGGAAAGCCCTTCACAACCAGATTCCTTGTGGGTAGTTCAAGAACCTTAGGTGATCGCCAGTCCTTTTTGGACCAGGAGTCATGGCACCTGCTTTTAATTCCAATATTTGAGAGGCAGAGGCAATGGTATGTCTGTGAGTTCCAGGCCAGGGATACTTGGGACTCTATCTCAAAGGGAGAGATAAAGATAGACAGACGGCAGACAGACAGACATTGAGGTTGAGATTGAGGTCTGATTACTGCAGGCCAATCTCAGGGTTGGGAAGGAACTTTCTCCTACATAACCCTCTTTCCTCCTTCTTTTTGCTCTTACTCACAGATGATATCTGCCTGTTTTCCTGGCACACACATGCACCATACACACACACACACACACACACACACGAGAGAGAGAGAGAGAGAGAGAGAGAGAGAGAGAGAGAGAGAGAGAGAGAGAGGCAGAGGCAGAGGCAGAGGCAGAGGCAGAGGCAGAACAGATGGAGCTCTGTGAGTTTGAGATCATCTTGGTCTTCAGAGGGAGTTTCAGGANAGAGAGAGAGAGAGAGAGAGAGAGAGAGAGAGAGAGAGAGAGAGAGAGGCAGAGGCAGAGGCAGAGGCAGAGGCAGAGGCAGAACACCCTTTGTGCCCTTGGACTAGATTCTGAACTTTCTGCAACAGCTTGCAAGGCTTTGTGTAAGCATTAGGTCCCTGCCCATCGGCTCCCATTTCATCTTCTCAGGTTGCACCACCATCTTCCCCAAGCATCCCTCAGTTTACTCCTTTTCAAACACAGCTCCCTCCATTGACGGCTTCATCTCTGTTAGGTAAACGTTTTCTAAGGTGTCCTTTTTAATCCCTCTGTGACATCTCAACTGTACGTTTTTGTTATCTCAGAGATTGTCAGGAGAATTATTACAAACAAGGTCTTATGAGATTGAAGTCTGATTACTGCAGGCCAATCTCAGGCTTGGGGAGGAACTTTCTCCTACATAACCTGACTCTTTCCACCTTCTTCTCTGCTCTGATTCATAGATCGTATCTGTCGACTTTCCTGGCACATCCGCGTTGATTTTTATGATCCAGCTGTCCTTTAAATTATATGAGACATAAAGGAGAGTTACCAAATGACCATCACGCCTGTCTGTAGGCTGGCCAGGATGTTTGCTTTTTCTAAACGCTCTCTGTCTCTTTATGAAGAGTCAAGTTACAATCTAGAGTACTTTCAGCCCAGGTCAAAGCGCTGGCTGTGGTCAGCTTGCTTGCAATGGTGCTCCAGTTTTGTTCTCTTTAAGAATGTCACATTTCTTTTTCTTTTTCTTCTTCTTTTTGAATGTAGAAATGAAGCTACGGTATCACCCATAGCTAAGCAAACACTCCATCTCTCAGCTGTATTCTTGGTCTTTTTTCTCCTCCCCTCCCTCCCTCCTCTCCCTCCCCTCCCTCCCTCCTCTCCCTTCCCTCCCTTCTCTCCTCTTCTCTTCTCTTCTCTTCTTCCCCCTTCCCTCCTTCCCTTCCCTTCCCTTCCTTTCCCCCTTCTCTCTTTCTTTTTTTATTCTGAAACAGAAACCTGCTATGCAACCCCGGCTGAAATGATACTTGCCACATAACCTAGACGGTCTTGAACTTAAAGATCTTTCTTCCTTAGCCCTCTGTCTAACCTAATTTCCTTTTCCAGTGTTTATTATTAGTACATAGTAACTATACTGAATAATGAATTTTATTGCAACATTTTCCTTAAAACATTAACACTCTTATGGCCTTCTGACCTAAATTCCATCCCTAGAATCTATGTGCTGTAAAGGAGAGAGCCAACTCCTGAAAATTGGCCCCACACATGTATGCGTGTGCTCACAAGCACACATGGGAAAACACACACATAGGAACCCCTATACACACATATGTGCATGTGTGTGTATGCTCACAAGTACACACAGGAAAACCCCTACACACACACACACACACACACACACACACGTAGAAACATAACAAAATTAAAAATTAAGGGGGCTGGTGAGATGGCTCAGTGGGTAAGAGCGCCGACTGCTCTTCTGAAGGTCCTGAGTTCAAATCCCAGCAACCACATGGTGGCTCACAACCATCTGTAACGAGATCTGATGCCCTCTTCTGGGGTGTCTGAAGACAGCTACAGTGTACTTACGTATAATAATAAATAAATCTTTAAAAAAATTAAAATTTAAAACCATATTTTTTTTAAAAAAGAACTATTTATTTACTTTATGTATATGAGTACACTGTTACTATCCTCAGACACACCAGAAGATCCCATTACAGATGGTTGTGAGCCACTATGGGGTTGCTGGGAATTGAACTCAGTGCCTCTCTCCAGCTCTCCAAAGCATACTTCAATCATATCCTCATTACTATTACCTTCCTCTCCTCCAAGTCCGCATCGCTAGAGACCTTTATCCTACCTTTGTGATCTGTATCCTACCTTTGTGATCTGTATCCTACCTTTGTGATCTGTATCCTACCTTTGTGATCTGTATCCTACCTTTGTGGTCTCTGACTCCTCCCCCCTTTCACTGACAGTTTCACATATGAGAGAAAACACTACACACTTTCCTTTCTAACACTCGTTCCTTTTATTAGTGTATCTTTAGCTTCATCCATTTTCCTACAAATGGCATGATTTTGTTTCTCATTATGGCTGAATAATACTCCTGTGTGTGTGTGTGTCTGTGTGTCTGTGTGTGTCTGTGTGTCTGTGTGTCTGTGTGTCTGTGTTTCTTTCTCTGTTTATCCATTGGACAAGTCTCTATGCTGGTTTCCTAACTTAGCTACTGTGAGTAGTGGAAACTTTTGACAGATTTGGAATTCTTAGATGACCATACTTTTCACTCTGCTCCTTGAATTTGCTGTTACACTGTCTTTCTGGCCCCATGGCTTCCGGTAGGAAATCCCCTGTTTGTCTTACAAAGATGTCCTTGAACGTGGCTATTATTTACTGTTGAGATTGCCAGTGTCTTTCAACAGCTTGATTATCTATCTTGTTGTGAGTTACCTTCTGTTTATTCCACTTGTGATTTGTTGGGTTCTCTCTCTCTCTCTCTCTCTCTCTCTCTCTTTGTTTTTTTTTTCTATTAAAGCAGAGTCAACTAATAGTAAGAGAGAGGGGAAAGACAGTGTATGTGTATACATGTGTGTATACGTGTGTACATGTATACATGTGCATTTATGTGTGCGTGCGTGTGCATGCATGTGTGCATGTGTATGTTTGTGTGTACACATGTGTGGTGTATATGTGTGTACGTATCTGTGTACATGTGTGTGGGGACACACACATTTGCACACCACACATATGGGTGCCACAACGTGTAATTGACAGTCAGAGGATAACCTGCAGGAGTCTGTGTTCTCTTCATCCACGCTACCTCACGGGAGACAAGTGTCTGGCCCAGCTCTCCCACACTCAAACCCTAGTGGCTGGCTTGCCCTCTCCCCCACCACCAGGGTCATCTCTTCTGTACTGCCCAGGCAAGGTGCAGGGCCCACTCTCCTGAGTGCTGCAGCTGGCTAGGGGTTGGGTCAGCTTTCTTGTTCTCATGCCTATATGACCAGCTCTCCCATGATGCCCAGGCAAGGGGTGGGGCCAGTTTTGCACATCACTCAGACATCAACATATCCAGAGCAGCACAGAACAGACCAAGGATGTCCACCTTTGGTGGTAACAGACCCCTGTTGCTACAGGGCCATGAACTCAGATGTGACACTCCCGTGGCAGCCCAGGCCAGGAACCCACCATGGTTCCAGTGACATCACCAGCTACTCAGATCAGGCTGTCCCTCAGCACCCTGAGTCCCCAGCTCTGCCTCTCCTCATGGTGCCATGTCCTTCTGCTTCTCTTTCTTTTCTATTTCTCCACCACTTGCTTGTTCCTCTTAGCAGGATCCAGGGGCTCTGAGAGTCTAGGGCTGTCTCAGAAATGGCCTCATCTGTGCATTATGGAACCGGGCAGGGGTCACCTCAAGCATGGTCTGCGCCCCTCAATCTGCACAGCACCGGCGGACTGGACTGGAGGTCGTCACGGGCTTGCTCTTTTCAGGGAGCGTTAGGTTACTGATCATTCAGATGTGCACAGGTCAGGACACTGAGCATAGACTTAGCCTCTCTCCTCTCTGCCACCTACTGATGGAAACGTGACACAGCAGCCACCCCTGAGGAGCCTTTAGGGGTGGACCTAGCTCATAATTTTTAATCAGAAGTTTGTCTCATGAATGTTAGGTAAGTACTTGACCACTGAGATTGGATGTTTAAATAATATAACGCTTAGAAAGAAGATCCTTGTCCATCTTCTCACCAGATTTTGTGGCTGCTGTTTGTGGTAGATGTTGACTTAGTGATTGATGCTTAAGGGCTAATTCTTTTTTTTTTTTTTTTTTCTTTTTGGTTTTTCAAGACAGGGTTTCTCTGTGTAGCCCTGGTTGTCCTGGAACTCACTGTGAAGAGCAGGCTGGCCTTGAACTCAGAAATCTGCCAACCTCTGCCTCCCAAATGCTGGGATTAAAGGCGTGCGCCACCACGCCTGGCTTAAGGGCTAATTCTATTAACATCTGCATTTTTTGTTGTTGTTGTTGTTGTTGTTGTTGTTGTTGTTGTTGTACTAGTCTGGTTTGTGAAGTGGATCCTGCTAAGAGGAACAAGCAAACCCTGATTAAATGGCTGCAGTGAGTAACTCTGTCAGAAGGCCCCACGCACGTAGTAAGGTACGCCTTCAGCAACCAGCATGGTGATTAAGAATTTGGCCTTACCCTCATTTTTTTCTGTTTTTGGAGCCCTGAGACATAAACTCAAACACATGCACACACACAAAAATAAAAATTAGGGAAAATCGTGATGGTGGTTTTTATTACCAACATTTGGTGACTTCTCTTGAATGAATGTTTCCTGGATTACATCAACTGATTAATTTCTAGAATTCTACAAAAAAAAAAAAAGGTTGATTCTAATGATTTTTGGGGTTTTATGTTTGTTTGTTGTTTTTGTCTTTGTTTTGTCTTTTTTTTTTTTAAAGATTTATTTATTCATTATATGTTAGTACACTGTAGCTGTCTTCAGACACACCAGAAGAGGGTGTCAGATCTCATTATGGGTGGTTGTGAGCCACCATGTGGTTTCTGGGATTTGAACTCGGGACCTTTGGAAGAACAGTCGGGTGCTCTTACCTGCTGAGCCATCTCTCCAGCCCCTGTTTTGTCTTTTTTTGAAACAGAGACTCACCATGTAGCCCTGGCTGTCCTAGAACTCACTCTGTAGACCTGGATGTCCTCAAACTCATACAGATCCACCTGCCTCTGCCTCCAAAGTTCTGGGATTAAAGGCGTGTGCCACTAGACCTAGCTGATTGTTTTAATAGTTTTTTATTTGAATAATAGAGGGGAGAGATTTTTTTTTGGAGTCCCTATAGATTTCTGGGACACACCCCAGTAGTTTTGAGGCAGCATCTCAAAGAACTGGACTAAAACTCTGTGTTTTTAATGTGTCACGGGTAATTCTTGCTCAGATCCGGGGAACTATAAAATGATTTTTCCCCCATCCCATTCTAAAATCGACCTTCTTGGGCAGCCAAATGGCTGGGGTTTCTATGAAACCTGGGCTTCTCTGGATGTGCAGACAAGCACTATAGCAGCCCTTCCTGTTTCCACCACTCCTCCCCTGAGGCAAAGAAAGAAGCACCCTTAGTCATAAGACTGCCACCTCCAGAGAGTGTAGAAACTGAGGTGCTTAATTTCCTAAATACAGTTCTGAATGATACCGCCTGCCTAAAGTCAGCCATACATGCTACTGGAGAAGATTAGAAGGTGAGGGTAATGCGCTGTGGCAGATTCTAGCCTTTGGGAGATCTGTTTAAATCACACTGCAAATCGTGGTTAGAAGTCACAGCAATCATTTCTTGTTCTGATTGATCTCTGCCTGAAAATTAACAAACCATATAACCAGAAACCACAAGTAGCAGTGAGCCATGGCGTAAATGACAGCCTTTCACTTCTGAAGGTTGACAGAGGGATGGATGGAGGGGTCACTCACACCCATTGTTTAATATTCAAAACAGCTCTTCTTCTTCTTCTTCTTCTTCTTCTTCTTCTTCTTCTTCTTCTTCTTCTTCTTCTTCTTCTTCTTCTTCTTCTTCTTGTTTTTTGAGACAGGGTTTCTCTGTGTAGCCCTGGCTGTCCTGGAACTCACTCTGTAGACCAGGCTGGCCTCAAACTCAGNTTTTTTGAGACAGGGTTTCTCTGTGTAGCCCTGGCTGTCCTGGAACTCACTCTGTAGACCAGGCTGGCCTCAAACTCAGAAATCTGCCTGCCTCTGCTTCCCGAGTGCTGGAATTAAAGGCGTGCGCCACCACACCCAGCTTCGAAGCAGCTCTTCTTATTTGGCACCTTGGAGGTGGTTGGTTGGGCTGAGGTGAAGCTGAATATCTCCTTCCCAGCCACTGCTGTCAGAAGCTCATGGATGTGGACAGAGAAGGCAGGCTTTGAACTTGCTGCGAGAAGTGCAAGGAAGGGTGCAACTGACATTGAGTAAGGGGCGTTCTTGTTATAGACGAAGGAGAACTGGGAAAAGAGAGAATGCAATATATTCAGTGATGCATTGTGGATGTCAACCCGAGTGTTTGCAACTTGGTTCTTGTTTGTATACACACACACACATACACACACACACACACACTGTCACTGTCTTCAGACACACCAGAAGAGGACATCACAGGTGGTCGTGAGCCCCCATGTGGTTGCTGGGAGTTGAACTCCGGACCTTTGGAAAAGCAGTCTGTGCTCTTAACCATTGAGACATCTTTCCAGCCCTCTTGTTTGTTTGTTTGTTTAAAGCAATACAGAACGATATTCCTGGACAGATAAATACTATGGTGTCTTGGCAGCTGGTGCTCAAAGGAGCTAACAGAATCTACGAGCCTCTTAATTACTCTAAAGATGCTCTCCACCCAGAGATCCTTGTGGGCAGGTAGAAGGGAAAACACCCAGAAGGCTGTCGGGCATGACTACAATGAACGAGTGAGTATGTTGTGGAGAGATGGAAGAGAAAAACAAGTGGAAAGGTTTTTGCGCTGTGAAGAGACAGAACTGGGAACTAGAAGGTGGTGAGGAACAATCTGATGTGAGTAGCCTGCACTGCCCCCTGAGGCCACGGTGATGTCCAGACTCATGCTACCGCCGAGGGCCATGTCTAGGTCTATGACCTTGCAGCAGTGGGTGTCTGTGTCATGTCTGTGGCCCACGTTACCATTCATGGCCATATGGCCTGGTCTAGGTTGCTGCCTGGAGTCATGTTGATGTCTAAGGGTTGCCCAGAGCTGTCCCCACCCCTTGCCAGCTCAACACAGTAGAGCTGGTCCTGGTGGCATAGGTGTAGGAGGACTGGCCCCATCCCTTGCTGGGATGGTGTGGGAGAGATGGCCCCGAGGGCATGAGATGGGAGCACTGGCCCTGCTCTTTGCCAGCTGCAACACTGTGGGTAGTGGACTGCACCTCCCCTGGATGCATGGGCATAGGTGAGCCGGCCCTGAGGGTGTGAGGGAGCGTTGGCCCTGCTCCTCAGTCAGGCAGCATGGGAGAGCTGACCCTGGTGGTGTGGGTGCGAGAGAGCTGGCAGGGTTGTCAGGTTTGGGTAACATGTGCTTTTACCCACTGACTGAACCATCTTACTGTATCTACAGTAGCTACATCTCTGTTGCTGTGATAAAACACCATGACCAATAGCAACTTATGGGAGAGTTTTCTTAGGCTTACAGTTTCAGAGGGAGAGCGTCTGTTGTGGCAGGTGAGGTATGGCAGCGGATAGCCAGAGTAGGAAGTTGAGAGATCACGCCTTCAATCACAAACAGAAACCAGAAAAAGTGACCTGTAAGTGGAACAAGGCAATAAACTCTCGAGGCCCGCCCCCCAGTGACATACTTCTAGTAAGACTGCATCTCCTAAGCTTCTCCAAGCAGTCTACCAACTGAGGACCATCTGTTCCAATGCACAAGCCTGTTGGGGACATTCTCATCCAAACCACCATAGTGCCCAGCAATCTCTGAAATTCTCAAATCTCACCAGAGAGAAGTGTCTCTGGGTAGTGGACAGCAATTAATGCAGAAACTTACAACTCTAGGGTCACAGTCTAGGGATTGAGCGTTTATGGAAGGTTCAGCCAGAAATGGGACATCTATATCATACCCCTTCCCTTCAAGATGCAGAGAGCGTTGTAGAAGAGGGACCACACATATTAACTAAGACCATGAGTCTGGGGAGGTATCTGGATGTAGTCGGATGGGTGATCTCAGAGCCGCTGAAGTTGTCTGCACAGGATCAAGCCAGCCAACATTCTAGCATAGCCTAGAACAGGGGTGATGAGCCCCCCACACCTAGCTGAGGAGCTATTGACCGTTGACAATGACTGTTGGGTAAAGAAGAGTCCATCTTCTTTAGGTGTGTGGTCCCCGGTGGGTAAATCAGTGGATGACCCCACAGCCATGCATATATGGACAGCACAAATTGAACTCAGCGACTTATAACTTTTTCTCTTCTGTGCCAAAGTTGTAAAGCAGTTGGGGTGGATCTGGGAGAATTTAGGGAGGGGAGTGGGGGCTAAAAATGTGACTGAAAGGCATTGTATGTGTGTGTATGAAGTTCTCCAATAGCGAATAATAAGGAGATTATAACTTTTTAAAAAGAACCTGCTTTGCAACATGGGAGGTGGATGGAGCTGTGGTAGGCAGCTTCCATCTAAGGCTCCCTGGATTGGCCCATTTGCTAGGTAGTTGTGTGACTGTTGGCTGGTTTCCTAAGATTGCTAATTCTTGGCTGCCTCTTGGGGACAGTAAGCATAATGATAGCACCACGTTCACAGGGCTCTTAAGAGCAGTAAACGCAGCAATCAAACAAAGCCCTAGCATGTCACCCGACGTGATGTAAGCAGGACACATCCAATACAGGCTGACTACTACCGCGTGGCACACTACAGCAGTGTGGGGAGGAAAGTGCTGAATCTAGAGGCTGCTTGTTGTACAGGACTATCCTCTGGGCCAAACAACCCCCAAGCTTCCAGAGTTCAGCTGTGTCCCCTGCAAATCTCCTCCCAGCTAGGCTTGTTGATGGCTGACATCCCCTCATAGAAGGAAGAGTGGAAAGGGTCCTGGGACTCTGGATGAAGCTGAAGGCATATCCTCCATACCTGTTGTGTCCAGTTCTGCCTTAATTGCCTGTGGTCTCAGGGCAGGGCTAGAGCAGTCTGTGGGTTTCGACCCTTCGCCTAAGACCATCTGCATATCAGATATTTACATCACGATTCATGACGGTAGCAAAGTCACAGTTGTGAAGTAGCAACAGAAATAATTTTATGGTTGGGCGCCGCCACAGCATGAGAAACCGTACGGAAGGGTCGCAGCATTAGGAAGATTGAGAACCACTGGGCTAGCAAACATTGGGCTAGCATACATTGGCAGAGAAAGAATAATGGCATAAGCTCCTGTCTGTGCATCTCTGGAAAAGTCTCTGCTGGCTAAAGACTCTATTGGGTTCTGTTCTGGGCAGAGCACCCACACTCTTGTATGTAACCCCTTCCTCTTCTCTGTAAGTGAGCCCAGTAAACTCACTAGTGCTCCAGGATGAACTTTGGTGCCATTTTATCTTGTTTTGCTGTTGGAAGAAACTTTAGCAACACTTGGCATACTGGAAGAATTCAACATAAGTGTTGACACATCTGGGGAGTTGACTCCAAGTTGTGCGGGGTTGGTTGCAGAGGAAATCTTGGCACAGTGGTCTGTCCCTATCGGCCTTACATGGATAATGACAAGGCCTGTGCAGAGAGTAGTGAGCCATGTAGCTAAGGTGAGGTCACTTGGGGGGGTGGGGTGTCTGTGGGTAAGTTCCAGTCTTCTGGGTGGTATGCAGGGGCACACCTGTTTGATGGGTAGGGTCTGCTCTGAAAGTGTAGAGATGCTTTGAGAACAGCTGATGGTTTAAAGCAGACATCACAAGCCCTGGGACTATCAATCAGGTCATGAACAGGGGTATCGGTAAGCAGCTGCAGAGGCAGCCTGGCCACTGCTGTGGGCAAGAAAGGATCTATCTGAAACTGAGGGGGGCAGCTGGGAGGGAGGTTGCCGGTAAGGGAAGAGGTTCAGATAGATCAAAGATGGATGGATAGATAGATAGATAGATAGCTTTGGTATTGGTTTTTGACTTAGTGGGTAAATGCTATAAATGAAAAAGAGATATGGAGATATTGGCATGTCAATAGATTGCTAACACAAAGAGAACAACTCTTGCAACCCCCAAAACCTGGACCTCATGGAAGGAGTCAGATATCAATACAGGACTGACATAGTGATCCTTAGGTTCAATCTTTAATAAAAAGAAAGGGGGAAATCTGTGGTCCAGGATGTTGCTGGAGAGGTCTTCCCAAGGCCCATGCCAGAGACTATGTTATCCTCCATATGTTTAGCACCAGAGCCATTGGAACCAGAGAAGCCTTTCAAACAAGCAGTAAAGGGGTCCTTCAACACTGGGCTCGTGACGCCGAGGGACACTGAGGCAGACCGATCAGCCTGAGCTGAGCACTGCCAATGTAGAGAAGCTGAGCAAGATGACCAAGCACCGATCCTTGAGACCAAGGCATCACCATCTAAGACAAATCTTCACTGATCTAAAGAATCTGTCCCTGATGGATTGTGCCATAGGAGTCACTAGGGAAATGTGGTCAACACCAGCCATGAATATCGGGGACTGGAAAAAAACGATAGAAGAGCAGACCCTACTAAGGGAATTTGGGATGCAGGAAGTGGTATTGGATGCCCAGCTCGCAGGCCCAGACAGGCTTCTGTTTTAGAAGACCTAAGAGAGAAGCCGACTCGGCAAGGACAAGGCTGGTATGGGGCATTGAGGGTAATGCTGAGCCCCAGGGTAGGGAGGGATCTGTATCAAGCAGGAGAGACTTTGGCTGCCCTAAATGATTTGGGTCCCCAAACCAGGAAAGATGGATGCTAAAGTAAAAGCAAGTGAGAGGTGTGAGCCAGGCAAGAACACACATGTGGTCGGACCTGCGCCTACCTAGAGTCCCTAGGGACAAAATGGATGGGCAAACACTGTTTTACTGAGCGAGGGCCTATGGGGGACCCTTAGGGCCAGACTAGCCACAGGAATAAGGGGAATGGGCAACCAGGAGGTACAGGTGGTTCCCACTGCACTCTTGTTACAGAGGAAGGTCTCTCAGGAAGAGAGTCTCCTTAGCCCGTCACCTGAGGGAGCAGCCCAGGGTGTCTACAGCTGAGGGCCATACAAGGAGCAGCCCAGGNGGAGCAGCCCAGGGTGTCTACAGCTGAGGGCCATACAAGGAGCAGCCCAGGGTGTCTACAGGTGAGGGCCATACAAGGTGATCTCATACAGGTGAGGCCCCACAATGAATTGAGAAGTTACTGCTCACTGATATGCAGAATACTGGGCCCTCGGGAGTCTTGGTACACATTATTGAGTCATGACAGTACCCCAAAGCAGCAGGGCCCACGAGTGGCGGTGTACAGGTGTGGGGATAAAACTATAGGGGGGGGCGGGGTGAGACGGCTCAGTGGTTCAGGGCTCTGACTGCTCTTCCAGAGGTCCTGAGTTCAATTCCCGGCAACCACATGGTGGCTCTCAACCATCTGTAATGAGATCGGATGCCCTCTTTCTGGTGTGTCTGAAGACAGTTACAGTGTACTTACATATAATAAGTAAATAAATCTTAAAAAAAGAAAAATAAAAACTATACAAGGGAAGTGGGTTGAAATTCCGAAGGTGGATAATCATCTCCCTTCCCCGGGTGTATGGTGTGTACATCTCTTCTGTATGAAAGAACCTGCCGGGTTATCCTGCTTCCTCTTGACAAGGTTCCCCTCTGTAGATGATTGAAGGCTTAACTTCGGAGTGCTGTACAGACTTGAAAGACCATCTGAGGTACAGACAAGTGCATCTGAAGGAACATAGGTAATCAACCCCCACAAATGGCCAGACCCGGGAGTTAATTTGTGGGCAATATTATGGTCAGGCAGAACACACATGATACCAGACAAGGAGATGTGTTAATCCACTCAGGTAAGGACATCACATCTGGTAGGCAACTGTCATTCTCCAGGATCCATCTGTTGTCTGCACTGGGCAGACAAGAGAGTCAAAGGGAGAGAGATGTGATGGGAACCACCACCCCTGCATCTTTCAAGTCCTTGATGGTGGCACTGATTTCTGCAGTTCCTCCGGAGATGCGATGCTATTTGTGATTCACTATTTTCCTTGGCAGAGGCAATTTTAAAGGCTGTGCTA
Organism: Mus pahari; assembly: GCF_900095145.1. Classification (NCBI taxonomy): domain Eukaryota; kingdom Metazoa; phylum Chordata; class Mammalia; order Rodentia; family Muridae; genus Mus; species Mus pahari. The sequence continues at coordinate 34,772,347 of NC_034609.1, read as the reverse complement.
AATGTATAATGTGTTTCCAATTGTACTGGGGATAGCTGGGGACAGTTATATCAACTTCAGGCATACTTATGACCTGGTTATTGTTTTCATTCGGAAATTAATCATGAACATAGGGAGATAAGATTTGTGTCAAGTTGACCAAGGGTGGACTTGTAATGGATATTTTTGGATGTCAAATTGACTACATCGGGAAATTAACTAGAACCCAAATGAATGAGCATAACTCAGGGACTATTGGTTAATTAGAAGTGAAAAAAAAATCATCCTCCTCCTCCTCCTCTTCCTCCTTCTGGAACTCTGTAGATCAGGCTGGCCCTGAACTCACAGAGATCCTCCTATCTCTGCCTCTATGCTGGGATTAAAGGCATGTCCCCATCACCTAAAATCTGCTTCTAATCTGGATCTTTGAGATGGAAGACACCTTTAATCCAGATCTTTGGTGGTGGGAAGACCCACCTCTAATCTGGATTATACCTTCTGCTGGGAGCCTAGGACATGGAAGAAGGCAGATTCTGCTCTTTGCCTGCTTGCTCTCACCTCACTAGCAAGCCCATCCCTTCACTGGCATTAGAGCCTACTTCTTTAGGACTCCAGCATATACTGAAGACCGGCTGAGACATCTGACCTTGGGGACTGAACTTCTGGATTCTTGGCCGTTCTATTGGTAGACGGCTATGTGTTGGATTAGCTGGACCACAGCCTGCAAGTCATTCTAATAAACCTCAGTAATAGTTTCTGTATTGGTTATGTATTGCTTTGATAACTTGGGGTATATTGGTTAGATAACATAAAAATTAATTTCACTGCATCTGCTTTTACATTCTTGAATGTGGCTGCCAGGAAAGTTAAGAACCCGTGCTGGGAATATGGTTTGTGTAAGCTGTATTCTCCAGAACATCTATAGATGAGGTTTTGTGCACACTTCTCTTGGGTGCAGTGCTAGGAGTATATGCCGGATTCTATGATAAGTCTAATGGTTTGAGGACGTTTAGGTTGCTCTCTCGAGTCACAACATCACTTTACATGCTCACCAGCGTGCTGCATCCTGCATTGCTTAATCCTAGAAACCTGGTTGGGGTGATGTGGAAATGAAGGAGTACCAGACACACCTGTGCGTGCACGCACGGGCACATATGCACACACAGGAGTGGGAGTGAGAGGGGAAGGGGAAGGGGGAGAGGGTTAGGAGGATCATGCACTGTCTGATAGAGGTCATCTACGACACAACCTTGAAACTTAGTACCTTTATTATGTTCTGCAAAAGGAGAGAAGTTAGTTAGTCTCTGTGGGAGAGCTCTATGGGGGGCAGTTTCAGGTTGCAACCTTCCTGAAGGAGGTTTGCATTGCTACTATGTATAAACACTTTGGTCCATGGTTTGTAAACACCCGTACTTGGACCTGATGTAGACCTTGCCATGCCTTTGAGATCCCCTGGGACTGGAATTACTGACAGCCGTGAGCTACTCCGTGAGGGTGCTGGGAATCAAACCCAGGTCCTCCGCAAGAACAGCAAGACAGCTGAGAGCTCAGGGCAATCTTCCTGCCTCGGCCTTATAAGCTCTAGGATTATAAGATCCGCTAATCAAAACAAAGGAGAAGCCCACGTAAGGTGAAAAAAGAGAGCTGGGAAAAGCCCCTCCCTTTCTTGATTTTAAAAAATATTTAGTTTTATTTATCTAGTAGAGGTGGGTGAGGACGGGGAGCCACAGGCGTGGGGAGGTCAGAGGGCAGCTTGCTGGAGTTGATGTTCTCCTTGCATTGTGTGTGTCCAGGGCATCAAACTCAGGTTGGCGTGTTCAGTAGTTTGAATAGGAATAGCCCCATAGGTTCAGAAGCTTAGTCATCAGGCGCTACCTGGGAGAGCTTAGGAGGTGTGGCCTCACTGGAGGAAGTGTGTCACTGGGGTTGGCCTTTGGGGTTTCAAATGAGACTACCTCTCCAACACCACGTCTGCCTGCATGCTACCATGTTTCGCACTATGTCCATAACAGGCTAAACGTAAGCCATCCCCGGTTAAATGCTTTCTTGTATCAGAGTTGCTGTGGTCATGGTGTCTCTTCCCAGCAATAGAACACTAACTAAGACATCATGCTTAGTGGTAAGTATGTTTACCCACTGAGCCATCTCTCCAGCTCTTCTCTCTTTCTTCCTCGTCCTTTTAATTAGCATATATTCAATATACAAAATAATGGATTTAGTATGAAATTTACATGTATGTATATGGTGGGCTCTGCTCATCCTCCCATTATCTTTTTGTTTCCCTATTGTTAATTTTCTTCCTCTTCCTAAATAGTCTCCCTCTTCTATGTCCTGTGTGTGTGTGTGTGTGTGTGTATCATTTGTGTGTAAGTCTTGATTCCACTCGTAAGGACCACTTCCTTGCATAGGTGCTCACAGGGTTGGGAAGCTGTCTGCCTTGAAATCCTCACCAAAGCCTTTGTGGCTTCTTGCCTTTGAATCGCCAGAACTGTGCACTAAACAATCCTCTTTTCTTTATAAATTAGCCCACCTCAGATATTTTGTGGTAGGGTCTCCTCAGCCCCTTCTGAGGCAGCCGCCCTACAACTGCACCCACTGACTTGTGGCGAGACCCAGCTTTGGCCTCCCTTACGCACACCTCTGTCGCTGTAAACCATCTCCTCACAGGAGTTAAGGGACTGCTGGCTACCGAGTCATCATGGCTGCAGTGTCACCTCCTGACCCTCTAACCAGCGATGTCTCTAGATCCATTCTGGACTCCAATCAAGAACTATTTGTGTCAATAGTTTTCCCCATTAATTTATCTATTAATGGGTTTTACTTATTACTTTATTATAAATTGATATTACATTTATTCATTCATTCATTCACTTTACATCCAAATCACAACTCCCTCTTCTCCCAGTCCCCCTTACAGAGATCCTTTCCCCTCCCCTTCTCCTCTCATAAGCGGGAAGGACCCTGCTGGGTACCAACCCACTCTGGCACATCAAATCACTGCAGGACTAGGCACATCCTCTCCCACTGAGGCCAAACAGGCTGCCCAGTTAGGGGGTCAGGATCCACAGGCGGGCAACAGAGTCAGGGACCGTCCCCCGATCCAGTTGTTGGGGGACCCGCCTGAAGACCAGGATGCACATCTGCTGCATATATATAATTTACATGTATATGAATATGTATATCAAGGCTAGCAGATATCTCAAACACATCAAATGTCTGAACTTCGAGCCTTGAAGTGTAGCTCAGTGTTACAATGCTTGCCGGGCACATGCAAGGCCCTGATTCAATCCCTAGCACGGGGAGAAAACAAACAAACAAACAAACAAAAAACCTGCCCAAGGCCACTGTTAGTTTTTGCCCGAATTGCTGTAACCACCCAGTTCCCTTTTCCTGTTTTTCACCCTCTATCTTTTCTCCACAACCAAGTGATGCTGTTAAGAGACTGTAAGTTACCACCCTCTTAGAGCACACTGAAGGAATTGTAATGACACTGAATTCTAACGACAGCCCCTGAAAACCAGAACATGTGATTCCTTCAGTTAAAACCTGACTGAAAGTGTTGCTTGCTCAAAACCATTTCACACAGGGGCTGGCGAGATGGCTCAGCGGGTAGGAGCACTGACTGCTCTTCCAATAGGCCCTGAGTTCAAATCCCAGCTACCACATGGTAGCTCACAATCACCGGGAATGAGATCTGACGCCCTCTTCTGGTGTGTCTGAAGACAGCTACAGTGTACTTACGCATGATAATAAATAAATCTTTTAGAAAAAAAAAAAA
>NC_034609.1:34745502-34767660 GCF_900095145.1 Mus pahari | reverse complement strand
CATCTGTAATGGGATCCAATGCCCTCTTCTGGTGTGTCTGAAGACAGCCACAGTGTACTCATATAAATAAAATAATAAAATAAAATAAATCTTTTAAAATAATTAATACTAGAGAGCAGTAGAGGAGGACACCCCAAATCAACCTCTGTTTATTACATGCACATATGCACACATTCACAGTTACCGCCACACATGTACATGCAGACATAAATAATAACAACGCATAATAATAATAACATGGAGACTAACTTAAGAAGATACCTATCTTAGTTAGAGTTTCTATTTCTGTGAAGAGACATCATAACCACAGTAACTCCTATAAAGGAAAACATTTAATTGGGACTACCTTACAGTTCAGAGGGTGAGTTCATCATTGGCATGGTAGGGAGCCTGGCAACACGGGCAGACTTGATGCTGGAGAGGTTGCTGAGAATTCTACAACTGGATCTACAAGCAGCAGGAGGAGAGTGCAGTCGGGTCTGGCTTGGGCTTCTGAAACCCCAGAGGCCCCCATCTTCACACCCCCCCCCAACACACTTTCCCAACAATGCCACACTTACTCTACCAAGGCCACATCTTCCAATAGTCCCATTTCCCTGTGAGCCTATGGGGCCATTTCCATTCCAACACCGCAACACCTAAGGTTGACCTCTGGCTTCCACAAGCTTGTGCACACATCCGCACATGAGCACACAGATCAGAATCCACAAGAGTGGTCGTCTCATTTCCTTGTGGCTCTGGTAGCTCTGGGATTTGGAGGGGAGGGAACTGGGTTCCGGCTTAGTGAAATCTTGCTCCTCCCTGTTTTGTGGGCTGTCCATAGAGAGGGAGGACCCGACCCTCCCCCCCCCCCCATGTTCTAGAAGGATTCTCACTGAGGGGCTGGGCTTGGGCAGTGCAGAGCTCCTCTGGGACCTCCACCACCTAGCGGTAAGTCAGTTTGGTGTCACAAGTCCCCAGGAAAACACAGGCTAGGGTGTGGCTCTTAGCACCACAGCCTCTGCCTGAATTCACTTGACTGTCTGAACCTGAAACCCAGACTGGGGTTGATTTTCTAGCCTCTCCTCCTGGCAGAACTCTGAGTTTACATATTCTCCTAGGTTCTTTCCTGTAGGCTGCTGAAGGCTTGACCCAGACAACTCACTACTATTCCAGACATGCACTGCGTGTTAACTGACCAAAGCGATGCTGCCTTCTTGAATCCCGCCATCCCGTTGGATGTAAATTTGCCATCGTTTCCCACAAAGATTTGTTTCTTAGTTATTTATTTGTGTATGTGATGACACGCGTGGAGGTCGGAAGACAACTTCTAGGGAGTCACTTCTCTCGTTCCACCCTTGTCACTGAGGTCAAGTCTCTCTTATTTCTGGTGCTGCTCTGTGGATGCAAGCTTCCCAATGGTTTCTTATCCCCAACTCCCATCTCAAAGTAGGAGTTGGAGGCTCAGATTAGAGACCCATGCCACCCGCCGTATCCCACATTTGCAGGTGGATTTCAGGGATCAAACTCAGCGCCTCAGCAATTGCACTGGCTGAGCCATCTGGCTGCTCCCATTTTCTTTTTGTGACTCACTCATCTCTCTCTCTCTCTCTCTCTCTCTCTCTCTCTCTCTCTCTCTCTCTCCATCTATTCATTTATTTATTTGTTCACTTTATATCTAGATCTAATCCCCTACCCCCAGCCTCAGCCTCACAACCCCTTCTCCCTATTACTCCCTCCCCTTCTCTTCAGAGAAAGGTGAGGCGGCTATGGGTACCAACCCACCCTGGCACATCAAGTTGCGGAAGGACTAAGCACATCTCTCTCACTGAAGCTAGACAAGGCAGTCCAGTTAGGGGAAAGGGATCCAAAGGCAGGCAACAGAGTCAGAGACCATTGCACATTTGCTCCATATGTGTAGGGGGCCTAGGTCTAGCCCATGCATGCTCTTTGGTTGGTGGCTCAATCTCTGTGGGCCACCATGGACCCAGGTTAGTTGATTCTGTAGGTCTTCTTGTGGTGTCCTTGACCCCTCCAGCTCCCTCGTCCCCCCTCCCCCTGACTCTACCACAAGACTCTCTGAGCTCTCTGTCTAATATTTGGCTGTGGGTCTCTGCATCTGTTTCCATTCACTGCTGGATGAAGCCTCTCAGAAGACAGTTGTGCTAGGCTCCTGTCTGTAACCATAGTAGAGTATCATTAATAGTATCAGTGGTTGTGTCTCTCCCATGGGATGGGTCTTAAGTTGGGCCAGTTATTGGTTGGCCCTTCCTTCAGTCTCTGTTTCATCTTTATCCCTGCCCATCTTTCAGGCAGGGCAACTTTTGGTTCACAGGTTTTGTATGTGGGATGGTGTCGCTCTCTTTCCATTGGAAGCTGTAACTCAATTTTTAAGGACCAAGTAAATACATTAAAAGAAAACCAATCCTGATGTCTTTGTGGCTCAGAACTATAATCCTAGTTATTCTGGAAGCTGAGGTGGGAGGACCTCAAATTCAAGGCCAGCCTGGGCAGTAGCGTGAGAAATGTATCAAAACACATGGTGGAGAGGAAGAAGAGGAGAGGGAAAAAAAAATTCTACATCATTATTAGAAATGGAAAACCCAGTCGCCATTGCCACATGTCTAAGGTAGTATAACAATAATTATAACAAAGAAGATAAATTATATGATGCTAATGAATTCTCATTAGGCTTTGTCTGAATAGCAAAAGCTCAGATTTTCAGCAAAAAGTGAGAGACCGGCATCAAACAAAAAGCTTTCTTGTTGGCATAGTCAATAAGACTAGGGGTGAGGATGCAATACAAAGGAAATCGCTTTCTTACTGCATGCGGTGGAGTACCACTCCTGTCAGAGCTTTCCACCCTTGGAAGACACTGAGGGAGGCAAGGCTCTGGGTACCTCAGCACTAAACAACCTGAGGGGTGGGGGATGCACATGTTCCCAGTTAGGGGTTCTGAGTCATTCTACAATTTTGTGCTCCTTTCCAATTTTATTTTTGTCTTTTTAAAGACAGAGTGGCTCTGTGGCTGGTCTGGTACTCATGATGTAGATAGACCAGGCTGGCCTTTTACTTACACTAATCCTCCTTTCTCTGCCTTTTGAGTACAAGGATTACAGGTATGTGTAATTATTGCCTGAGTGTCTCTATTGTTGATGAGCATTTCGGAAGACTTGCTTTTCATCTGCAGAGATCCATTTTGGGGCCACAGCTCGGAAGCCACGAGATGCATTGCTTGCACATAGGGTGACTTTTTTTCTGGGGTGACTACTTTTATTCTGGGTAGTAAGACATGAGTGTGCAAACAGGTAGGAGAAGCCAGACTGTGGGAAGATGGCTCACAACTTCACTTGTGGCCAATATACTCCCTCAGCAAGTTCACGGCCTCAGGTTTGTGCCAGGACTCATTGCTCAATGCCGTATTTGCCCAGAGTGTTTCCAAAGGAGGAGAGAGGAGAGAGAGAGAGAGAGAGAGAGAGAGAGAGAGAGAGAGAGAGAGAGAGCGCTGAGTAAGGACACAAAGGAGTGAGCTATGGTTGGTTGGTGTATGCATGTTTGTGAACTGTGGTTGATATGTGCATCTGTGCATGTGTGTGATGAGAGCTATGGACCTCTCAGAACAGAATTGCATTAAATCTGAAAATCAAATAAGGAAGAACTGATTTCTTAGAACACTACTAAGTATTCTAGTTTATTATTTTCTTAAGCAGTGTCTCATGTTGCCCAGGCTAGCCTCAAGCTCATTATGTAGCCAAGGATGACCTTTAACGGAGTATGTGTCACTACTTAGAATTCTTCCTAAATTTCTCACCAATATCTTGTCGTTATTAATATGTAACCACTGAATGACCTTTGTCAGACATATTCCCATTTCATGGTTATTTTTCTCTTTTTTTTTCTTTTGCATGGTGGATGTGTGTGTGCATTTGGATAGTCACAAAGGTGGGTGCATGGGAATGCTCACTATGGAAGCCAGAGGTCGCTGTCTGACATCTTCCTTGATCAGTCTCCACCTTGGACACAGAGGCAGGGTCTCTCATCACCAATTCAGCTAGTCTAGTTATTCAGCTTGCTTTGGGGGCTCCTATCTCTGTCTCCTGAGAGCTGGGATTACAGGGAACCACCAAGCCTGCCTGGCATAAATTTAAGTGTGTAGTAGGGAATCCTCCTTCCAGTGCTCTTGCTCATAGACCCAGGACTCTAACCACTAAGCAATCCTCCCAGTTCCTCTACTTCACAATTTTAATGCTCTATTAAATGGGTTTTAAAATCTTCAACTTCTGACCAATTTTTCTAATATATGGAGCTATAATTGATTTCTGTAAATTGTCCTTGAATTCATATCTTTGCNAACCTCATTTACTCTAGCTTGTGTGTGTGTGTGTGAGAGAGAGAGAGAGAGAGAGAGAGAGAGAGAGAGAATTTTTACTGGATTTTCTGCATAGATCATTGTGTCACCTCCCAATAAGGAGGACAATCCAACTCCTTTCCTCTGAGCCTGAAGAAATGTCTTTTCTTTTGTTGACCTTTCCACTGGGCAAAACTTGACTACAGGGCCAGACACAACAGCCAACACTTGTAATCCCTGTCTGTGGGAGTGGAAGCAGAAACATCAGGAGTTCAGGGTCATCCTTAGGCTCCTAGAGAACAGGAGGCCAGATTGAGGACACTTGAGATCCCCCCCCCCAAAGAAAGAAAACAAAAGCCAGGTGTGAAGACAAGTGCCTTTAACTCCAGCACTATAGAGGCAGAGGCAAGTGGATCTTTGTGAGTTCGAGGCCATCCTGGTCTATATAGTGAGTTCCAGGACAACCCAAAGCTATAAAGACCTGGCCTTAAAAAAAAAATTAGTACTATGCTAAACAAACATTCCAAGACTGGGGCTGGAGAGATGGCTCCGTGGTTAAGAGCACTGACTACTCTTCCAGAGGTCCTGAGTTCAATTCCCAGCAACCACACGGTGACTCACAACCGTCTATAAGGGGATCTGATCTATAAGACACACCCTCTTCTGGTATGTCTGAATTTATATGTGTTTATTTATTTATATGAGCTACAGTGGACTCATATAAATATATAAACCTTAAAAAAAACCATGGTAAGACTGGAATCTTCACACTCTTCCTGATGTGCATCAGAAAGTGTTTTTGTCTTCACCATGTAGTTTGATGTGTGTTGTGGGATTTTTGTAGACGATCTTTATCAGGCTGTGGGTGTGCTTTCTGTCCCACTGGGATGAGAGGACACAAACAATCATGGAAATATATTTGGATTAAATTACAACAAATGCTTTTTTTTTTTTTTTTTTTTTTTTTTTGCCATTCATCTGATGATCTTTCAGGTTTGAATTTTTTCTTAGTTTGTTTATGTGGTGAAAGTTCCTTAGCTCCTAATGTTAAACCAAACTTCCCTACCTGAAATAGACCCCATTTATTCATGACATACTGTTAGTTATATTGTTGTTTCATATTGCTGTATTGCTAAGGTTTGGTTAAGAGACTCGGGGGAGGGGACAGGGGAGATGACTCAGTGTAGAAAGCATTATCTGCGTTCAGATTTGAGAGTATGACCAGTAAGGCCAACGCTTCACAGAATTAACCAGTGAACTCCCATGAGTCTAAAATTTCCTTTGAAAGTTTAAAAGTATGTGTGGAATTTTACTAACAAGCCTGGGGCTATTCCATTCATCTATTTCTTCTTTAATGGACTTTTAACAACGTGGGTATTTGAAGACGATTAGCTCATTTAATCTAATTAGCAAATTTATTGGTCGAAATTGCTCATAATTTACATGTATTAACTTTGTGAGGGGGAGGGTGAAATGGGCTGCTCTTCAACGTGTACTCCTCCCGCCTCAATCATCTGAGTGCTACCCTCATGTGGCTCTGCCACCATTCCTGGCCTGCATCTTATTTTCTAAGGCCGTTCCAGTAAAAGGAACAAGAGGGCTACGGAGGAATGGCTGAATCTATACCTGAAGGAACATGTCAAAGACATACAACAGCTCCTGATGTTCAGAAGTTTGAGCAACAGAATTAAGTAGATTTGTATTATAACACGAAGCATAAAATGAATGTATAAGTATATGATGGAGAATATGTAAGTCTCAAATATGGAAAAATATCACATGGTTTATGTAGATATTCTCCCATCACAGAGGTGGGGATTTTTATACGGTACTCATGGGAATGTAAATCAGTATAGTTACTCAGAAGCTAATTTACATTATCTTGTAAATGTAGCACTTGTATGTCCCAGGACACAGTAGTTTACATCTCTAGATATATAAGCTATAGAAATTCTTACCCATATATACAGGAATGCTTATAATAGAAGAAAAAGATAGAGCTAAGTATGACAGCACACTTCTTTAATCTCAGCACTCAGGAGGCAGAGGCAACCAGCTGTCTGTGAGTTCAAGGATAGCGTGGTCTTCGAAGCATGTTTCAGGTCATCCAGGGCTACTCTGTGACACCCTGCAATAAGAGAAGTGTTGTTGGGGGAGAGAATATGGTTCCCATGCAAAGGCCAGGGAAAATAGATAAGTTCATACAGTGGAATAAGAAGAGGATGATCACCAGACTGCAGTGATGCTCTGCCCATAGGTGATGCTTAGACACTATCAACTGAACTACACAAAGCTACACAATGACACTCACATACCACCAACTGAACTACACAAAGCTACACAAAGACACACACACACCACCAACTGAAATACACAATGCTACACAATGACACACACCACCAACTGAAATACACAAAGCTACACAATGACACTCACACACCACCAACTGAACTACACAAAGCTACACAAAGACACACACACACCACCAATTGAAATACACAAAACTACACAGTGACACTCACACACCTCCAACTGAAATACACAAAGCTACACAATGACACTCACACACTACCAACTAAAATACACAATGCTACACAAAGACACACACACACCACCAACTGAAATACACAAAACTACACAATGACACTCACACACCACCAACTGAAATACACAAAGCTACACAATGACACTCACACACCTCCAACTGAAATACACAAAGCTACACAATGACAAGTGAATATCATATGCTTTCCACAGAACCAACTTAACTCAAGCAATACTCATTGTAGACACACACAGATTGTTAACCTAAACGATAAGGAGGCTGAGGAGATGCACTGAAGGTAGCATGTTTGTTGAGAAAGCATGGGGCCATGAGTTTGAATCTCTAGAACATGCACAAAGCTGGACAAAACCAACAAAGGCTGGTTCGTAACCCCAGCATTTCTATGATGAGATGAGAGGCAGAAATTATTTTAATTAAAAAAAAAAACATGAGGCTGGAGAGATGGCTCAGCAGTTAAGAGTGCTTGCTGCTCTTCTGAAAGACCTGAATTTGTTCCTAGCACCCCACTAGGTGCCCAGAGACCCAATGCCCTTTTCTGGCCTTGGTGGGCATCCTCATACACATACTTACATGAATGCATACATACACACAAATAAAATAAATCTAAAATACAAAAAATAAAATGTGAAAACAAACTGGGAGTATAGCTTATTGGTAGAATACTCACTCAGCACGTATCCGAGTCCAACCTCCAGTGCAGGAAAAAGCCAGAGTCAGGGTCAGGGGCAATATATTGATTGATAACCAGGAGGCAGAATGTCGACAGTTTGGAGTACAAAAGTAGGTTCAAGTTCAAGTGTCTGTCTTAACTAGTTATAAAATTTTGTTTTAAAATTTACTTATAAATTTGCATAAAATATTTTAAAATACCAAATAAATTAAAAATAACAAGGCCAGGCATGGTAGCACATGCCTTTGGTCCCAGCATTCGAGAAGCAGAGGCAGGTTGATTGATCTCTTTGAGTTCGAGACCAGCCTGGTCTACATAATGAGTCCAGGCTAGCCAGAGCTACATGATGAAACTCCGTTTCCAAACAAACAAACAAACAAACAATAATCAAGCTGTTAGCATGCCAGACACACTACACTGTTCTTGTTTTCCATTACAATGTCCTGGAGCTTGTTCCATCCACTAGCCATGCGTCTGCCTGATCCTCTCTAATGGCTACATGGTATTTGCTATCATCCCCCCTTCACGATGGCTGTATCTTCTCTATGAACTATGTCGTAATTACCGCTATTAATTATACATCTTGAAATAGCATATCTGCACGATCACAAATCTAGACATGAAGTTACTAGGGCAAAAATGTGCGTGTCACAATTCTGAACAGATAGTCTGTTTGTTCAGCTTCAGACAAGGCAGTAGTGAGGAACAGTTTAGTGAGGGAGTTTTCCCACATACGATATCCTCCAACACACTCAGGAGCCTGTGCCTGTCTGCTTTTACCACATATTTGGAACACAGTAGATGTAAAAATGGGGTGAGGGTGACCATTCAGGTCTTCTTGCTCAGGCCTGATGGCTACATGTTCCTTAGCAGACCTGAAGTCACAGTAGAACTTTTACCTATCCCTGGAGGGTGAGACCAGCTAGTCAGACTTCACGTCCTACTGTTGTCACAGCCCCGAGGCTTCTGAGACAGGCTTACCACACAGTGCTAGCTAGCCCTGTTGTCTGGACACCAAGCACAAGTAACTTGGGAAAAAACTTTTCGGCAGGGGTTGGGGACAGGACAAAAGTCATCTGGATGGGGCAGCCTCAGAACTGGCAGTTTGATCACAAATCAGGAGCTGTGTGTGACTTTCCTTGTTATTAACAAGGTTCTGATAACACACTCAGTCCACAGGCTTTGCCTCTAAGGCCCCTACTTTTCCTTGTAGAGAGGAGGCACGATTCCCTGTTCTCCCTCCAGGATTCTGTCCCGGTCGTCATGATGTAAGACAGAGTGAGGTACCAAAATTTAAGAGCCTACGAAAAAATTCAAGATAACTTCAAATCTCAAATCAAATGCTTTAAAGATTTTTTTTTAAAAAATTATGTGTGTTCCTGGATGTGGTGGTGCACACCTTTGATTTTAGTACATAGGAGGAAGAGGCGGGCAAATCTATATGAATTTAAGGCTAACCTGGTCTATACAGTGAGTTCTATAGATACAGTGAGATCCTGTCTCAAAAAAAGAAAGAAAGAAAGAGAGAGAGAGAGAGAAAGAGAGAGAGAGAGAGAGAGAGAGAGAGAGAGAGAGAGAAGGGAGGGAAGGAGAGAGGGGGGAAGAAAGAAAGAAAGAAAGAAAGAAAGAAAGAAAGAAAGAAAGAAAGAAAGAAAGAAAGAAAGAGGAAGAAAGAAAACATGTGTTCCCATGGAGACCAGGGAGGGTACAATTCTTTGGAGCTGGAGTTAGTTATAGGTGATTGTGAGCTGCCTGCTGAACTGAACCCTGGTGCTCTGGAAGAACAGTGAAGGGTCTTAGCAATTCTCTCTCTAGACCCAGCACAAATAATTTTTTCTTCTTGAAAATATTACAAGTTTTATTCTCCATTCACCAGATGATGGCTCATCCAGAAATCAAGACTACAATGATCAGTCAGAATAAAAGATCTCACAAAAGAGATGAAGTGTGCACACACCCATCCATTGCCAGGCAGGCCTGCAGTTCACCTCTACCTCAGAGGGACTTCAAAGCCACTGCCCGTCCCAAACAAGAGGAAAAGAGGAGGCTGGGGGTGAGGGGCACTGAATCAACCATGTCTTTATTACAAGATTGTGAGGTGACAGATTTGCTGATAGGTGGACAGATACATAATAAATTCATAAGTCAATACAGTGAATAGTAATTCCCAAGATAAATACTTTACTAGTCTTCCACAACTCAGAACGAATGCAAAAGGTCCACAATGAACCCAATAGAAAATGCTTAAATAAAAACACAATCTAGCTATGTGAGTTCCCAATGCTGTCTTACTAATAATGGCTTTTATTTCTGTACAATATAATTTATAAAAACATCTGGAGGGCTGGCCCGGTGGTCAAGAGCACCAGCTGCTCTTGCAGAGGACCAGGGTTGCCAGCATAACACAGCTCCTCACAAACCTCCCACAAATCTCCAGTTCCAGAGGACTGACACTCTCTTCTGACCTCCAGAGGGATGGCATGCGCATATACATACACCCACTCACGCACAAAGTAAAATAAATCCGTTTTTAAAGTTGTCTGTTCACTCACCCAATGCACCCAGTAAAATATGTTTTGGGGTTTTTTTTGTTTCATTTTTATTTAAAATTGTAATAAAATGTGTGCAATATACATTTCAAAAATAAATATTCAGCATTTAGACGTGCATTCACACGGTGGGACGATGTAAGTTTTTAAACATTAAATATAACTATATGTAATATTTAATTACATATAATATACAATATTTAATCATGTAAATATATAATAGATACTATTACATATATAATTATATATGATTAAATATTGAATATAATTAATTTTAAATATTACATATATTGTGGTTGAGTTTCGGGTGACTTTATATATTTCGCGCTCCCCAACCCCTGGGACTAGACCAGACCTCCGTCCTAGTGCCTTTTGTTTTTGGCACTTCTTGAAACTGCGGAACTGAATACAGTAAGTTTCCCCCTTGAAGATGCGGTTCCTTGAAGATGTAGAAGTCGCATGCCAGCCGAGGAAGTGGTCTTGACAGTCCCCTTCAATGCGCTCGCATCCACCAGCAGCCGGGCACACCTGGTGGTCACGCCCTCTACCTGCCCAAGGCCACCTGGCGGGCGACGCTCAGCGGCTTGCGCTTGGGGCTCGGGTCCCCGCGGGCCAATGGGGAGGCGGCTCTGGGCACCAGCCGCGTCCCACCGAGTGGCCAATGAGAGCACGGCATGCAAATGAGCAGGTGCGGTGGCGGCCGGCCCGTTGCGGCTGCCCCGGCTCCGGAGATAGATGTTAGAGGCGCACTGGGCGGCCGCGGAGCAGACTGCCGGGCTCCGAGATCCGAGCTCCGCTCTCCCGCCATGGCCCCCGCTCCGCCCCCCGCCGCCTCCTTCACGCCCGCCGAGGTCCAGCGGCGCCTGGCGGCCGGTGCCTGCTGGGTCCGCCGCGGGGCCAGCCTCTACGACCTCACCGGCTTCGTGCGGCATCATCCGGGGGGCGAACAGCTGCTGGTGGCGCGGGCTGGCCAGGACATCAGTGCCGACCTGGATGGGCCACCTCACAGACACTCGGACAACGCCCGCCGCTGGCTGGAGCAGTACTATGTGGGCGAACTGCGAGCGGACCCTCAGGTACCAGGCGGCCCCGGGCACACCCGGCTCCCTGCCTCACACCCCTCCCCCAGTCCGCCACTTTAGAGAGCTCAGATCACCTGCCCTCTAGGAGAACGCAAGGTGACAGCCGCCACCCTCACTTCCCTCCGTTTTCCCAGTTTCTCTCCAGGTAACCGGTCACTGACACCCCCTTATCCCCATTTCCCGTTCCTATCACCAGGAGCTTGATGTTCCAGCGCTACCCCCTGACCCGGCTGCATCCTCCTTCCAACATGTCCCTTCTGCAGCCCCCTGCCTCCTGACAACTTCGACTCCTGTTTCTGGCTCCAGCCACTACCACCCCCCCCCCTCTTTCTCTCTTCCTTTTCCTTTATCAGCCTTTCTGGTTTCCTTTCTTGTTTCAATAATAGGTTCCTAGGCTCACCTGGCCTCAGTTTCCCCATCCCACCACTCTCTTGGTTCAAAGAGACACAAAGCCAAAGCTCTGCTCTGCTCCCTTCAGGGGCTCCCGTGGGCGAGTGAGTGGGGGACCCAGTCAGCATTTTATTGATTCTATTCTCCAGCCCCTGGTTTTATTTCCGTCCTAAACAGTGCTGTGGGTTTGAAAGAGTGAAATAAAATACACGAACCAGCTTGCAAAGGAGAAGTCGATACTTCTAACCCATACTACGATAAATTCGGTACTGCTGTGTGGTACAGGCTCATCTTGGATTTTACAATCCATCCTGGGTGTGATTCTCCTTTCAGGATGTGGAAACAAGGGTTCAGTGAAGTTCTGTAAATGTCTGAGGTCAAACAACTAGGTAGTACAAAGATCAAGTGTTTCTTACTCCAGAATCAAAGTCGTCTCCATCCCAAGGGTTGGGGGACACAGTCTTATCCACAGAGCTCTTGGTAGACTCAGGTTGGAGCCAAGCTAACTCCTGTTCTCAAGCCTGATAGCAGGACTGGTGACAGTAAGGCCACCGTGATCAGGTGTGAAGCAACGGTTGGTCCTGGTTGCTCACTTTCTTTCAAGTGCTTTTAGATCTTTAGATGAAAGGGCATGCTATCCACTGTTCCAGGAGACACCTCTTACCCATCTTGCCTAATCCTTATCTCTTACTCAGTCACTTACTTGGTTCTTAAATGGGTTGACAACACTGTGCCGGGCACTAACAGACATTGAACAGAAAATGATTACCATTTTCATGGAGTGAACAAGTTCATAGGGACCATACTACGGTCATGGTCATTGTTTAATTACATTCATTAAAATTTATAATATTTGCATTCTGAGTCTGGGTGAAGAATCTGGAGAGCAGGTTCAGTAAGAGCTACCTTGAAGAAAGTGACATTTTCACCAAGAGCTAATTGAAGATGGAGCTTAGCCAAAGTGATAAGAAGAACATTCCAGACAGAGGAATAGCTTGTATTTAAAAAAAAAAAAAAGTGTCACAGTCAAGAGACCACAATGGAACCAAGGTGACCAAGGGCTGGCAGGTCAAGTGAAGAAAGAGGTGGGAGCTAAAAGTCATTGGGGCTTGATCATATGAGCCTCAAAGGCTGTGGTTACGGGTGGGGGGCTTGACTTGTGAGGCTAAAGGACTTAAGCCGGAGAGTGGTGTGGAAAGATTTGCATCTTCGGAAGGGTATCCTTGCTCCAGTGACAAAGAGTGGAGTGAACTCCAGTGGATGTAAGGAGACCAGAGAAAAGGCATAGTTTAACCACCATGACCAGGAGGGAAAGGAGATTTCATAATAGAAGATTTGAGAGATTTCGTAAACTGTCCAGACTTGGCATCTCCAATGGGGAACCCAGAACAGTATAGGAAGCTGGTGTTTAGCGTCAGGTCTTGCTGACAGACCGGAAGCTTACCCTCCACTGTGAGAAAGATTGCTACAGAGATCAGCAGGCAGTTAGGATCAGAGCACTGGCGACGGCCAGGCCTATGAGGGTACATGGACCTGCCCTGTATTGTAACTGTGTTCTGTGTTCTGATGAGAGCCTGAGGGTGTGGCCTCTCTACTCAGTACCATTCTGAATGTCACTCCCTCCCCTGCGATGGATGGCCCCACCTTCCTGCTTTGCCAACCACCCAGCATCACGATTTGGTGTAGTTTCACCTTGCCCTGCCTAACCCCTAGGGTCAGAGAGAACCCAGAGGCAAAGCCAGTTCACCCCGGCTTTCTACACCTGCTCTTTACCTGTTATATCCCCAAGTCCCAGTGTGGTCATGTTGCAAACAACCAGATTTCTAGGCCCCAAACTGAGGGTACAGAGAAAACTAAAATCTAAGAGTATACCTCCAGGCCCACAGACCTGATCTGGCCAGCAGCCGAAGTCACCTACGTTCCAGTTGCCTGTTGCTCGGTTGGCAGAGTTCAAATGTAGAAAGTATAAGATTCTCCTTATTTTAGCTTATGTTTTTGGTTTGTTTTTGTTTTTGTTTTGTTTTGTGTAGTGCCTTGTTATATAGGTCAGGCAGTCAGGCTGGTCTCAAACTTGAGATCCCTCTGCCTGGGCTCCACAAGTGATGGGATCACAGGCATGTACCACTAGACCAGGCAAGGTTCTCTTTAAATTGAAGGAGACAGGTAGGTAGTCAAAGGAGAAATTGGGGGGCGAGGTATCCATTAAAAGAGATGACTAGAAAAGTCCTTTTAACAACTTCCATAGTACCTTCTCTACCTCGCTCCTCTCCTGCTGAACCAGGGGTGTTGATACCCCTGGAAGTTAAGAGCCCTCTCCTGATGTGTGAGGAGCAGAAAGTGCTAAGAAGTACCTCTGTTTCCCCTCCCCTAGGGACCCTTCTCCACCCTAATCGTTAAGTGGGGGCACTCTGTGTCTTCTTCCATAAAGAAGGCTCACCCCACTTTTTCCCCTGTTCCCTACTTTGCCACACCCCTATGTACACACTGTACACACACACGCGCGCGCACACACACACACACACATTCACACTCACACAAAAGGCACACACAGAGAACAAGTCAGACTTGTTTGAGTTAACATGCTGTGGGGTAGGGGAGATGAAAGATCTGTAGCTGATCGGGGAAGCTATCTCACCACCCCTGGCTGACGGAGGCCGGTGGGATCAAGCCCCTTAGCCCAGGCACGGAGAGCAGTGCTCTCCCACCTCTGGACATGAAGCCCTGTTGTGAACACCACTTCAAAAATAGAAGCAGAGCCGGTGAGTGGCTCGGTGGGTAAGGGCGCTTGCCACCAAACATAATGACCTACCTCAGTTGGATCCCTGGAATCCATACTGTGGAAGGAGAGAACTGACCCCTGCCTCTGACCTACCCCTGTGGACTCTGCACTGGCACATAATAAAGTAAACAACTTAAAGAGAGAAACAGGCAATGAAGGGACTTAGTGTGTAAACCTCGTCCAAGACCATAGACGTTTTGTCACCTATGTCACCCCTAGACTTTGGTCACCTATGAGTCACTGACAGACACCCCCTGAGTTATGACCTGGGATAACCATCTCTAGATAGGCTCACCTTTTTGTTTAGCATTTACTGACACTGGGTGATAATACCAATGTAACCATGGGTCTTTTTTTTTTTTTCATTTCTGTGTTTGTTTGTTTGTTTTGTTGACACCAGGTCTTTCTATGTTGTCCTGGCTGTCCTGGAACTCAATGTGCAGAGCAGTCCAGCCTCAGATTCACAGAGATCCACCTGCCTTTTTCTCCAAGAGTCTGGTTTTAAAGATATACTCCATCACACTCAGCCTTACATATACTTTTAAAATAAATATAAAATTGGGGGAGGGGGGCAGAGACAGATATTAGGTAGCCCAGCCTGGCCTCAGATTCACTACGTAGCAGAGGATGACCACGAACTTCTGGTCTTCCCACTGCTGCCACCCAGGTGCTGAAATTACAGACATGTGCCACCATGTTCGGTTTAGGCCGTCCTGGAGACCAACCCTGTGCATGCTAGACAGGCAGGGCACCAACTGAGCTGTATTCCCAGCCCCAAACTTAAAATGAGAAAAATTGTCTCTTTGTATCTCCTAAAAGCCATCACGGGTACCACTTGGATCACACTATAGGGAACACTGAAGCATTCTGTGGGACAGCTCCTGAGACTAGTGAAAGAAGTGAAATTGTGTATAGAAAAAAACATGTAGAGCTTTTTCTGGTGAGAGTTACAGATTTCATCACAGCCCACATCAGGTCCTTTTCAAACCACAAATTTGACACCCAGGGGAACGATAACTGTCAGGAAGAGACCTGCGTTTCTCCTACATCATAGGCCTGGAGGGTTCTCACTCAGGAGCTGGTGGACCTGAGCCATCTGCCTGAGAGTACTCCTCAACTCTCCAGACTGTAGCGCGGAGGTAGGCATATGTCTGAAGGATGTGGGGCCATATCCGAGTCACATAGGATGTGTCTCTGAGTAGTTAAAAACGCAACAGTTCCTACCACCTGTGGTTCTGCTAGGTTTTGTAATGTAGGCTTAGAATTTCAGGGTCTGAGTGATTAAATGGGAAGAGAATCTAAATGCAGGAAGCCCTTAGGGTCCCCTCCCTTCTGTAAAGCCTTGGGACACCTCCAGCACCGTCCTACTTGGAGATCTGAGCTGGGAGAGCTGGTAATCTATCTCCACTTGCGTCCTGGGGTGGAGATAAGAAGTCGGCTTGCTGAAATCCACTGTCAAGAGCTTCCCAGGAGGGCCTGTCTGGTCCAGAAAAGGTCACAATCCTTTCCTAACTGCTCTGGCCTGCTCTAACACTAGCAAATCTTACCAGGAGGATGAAACCAGGGCCAACTAGGAGCATGTCTGTAGGCCCTGCCACCGATTCCACAAACAGATCCCAAGAGTGTTTGCTGGCATTGCTTCAGATTGGATTTGAGAGCAAGAACTGAGGAAGAAGATCAGAAATGGAACTCTTGGGAGTCGAAGAAGCACATGAGAGTTATTTCCTTCTGAAACATTGCCAGGAAATACCCCAAACCAATGCCTGAGTGGCAGCTGTCAGCCTTGCTAGCCCCGCTGCTTGGTGTCTCACCTCCCTAATATGACACATTGTGTTCACGCACATGTGGTTTTTGTTTACTTAGACAATTAGCATATCCCCCCCCCCATTGTCTCTACAACCTACCTCGCTGTTGAAGCAGCCTTTGCCAGGGTCTCCTGAGCCTTGGCTACCATGGCTCTGGCAGCTGGTTCTTACCCTCTCTTTGCTGGCCTGGCTGCAGTCTTGAGGCTGACCCCTGCTGGGGCCTCTCAGCTACTCTTGGATACCTGATCCTTTTGGTTTTCTGCCTGAATTTGTTTTTTTTGGGTTTTTTTTTTTTTTTAATTGCTACTGTAACAAAATGCCACAGGCAGAGATTTAAAGCAACTCCGATGTAGACATGGCGGCATTCTTTCTAGAGTTTCTAGAGGGCCCTGTCTTGCCTTTTCAGCCTTCCAGGGACAACCTGTGTGCCCTGAGTGACTAGTGGCCAATGTCTGACTGTCTTAGCTTCAGCTCCATCCTTACATCTCCAACTCTGACTCTTCTGTTTCAGTCTACCACTTACAAATGCTTTTAGGGTTATATTGGGTGCACCCAGATAATCCTAGATAACCTCCCCAATTCAAGATCCTTAGCTGACATCTGCAAAGTCCTTTTGACAAGTAAAGTAACATAGTCACAGACTTCGGGTCCTGGGACTCGGATTCTGGGAGGGGAGGGCATCCTTCTGCCCACTGTGCCCTGTGTATCCTTGGTCACCACCTCTGAGTGGTGCTGCACTCTCTTGCTTTTCCTCTGCCAGCAAAGTGGGAAAGGCTGAAGACAACCCCGGATCTTCGGCCCAGTGGGTTTCAGCGAGCCAACTTCTCATCCCCACTCCACAGTGGAAGTGAAGTTACCAGCTCTCCACGGTTGCAGCTCAGACCTCCACGTTCCGTTGTGCTGGAGATGTTCCAGGGCTTTCTGCAAGCACCTTTTAACCCAGAGGAAGATGTAGGGGCTCTTCCAAAGCCTGCAATGAACCCTTGCCTCCTCCCAGCCGACAGCACCTTTCAGAGGTGTCTCTGGCCTAACCTCCATCATGACTAGATGGGTTTTTTTGTTTTGTTTTGTTTTTGTTTGGTTCCTGCCTCTGAGTTTCCCCTGAAAGGCGGCATGCTCTCTGCATGGTGGCTTCCTTCACTCAGTTATTTCCCCTGGGGATACTCAGCATTCCAGTCTCTAACCACAGCTAATCTCTGGTGCTTGCCCTGACCTAGAGAGTCCTGTCACATTCACTACTGTAGCAGGCTCCTGGGCAGGTCACTTCAGTGACACTCATTGCCTGTGACACTTCCAATTGATAGCTTATGTTGTGTCAGTCTTCAGTGGCTTCCCATGGATGACCCCATGGTTTTGCTCTGTATAGATTCTCTTATATCTCTCTCTTCAATCTCTCTCTCTCTCTCTCTCTCTCTCTCTCTCTCTCTCTCTCTCTCCCCTTTCCTTCTCTCAAACACTCACAGCATTTTACCTAGACCTGCTTCACAGCCTTTACAACATTCTTTTCTCAGGGTTTCTTCACCACCCACCTTGTCCCTTGTCTATGAAGCTGCGAGCTCTCTGAGGCCGGCACATGTCTAACTCACCTGGATTTCATTAGGACGCACTGGTTCTTGCCAACAGGGACTAAGCCAATGAATGGGCTGCTTGGAAAACTGGGCTGTGTACGTCACTGAAAAGACAATAATTCAAAAATTGAAATGTACAAAATGTATCTCCTGCTTACTAGCTACTCGGGCTATTGCATCCCTTGTTTTTGCCTTTGCCCTCCACTTGTTTCAGCCAAAACGACTGGAACATGTTCCTCACCCAGACTCTGCTGTTCACTTGTCCTTGGCCTTCTTGCAAGGGATAAAAGTGAAGCTGACTATAGGAAATAGCAGCAGAGCCGATGTGGTGCACACCTGTAACCCTGGTGCTTGGGAAACTAACACAAGAGCGTAGAGTTCAAGACCAGCATTGACTATGTAGATTGACTGAATTTCAATGAGAAAAAAAACCAAAAACCAAAACGTTCCAACAACCATCCATTGGTTCTGGATGTAGTGTTATGCCCTAGAATCCCAGCACTTTGGAGGCAGAGGCAGAAAGACTGCCACAAGTTCAAGGCCAGGGAAAGCAATTGGGATACCACCTTGCTCGTAGGATGTGACTGGTCCCCCAGTGGTTCTTAGTGCCTGGATGATATACAGAGGTGACACAGGCTGCCTACATTTTGATTTACCTCTTCTGATGACTTGCCATGGAAATTTCTCTAGGGCATGCGGTCTCTAGGCTCTCTCTCTCCCTTCCTCTCTCTCTCTCTCTTTCTGTGTGTGTGTGTGTGTGTATCTGACTCTTCCCCCCCTCAGATTTATTTGTATCTTATATGTATGAGTGTTTAGTCTGACTCGTATGTATGTTCATGTGTGCTACACAGAGGTCAGAAGAAAGTGTCAGATTCCCTGGAACTGGAGTCACAGTCATGCCATGTGTGTGGTCAGAAGTGACCCCAGGGCCTCTGCAAGAGCAGCTACTGCTGATCCATCTTCCAGCCACCAGGTAGTAGTGGCTCTCGGCCTTTCTTCTCTAACTGGTGCCATCTACGGTGGGCAGACAGCTTTATCAGTCTCCCTACCTGTCCTTCTCTGCAATAGAAAAAGTACTGTCAATAATAAAAAAGGGGGCGTGGACAACAAGCCCAATGCCCAGAGCACTTGAAAAGCTTATGGCTGAAAAATATGAAGCCCTGACTTTGTGTTTTATACCGAGGAGTGATTTCCCCAATGCATAATTACAGGAATGCTTTGACTTCCCGTTTTGACAATATATCACGTGGCATTTAAATAGTGATATCAGATAAATCAATTTCGGGGGGATTTGCTTTGATATATTTGAACCACCGTGTATACAAGAGGCCTTAACAGTCTCTTATGGGAAAGCTGGCAGAAGTTCCGCTGTTATAAGTACACTTGGTTATATAGAGTGAGCCAGACAATCAACAACATATCTGGTTGATAATTACCTAAGTGAATTAGTCACAATTTCTTCTTGCACAGGAAGAGGAGGTAGGATTCTGTTTTCTGTATTCTTCTCTGTCTGGTAGGACTCCTTAGTATTGCTCAATATTGCATGATATGGAAGTTTCCTAATAGAAAATGAGTCAGAGTTTGGCGGGATATTTCTTTAAATGTCTGGTTTAGTTTATGAATTCAAATACTATAACTCCCTTACTTGTCCCCTCGTGGTCCCTGTTCATATGTAATCATGAAAATATAAGACTGGGATGTGTCTCACCCATAAGCTCAGCATGGTGGCGCATTGCCTGTAATTCTAGCACTGCAACAGAGGGGAGGTAGAGGCAGGAGGATCACACACACTTGCACGCACACACATGCATGCACACGCACACACATGCATGCACACAGACACATGCACACACACATACACACATACATGCACACATACACATGCACACAGGGAATTTAAAGTTAGCCTCAAACATGATTCATAAGATATATAAGATTCTGCCAAAATAGAAAGAAAGAAAAAAAGAAAGAAGAGAGAGAGGAAAGAAAGAAAAGAAAGAAAGAAAGAAAGAAAGAAAGAGAGTGAGCGAGACAGAGAGAGAGAGAGAGAGAGAGAGAGAGAAGAAAAGAAAAGAAAAGAAAAGAAAAAAGAAAAGAAAAGAAAAAGAAGAAAGAAGGAAGGGAGGAAGGAAGGAAGGAAAGGAGAAAAAGTCTATGATTTAGGCCATTCTTTACACATGAATATCAAAGAAAAGACTTTGGGGTTTTTGTAGTTGGTGTTTGTTTTTGTCTTAGTTAAGGTTTTACTGCTTTGAATAGACACCATGACCAAGGCAATTCTTTTTTTTTTTTTAATTTTATTTATTTATTTATTATATGTAAGTACACTGTAGCTGTCTTCAGACACTCCAGAAGAGGGAGTCAGATCTTGTTATGGGTGGTTATGAGCCACCATGTGGTTGCTGGGATTTGAACTCCGGACCTTCGGAAGAGCAGTCGGGTGCTCTTACCCACTGAGCCATCTCACCAGCCCGGCAATTCTTATATAGACAACATTTCATTGGGGCTGGCTTACAGGTCCAGAGGTTCAGTCCATTATCATCAAGGCAGGAGCATGGCAGCACCCAGGCAGGCATGGTGCAGGAGGAGCTGAGAGTTCTACATCCTCATCTGAAGGCTGCTAGCAGAATACTGGTTTCCAGGCAGCTAGGATGAGGGTCTTAAAGCCCACATCCACAGTACCACACTTACTCCAACAAGACCACATCTACTCCAACAGCACCACACCTTCTTATAGTGCCACTCCCTGGGCCGAGCATATACAAACCATCACAGGTTTTAAAGTGTGTGTGTGTGTGTGTGTGTGTGTGTGTGTGTGTGTGTTTTGAGAGAGGGTCCATATTGCTAAGTCTGACCTTGAACTCCTGACCTGCGAAGTGCTGATGTTACCATTGTCCTAAGTTACCATGCATGAGTCCACTGTTTGTTTTGTTGCTGTTTTTTTTAGGACAGAGTCTTGCATATAGCTCAAAGTAAGCTCAAACTCAGCTCAACATCTTCCTGCCTCAGCCTCTCATGGGTTGGGATTACAAGCACATGATGCCACACCCTGATTATTTAATTATTACAAGGCCTGCACTCTGAAACTCCCTACATTGGAATAAATGTGGCTTCTATGATCCCATTATTGCCCCAGGTCAGGGTGAATGCCAGATCAGCCTGGCTTCCTGAATGCTCTCCTTTGACCCTGGCAAGTCCTTGAAAGTGCCAAGTTTAAACATGATATGATACAAGGTGGCATTACAAAACAAACAAAACCTCAGCTGGTTCTTGGATCTAAGTAGAAGAGACGTCAAGTTCAAGGATAAAAAGGTCACAGTGAGTCTTCCTTATGAAGACCAGTATTTCACAGACAGTAGGGTGAGGGATGGAGACTGGCTATCCTTTCAAACAGGGAAAGGACACTGGAAGCAACATACGTAATTTCTTAGAAGTGCAGTAGCAAGCAATGGGTCCTAGTCCATATCTAACTCTATCCTGAGCACTTCCCAGCAGGGCTAGCTTTAATCTGAGGACCAAGGACATCTTCTGGTCCCCTGATTCGGGTTAGGGTCATTCAGAGGTCTCAGCTTCTAATTAACTCTCACTGTTAATAAGCCTGCGTGTGTCAGTTCCTTATTTGCACTGGACTTGTGAGTTCTCTTTACCCTCACTGACATAGTGAAACGTCCTCTATTTTGACCCTGATTTCCCCCCCAAACCCCCTTTGCGTTGTGTTATATCACCTACAGTCAGATAATAGCAATCTCCAACCATTAGAGATGGGGCTCTTTGCCCAGGGCCTGGGAAAAGCTACAGAAGGAAATGGTCAGTAATTGAGCAGGACCTGGGATAGCGTCAACCTTCAGCTTGACGAGATCTGAATGCAGCTAGGAGGTAAGCCTCCAAGACTCAGGTGAGGGATTGTTTAGATTAGGTTAGCTTCTGGACATAACTGTAATGGATTATCTTGATTATCTGACGGAGACGCTCCACCCCCTAAAAGGGAGCCCTGCTCTTCTCTGGGCTTGGATCCAAGGCTGCATAGAAAGAGGAAGCTAGCTGACAGGGGGATCTGAGCTGCCTCTAATCCTGGCTGCGGGTGCAGTTTAGCCAACTATTTCAACTCCTTGACTGTCCTGCCAGGATGGATTGTACCCTCAAATCGTGAGCCAGAATAAAGCTTTCCCATTCTTATATTGTGTGCTCATCTGGATATCTTATCACAGCAACAGAAAAGTAAGCGACACAGAGGCTAAATCTCCGTGTCCTCAGCTAGTAGGTGTTGGCGTGGTAAGGTGGTTTTGCTGCACACTTTGTGACTGGAGTCTTTAGGACTTAGGTAGAAGACCTGGATGCCAATAAACCTTACAGAACTAACAGTAAGATGACTTAAGTTCATTTGGCAATAGAGGGAGAGAGGGGAAGAGAGAGAGAGAGAGA
>NC_034609.1:34738776-34745172 GCF_900095145.1 Mus pahari | reverse complement strand
TTCCTTTCCTTTCCTTTCCTTTCCTTTCCTTTCCTTTCCTTTCCTTTCCTTTCCTTTCCTTTCCTTTCCTTTCCTTTCCTTTCCCTTCCGACAGGGTTTCTCTGTGTATCCCTTGCTGTCCTAGAACTCAACCTTTTGAGGAGGCTGACCTCAGAGATCCGCCTACCTCTATTTCCTGAGTGTTGGGATTAAAGAGGCGTGACACCGCACCTGGCTCTATTTTCTATTTTGAACTCTTAAAGTATATAGATTGTTCAGCTCAGAGAGATCCAACATTTAGGGTCCATGAGTGGGGTTAACCATTAACTCACTGAGGACGACTGTGCATGACATTACGCCGATGGGGAGCACACGGTTTCTTTTGGAGTAAGATGGGATGATTTAGGGTCGCTCTTATCCTTCTGCCCCGGCTTCTCAACCTTCTGAAGACAGGAAGAGGATTCTTAGATTGCTTCTGTTTGCTTTCTGGATTTCATAAACTGCCTGTGCCTCTGGGACATGCCCTGTGTGAGGGAGATCTCCAACCCAGAGCAGGTATTCCTTCCCCTGACGCATGCCCCACTCTCTGTATGCTCAGTTACTGATTAATCAGCAGGCTGGACACTCCAGTCCCCTGACAGCTGTGCCTCTATAGAATGGAGGTCTGGAGGTTAAAATGTAAGATGGGGAGTTGCGTTGGATTAAAAAGTGGGTCTGGAGTCACAGGGACTCAAGGACCCTCATTTGCTACAGCTGTACCCTGGATTCTGTGATTTAGATCACTTTAGTTTAACTAGGCTGGCAAAGTTTGGTCTTCCTTTCTTTTTTCCTTTCTTTTTTTTACTTTATTCTGTTCTTTCTGAGGACTCACACATAGCCCAGGATACCCTCAAACTCTCTTATGTAGCCGAGGCTCTCTCTAGTCCTGCTCTTCCAGCCTCCATCTCCCAAGTGCTAGGACTGTAGGTCCCTATGACCACTCCTGATGGTAGAACTCGCTTTATGGACATTATGGACTGTGAAACATCCCCAGACTGTGGGGGAGACATGAAATAATAATGATGTATGGCCCCCAGAATGCTAAGGCAGCATGCTCAACCTGTGGGTCATAACCCCTTTGGGAGTCACATGTCAGATATTTATATCCTGCATGTCAGATATTTATAGTATCAGTCATAACAGTAGCAAAATTTGCAGTTCTAAAGTAGCAATGAAAATAATTTTATGGGGGGGTCACCACAACACAAGGAACTATACTAGAGGGTTGCAGCATCAGGAGGGTTGAGAACCACTACTCTAAGGGACCTGATGTTCCGACAGTGCAGTCAATGCTCTCGAAGGTCCCTGATGTCTAGCCTAAGCTGCAATAGAGGAGGAGCACCCAGGATTCAACAGTTCTTGCCTCTGTTGAATGTGGAAGGAGGCTGCTAGGTTAAGGAGGTGGCTGATAAGTTACCACTGCTCTGTCACATACGTCTCCGGAGGACTGTACAGGATCAGATGACTGTCCAGGGCCTTGTCTCCTTCCCAGAGATCTACCACGGGGTTCAAACATACTGGGTCCTCCTCGCCTGTGCCTGGCTGCCCTAGAGAGAATGTTCAGGTGAATACTTCTAAGACCTGAGAACCATGGGCTAAACCTAAGCTTTGGGTTGTGACCTTTAATCATGTAAGGCCAGTGTGGGGGTGTCTCAGGGAGTGCTAGCCTACTCTGGGGTTATCTCTAGAATGCCAAGCTGACCCAGGGAATCCTCCAAGTCTCTTCTTCTGAGCTCTTCGTCCACCATATGCTGTAGGAACATTGCTGACGTCTCTGATGATGAGACACTGGAGCTCAAGCAGGCTTAAGAGCAGAGCCATTAGCAAGAAAGGGCTTGCTTCTTCCACCATGCCTGAACTCAGCCCCGTGAGAAGTTCAATGTGCATCAAATGGAGCCGATCCCAGTTAGCCGACCTTGAAGTACATCTCAGCAGTCAGACTCGATCTGTCAGTATCTGACCTGGGGAGAGAGGAGAAGAGACATGTGCCATGGGTGTGGCACATGGGGTAGATATGTGTGCCCTTAGAGAGTAAAGACTGGTGGAAACTGGTGAGGTCTGGGGAGTGCTTGCCTAGCATGCACAAGGCCCTGGGTTTGATTCCCAGTACTGAATAAAGTAGGTGGCTACTCAGAGTGTAGAAGCAAGAGAATCAGAAGAAGTTCAAGGTTATCCTCAGCTTCATAGAAAGTTTGGGGCCAGCCTGAGACCTGGCTCAAAACAAAAGGAAGAGGAAGAAAAGGAGGAAAGAAAGAAGGAAGTGGGAAGGGAGGGAGGGAAGGACAAAGAGGTAGGAGGGAGGGGAAGGGAGAGGGAGAGGGAGAGGGGAGGGGGAAGAGAGAGAGAGAGAGAGAGAGAGAGAGAGAGAGAGAGAGAGAGAGAGAGAGAGTTAGTTCTGAACCCCTGGTTCTACATTTTCTGAGTGACTTTTTATTCCAAAATATGGGTATGGGCCAGGTGATGGGTCAAGAGAGAACCTTCCAGGTACAGGAAAGAGGAACCTAGTTTGATGGGTTTTAAAAAAAAAAGCCAGAGACAGACATGGCCTTGTGTTCAGAGGCAGGAGCCTTAGTAATTGCAGCATTTGCCACCTGACTTTGATCCTTACATGTATTCAACATCTGTGGGCTTCAGGAAGGCCCCCATGGAATGTTCTAGGTGTAGGATACTGGACCTGCTGAAATGACGGGGAAGGAGCTTGGTCCCTGGAGGCACCAAGTCCACCATCTCCCAGACGTTGTGGTTTCCTGTTTCAATGGATAGGAATCTAAAGTCACTCACGGCCTTTGATTGGACAGACTGTTCTCGAAGGTTTATGGTGTTTGCAAGCGTTCAGTTTGTTCAAAGGTGGCATAGTACTTTCAAAAATTAAAACTAGACTTCAGTTTTAATCTCTTAATTTGTTTTTTTTTTTTAAATTTTATGTGTGTGAGTGTTTTGTTTGTATGTGTGTCTGTGCAACTATGGACGTGCCTGGCTCCGAGGGAAACCAGAAGAGGGCGTCAGACCCCTTGGGACTGGAGTTACAGACAGCTTTGAGCCTCCATGTGAGTGCTGGGAATCGAACCTGAGTCCTCTGGACGAGCAGCTGCATCCTTTACCTCTGATGTGTTTTGTGCCTCTTTCCACGTGGTAGTAAAGGAACATTTATCTGTCTTCATCTTCAATAGCTGCTCCTCTTAATATTCCTCAGCTAAACCACATGCATACCTGCGCCATAGTCCTCAAACACACATAATGTGCACTTTGTATTTGAATGGATATTGCCAAGTTCCCATCTAAAATGAGTATGCCATTTTAAAAAAGAAAAAAATTGGAACCAGTTTCTTGTTTCCTTTTTAAGACAGGTTCTCACTACGTAGCTCAGGCTGGCATCAAGACCACGGTCATCCTGCCTCAGCTTCCTAAGTGCTAGAATTGCAGGCCCAGGCCACAGTTACAACTCTGTGTGTGTGTGTGTGTGTGTGTGTGTGTGTGTGTGTGTGTGTGTACATGCATGGGTATGTGTGTGTTCAAATAAATGGCCTTGTGTGCTCACTAAACAGACATTCTGTCTCTGAGCTGCATCCCCAAGCTTTATGTCAATGAAAATGCTGTCCAAAAATCTGTAAGAATGCCAGTTTCCTTATGTTCCTGCCAATGGTGTATGGCATTGTTTTGTTTAAATTCTGTACTAATAGCTGAAGAAAAAGACATTGCTTTTTTTTTTTTAGGCTTATAGAAAGTATGAGGAGTTCAAAATATTTTCATGTTACATTTATACATATTCAGGAAAGTGCCTTTTATGCCCTATCCCTGCTTTTTATTAAATTGTTGATCTTTTTCTTTTTAGAAATCCTACTAGTTTACTCAGTGAGTGAGTGTGTGACAGTCAGAGGACAACTCCTGGGTCCTAGCTCTCTCCTTCCACATGAGCCCCAGGGATCAAACTCGGGTGGTCAGGCTTGGCATCAAGGGCGCTGTTCAGTGAGACATCTCCCTGTCGATCCGCTCTTCTTAGATTGATTGGCACTCCTTAGAATTAAAAGATGTCAGTGCAGTTCCAGCCATCGCTGCTGCTGTTCCCACTCTGCTTTTCATTTGTGTTCAGCTAATTCTGTGGGTTTCCTTTTCTATAAAAGAAATTTTGACATTTTCTTTAACAAAAAGCTCTCAGGGGCTAAGAAGAGATGGCTCAGCCAACAAAGGTTAGGCTCACAGCAAAAATATAAGAAAAGTTATCAATTAGGTCCAACTTAGAAAGGATCCTTCCTTTAAGATTTTATACATTTGTTTAAGAGCAGCATCCTATGAATAAGCTATGTGCAATGGTTTTTCTTTTTTATTTCTTAATAATATACTTTTTAATGTAAAAATTAAGCTTTTTAATTGGTTGTTACAATATATTTATGTTTTAATGTTTTTGGACTAATCTTTAAAAACTTACACTCATCACATATGTTTGTGTGATTAAATATATAACATATATTTATTATATATACTCATATATTTATATATTATACATACATTTAAATATATCCTTTATAAATATGTTACATATATGTTACATATATGTTTAAATATATAATATGTCTATAAATATGTTACATATATATTTAATACTACTTGGGAGCTCAATTTTGTACCAAAGAAGTCAAAGGACTGGAAGTATAGGGCAGTGATAGACACTTGCCCAGCGTGTGCACAGCCCTGGGTTCAATCCCCCAGCAGTGTATGTTCACACATGCCTGTAATCCTAGTATTGGGAGGGCTAAGACAGGAGATCTACTTTCAGTATAGCCTAATCTAAATAGCTAGACCACATCTTTAAAAAAATGTATCTTTCTTTCCATTCTAAACAAGAGACTACCCACTATACAGAGCAAAGGTCAGGACAGGGGCTGAGAGTCATCGTAGCATTGAGGACATACCACAGTTGAATCTAGCTTTCAGAGGCTGGGGCAGCTCAGCTTACCTTAAGCTCTGTGGTCCAATAGCAAAATGGAGGAGGAAGCCAGCTCATGAAAACCTATGCATATGGTGGACCCTAGGCTCCAGGTTCATGCTGCGGGTTAGAGGGTCCAAAGCAGAGGCTTGAGAGGTCAAAAGCGGTGTGTGTGTGTGTGTGTGTGTGTGTGTGTGTGTGTGTGTGTGTGTGTGTTTGTGCTGCCTACGTATTTGTGGGATGAATGACCGTGAAAACCTGGGGAATGCAGGAAAGGGGAGCGTTATAGAAGGAAAACGTAGATGTAGCTTTGCCCTTGAGCTCAGCATCAGAGCAGGTCCCACACACTGCCTGGCTCTGTGCAGCCTGGGGCTGGAGGCACTGCTCACCCATCAGGGTTTACATGTGGATGCCCAGAGGCTGGGAGAGCCAAGAGGCTGTCATATTTACTAGTAGCAAGTCTGGTGTCTCCTGCAAAGCACTGCATACCTTCAAACTGCTTGTCCCTCCGGTCAAGGGGTCTGGACACTCATTCTCTCTTCTTTACCTGCTGGTTTTGTCCCACCAGGAGCTTGTTTATGCGATCTGTGGGGGCTGGGGAGGCAGCTCAGCATTTAAGAGTCCACACAGCTCTTGCAGGGGGCTTGAGTCCCATACCTGGCACCCTGCAGGGTAGCTCACAGTTGCCTGTAACTCAAGTTACTGGGGGATCTGACATCTCTGGTTTCCATGAGCACCTGCAATCATGTGTACACACACACACGCACACACACACACAGACAATAAATCTTAAAAAGAATGGACTCCTGGTGTAAAGGAAACAGTCCATGTCTTGATTGCAGCATTACCTACACCCTTAGGATGTGTAACTGGGCGGGGGGGGGGGGAGCAAGGGCAAAGGCCCTGGGGTAGGGACAGAATGAGGGGATTCCAGGAATGAGGGCAGGTGTGGAGGGAGAGGAAGTGAGAAGTGGTCGAGGAAACTCTTCCAACAGTAATTGCACACATGAGACCGGAGCAGGGTAGCCACGAACCATCCATAGCTGTTAGCGCTGGCTAGTTTATGCCAACTTGACACGAGCGTGAGTCATCTGGGGAAAGGGTATGTCAACTGAGGTAACGCCCCCGTACGGTTTACCTGTAATGCATTTTCTTAATGTGTGATTGATGTGAGAGGTTCCCAACTCACTGTGGGCAACGCTACCCCTGGACAGATGGTCTGGGGATGTATAGGAAAGCAGGCTGAGCAAGCCAGTAAGCAGCATTCCTCCATGGCCTCTGCATCAGATCCTGACCTGAATTCCCCAGTGTAGGACTGTGATATGGAGAGCTGGTGAGATGGCTCAGCGGGTAAGAGCACCCGACTGGTCTTCCAAAGGTGCAGAGTTCAAATCCCAGCAACCACATGGTGGCTCACAACCATCCTTAACAAGATCTGACTCCCTCTTCTGGAG
>NC_034609.1:34717584-34738536 GCF_900095145.1 Mus pahari | reverse complement strand
GGATTTCTGAGTTCAAGGCCAGCCTGGTCTACAAAGTGAGTTCCAGGACAGCCAGGGCTGTACAGAGAAACCCTGTC
Source organism: Mus pahari (assembly GCF_900095145.1). Taxonomy (NCBI): domain Eukaryota; kingdom Metazoa; phylum Chordata; class Mammalia; order Rodentia; family Muridae; genus Mus; species Mus pahari. The sequence continues at coordinate 34,738,459 of NC_034609.1, read as the reverse complement.
TCAAAAAGGACTGTGATGTGGAACTGTGTGTAAGGTGACATAAACCCTTTTCTTCTCAAGTTGTTTCTGGCCATCGTGTTTTGTCACCGCAATAAAAATCTTAAGACTCTATTTAAAATAAAATTTAAGAGGGTAATGACTCTTAGCGTCTGTTTGGTTAGGTTTCATTTGGTTTTTAGTCTTCAGACAGGGTCTCATTATGTAGCCTTGGCTCGATGGGAAGTCACTATACAAGCAAGGCTAACCTCTAACTCATAGATGTCCACCAGCTTCTGCCTCCCAAGTGCTGGGATTAATTGCATGTATCACCACACCTGGCTTACTATAATAAACAGGATAGTTCAGATACAGAACATTTTCATTTACTATAGAAGGTTCTGTTGGACAGTATTGGTCTAGAGCTGTGGCCTCTCTGAGATGACAGTCACCAAATCAGAGGAAATTGTGTTCTTGGGTGTGTTTGCACACCAGTCACAAATAGCTGCTTCTTGTCCACTCTGCCTGACATGTTGCAGTATGCGCTCACCCTGGCCATGTCAGACAGACCATTCAGCAGGACAGCCTTCACCCAGGCTTCGTCAAGAAATTCATCCCCTTGGGTTAAAACACTGTGTGACCACCAAGTATAAGATGGTGAGTGTAACCATATAAAGTTCCAAGTACACACTCCCCAGGAACCACCTCCCATCACCAGTTAGAGGGTCCCCTATGCAGCCTTGCCTAACTTCAGCAGTGTATAGTGAGTAGGTCTAGAAGCTGTCAGGTTAAATGTGAGACAAAGAAACATAGGCTTATAGGACATAGAACAGCCTGTGTTTCAGATCCAACCAAGGCACCTAAGACAGGGACACCAATCGCTGTAAGCAAAGATATCCTTCACCATAAAAGAAAGGAACTATAGAGCCAAGGACGGGGAGGGGGGAGTTGTCTGAATCAGTCATACAAAGCGTTTAGGTATAAGGCAGGCCACTGTTGTTGGCTGGGGGCGTTGTTTATTATTGTCGTTGTTGGGGTTTTTTTTTTTTGTTTTCTTTTTTGTTTTGTTTTTTTTTGTTTGTTTTTGTTTTTTGTTTTTTCAAGACAGGGTTTCTCTGTGTAGCCCTGGCTGTCCTGGAACTCACTCTGTAGACCAGGCTGGCCTCGAACTCAGAAATCTGCCTGCCTCTGCCTCCCAAGTGCTGGGATTAAAGGCGTGAGCCACCACTGCCTGGCTTGGTTTTTTTGTTTTTTTTTTTGTTTTTTTTTTTTTTAACAGTTCAGAGACTATTGTTGATTCTTAGCATGTAGCTTTTCATAGGTGTAAATGATGACAGGACAAATATTCTCTTCAATAGGCTGTGCAGGAGAAATGAAGGAATCTTGTTGCTGGGGTCGTCATATATGCAGCTATTTAGAAATCAGTGGTTTTTGTCTCTCTCTTAAAAATTAGCCAAGATCTCTGTGTGCAGCCCAGTTGATAGAGTACTCGCCTGCCACACACCCTGGGTTTGATCCCCAACACTGCATGAAAGAGCACACTGGGCATGGTGGTATATATCTGTAGTCCAGTACTAGGGAGGTAGAGGCAAGACAATCAGAAGTTCAAGATCATCCTGTGCTATAGAACAAGTTCAGAGGCCAGCTTATGCCATATGAGCCCCTCTCTGTCTCAATAAAATAACATAAAATGGCTGATGAGGTGGCTCAGCAGGCAAAGGTAGTCGCCACCAAGCCCAACAACCTGAGTTTGATCCCTGGGACCCACATTGGGGAAGGAGAGAACCAACTCTGAGTTTTCCTCTCTGTCCTCCACACATGTGCCACAGCGTGCACACATGCACATGTGTGCATGCACACACGATCATTAAAAGGTATCAATAAATTTAAAACAGTCAAACGCAGTATCCAGTATGGAGAGGACAATCCTTACATCTCAGAGCATCGGCGTAATGAGTCCAGTTTGTTTTGTGTGCGTGTTGGCTCAGTGGGGCGACATAGATTGAGGATGACTTCCTGGAATTTTCCTTGTGGATCTTATAGAGATGTCTGAGAAGCCAGGAGATGAAGGATGGAGAGGCTGCAGTTTGTATGATACGGAATCTGTTTTGCAAAGGAACATTACAAGGCGTTGACACCCTGAAGCTGCCGATGTTCTCATATGACCCGAAGCTGTTTCTTTCTATCCCACTCCTGCAGCCGAGGATGGACCTTGCTTAGAAAGATCCAGAAGCCTCAGAGATTGTTCAATCTCACCAAACCTAGGTCATACACCTCCAGGAAGGAGAATTGCCAGCACAGATCCCTCTGAACCCCTAAGTAAGACATCCCTTGGGCATGCAGCTGTCCGCTTGACTTCTTTCCTGGAAGTGATTCCCTGATGGAAGTCAGAGGTCAGAGAGGACCCGTGCAGTTTTGAACAGTCTGTGGCCAGACTTGGTAGAGAATCAAATGAATAACATGATGCAGCATAGTGATACATCCTGTAACTATAGAGCACTTAGACTGAAGGAGGATGACAGCTAAGAGTTCAAGGCTCCCCCAAGCTACAGAGTTAGTCCTAACTCAAAACCCCTGTCCCCAAAACAGTTCATAGCAGCTGACAAGATCTGGTAGGGGCATTCTGGCAGTGTTTTTCATACATAACACTTTTTATTTATCCTTTGAGAATTTCACACATGTATGCAATGTTTTATCGAATCTACCCCCATCTCCTTGCTCCAAAATCCCCCCAGTCTTCCCCTAACACATCCCCCTCCCAATCCATAAAGTCCTATTGTCCTTCGTCCCTCCCCCCCTCCCCTGCCCAATATGCCATTGAGTTCAACTTGTGTTGTGCGCATGTGGGGGGAGCGGGGAAGACACCCACTGGCACATGGACAACCCACTTACTTGAGGAGGTTTGAGTGGTAAATTTAATATCAAGCCACTGGTCCATTTTTTGACATACTATATAAACAGACTTCTGCTCCCAGGGACAAGGTTACAGGTGATGGCATCAAAGGGACCTCACTTCTTTGACCAGAAGAAATGCCACATTCATGATAAACTGAAGTCAAGGGCCTCGGTGCCCAGCCATCGCCCTGTCCTTTCCGTGTATCTTAAGGAATACGGGTGGTCAGACCACGGCACAAGCTTCCCATCACGTTCTTCCTGTTTTTCTTCTTTTTTTTTTTTTTAAAAATAATGTATTTATTTTTAGAGCACTGATTGGTGTTTTGCCTACATGTACATCAGTGTGAGGGTGTCAGATCCTCTGGAATCGAGTCACAGACGGTGGTGAGCTGTCATGTCTTTCTGGGAATTGAACCCAGGTCCTCTGGAGGAGCAGCCAGTGTCCTTAATTAACTGCTGAGCCATCTCTCGAGATCATTCTGCTTTTCTTCTTACCATGGACACTGGGATAGTGACCTGGAACTAACGCAGTCATGACAATACAGAAGGTCATTATGGCCCTACTTTGGGGATACTGTGGCTTGCTGGTAGTTAGATGTGGCCCTCAAGGTCCACAAAACGTTAGCCAGAGCCGAGCTCTGCAAGACCTGGCTTCTGATTTAGACATAGGGAGACAGAAGCAGGTTTTTTTTTAGATGTAGAAACTACCAGGCCTTGCTGCTAAAGTTTCCAGCTGTCTAAACAGCCAGCTCCCAGGAGGCTGCTCCTGGGAGGCCCCTGAGGGTGGACTTGTCAACACGAAGCCCTCCCAGCAAAGAACACCCTCTCTATGGCTCCAGACGGCCCTCCCACCATCATCGTCCTCTGGGGGGGGGCCTGCCTCTTACACCTATCACTGGACAGTGTGCTACCAGGTGTGTGGGGCCTCCAGGGCCTGGGGGCAGCTGGACACAGGGCCAGGGGCACCAGTTTCATTTCACAGAAAGGGTTTTCAAGCACAAGCCAGGCCGAGGGATAAAAGGACATCTGTCCATCCCTCGGTGCCCAGCCCCAGCTTTCTCGAACAACATTCCTTTATGCGGTTGCCCCCTCCCTCTGCAGCCCCCGCCCGCCTGTCATACACTGCCTCCTTTCAGACGGCCTGTATGCTGGACTTGTTTGTTTGCGCTGCAGCACGCAGGCTTTCTGTTGTTCTTCACTGTTCTCTCCCCATGAGCCCTCCAGGCACACCCTCTCCAGGGAAGACAGGGACTGGGGACTAGAAGGGTGCGGGGCGGGGTGGGGGGAGGGGTGGGGGGAGACAGGGACCCTGGCTGGGGGGTTTGGAGACATCCCAGGAAGTCTCTCCCAGATCCGTAAGAGGGCATCCGTCTAGCCTTCCCAGAGACTACTCATCTGAGAGTTCTTGCTCAGGTTACCTGGTCCAGAGTGTCCTCCCACTATCCTGCCAGTCCCTCAGGGAGATATAAGTTGATACTACTGATATGCTAAGCTCCCCATGGAGATGTCCTGGCTGTCCCAGGAGCTATGCATTTAGGGGAAGAGATGGGAGATACAAAGAACAAGGTTTGTGTTATCACCCCACCACCACCACCCAAGCGTAGCCTGCCTCTGATGCACAGTACTTCTAAATGGAGAAAACTGGGAAGTGACTTCTTGGGCCTTAAAGAAGGGGGGACAGGCCTCTTCTGAGCTAGAAAGGGAAACTGGCTGAACGTCCCTTCTAAGAGGTATGCATGGGTTACCACCGTGGGCCGGGAAGGAGAGCTGTGTTGACCAGGGCACTCAGCTTTCTGACATCTTGGCATAGGATGAGATGTAGACCCTGACTGACTCGTAGACCCTGACTGACTCCATTTCAACGTCAGTATCCCCTTCAGTATGGTCCTATCGCCATTGAATCCCTCTTCCCCCAAGGCTAGATTCCAAGAGACCCCGAATAAGACTTCAGTGACTTCCCACTAGCTTACATGACAAATATTACAAACGAGGTGTATTAGACAACAAGGAAAATATAACCTCAGAGTTCTGCAGGCCAGAAGATGGAGGCCAAGGTGTCATAAGGTTCTAGTTTCATCTCTGCTTCTGTGATAAAACACTCTGGCTAAAAGCAACTTAGGGGAGGAAAGGGTTAATTTCATCTTACAGGGTTACAATCTACTATTGAGGGAAGTCAGAGCAGGAACTCAAATAGGAATGTGGAGCAGAATCCATGGAGAAATGCTGCTTGCTGGTTTGCTTGTTTATGTTTAGTTAGCTGTTTTTATACAGCCCGGGATTACCTACCTAGGGAATGATACCGCCCACTGTGGCTGGGTCCTCCTATGCTAATTAACAATTAAGACAGTCCCACAAAGACATGCTCACAGGCCATTGTGATTTAGGCAATTCTCAATCCAGGCTTTCCCCTCAGCTGACTCTAGGCTACGGTGAGTTAACAATTTAAGGTATGGCAGAGGCAGGAGAATTTCTGAGTTCAAGGCCAGCCTGGTCTACAGAGTGAGTAGTTCCAGGACAGCCAGAGCTATACAGAGAAACCCTGTCATGAGAAAAAAAAAATTAAAGGTATCCAAAACTCTTGGGTTCTTTCTGAGGCCTATGAGAAGATGTGTTCCAGGCAGCACCCCAGCTTCTGGTAGACCTCTATTAGAATGATTTTCCCTGGCTTTCTTGATGTGTCTTCCTTGTCTGGGCCTTCATCTTCATAGTTCCCATCCACATTGAGGTTCCCCCACTATATAAGAATATGTTACATCAGAACATATTCTAATTTCCTCATCTGTTATTTCCAGATAAGGTTCAGTTCCGAAGTGCTGGGGGTTGGGAAGGATGATGAATATGGAAGGGTGTGCTCTCCTGTGAAGTGACACTCTGAAGGTGACATTCTTGGTGTGAGGCCTGCGGCTCCTTCCCAGAGACGAAGGAAGGGAGAAGCCCAGAATAAACGAGCATCCACCAACCTGCCAAGCCCCTACCTTCTGCCTCCTCTTGACGCTGATCCTTGTCATCTTGCATTAGGAGGAGGAGGAGACCTGGGCTCTCCCTTCATGTACCTTAAGACCCTGGTTCCTCAAATACCAGCGTTATTACCCAGCCCACATGGAATACCTGCTTCCTGTGGGTGCGGTCCAGCCTTCCCATCTAGATTCTTTGTTCTGAGTAATTTGGGAAAGAACGAACTCCCTGTTCATGGCTGGCCCTGGCCCTCCTTCTCAATGAGTGAGGCACCCACACTTAGCAGCTCACACAGGAGTTTTCCAGCCATCACACTGAGGACTGTATTTATATTCATGCATGTCAGTTTGGACTGCAGAATTTGTTAAGAATGCAAGTCCCTGGGCTGGGGCTAGAACTCAGTAAAGCGTTTTCCAAGCATCCACCAGAAGCAGGGGAGAGAAAAAAAATTCTAGAAATTTCATATTAAAAAAATCTAGTTTTCTGGATCTTCTTAGAAAGCATTAAGTTTGATGACATAGGCCCCCATCTCCCATGGCCTGGATCTAGGTCAGAGCTGCCCCTTCATCACAGACATTCTCTACAGTCTGCCCATCCCCATCATTCTCCCAGAGCCCAAGATCACGTGACGTCGAGCATTGATTAGTGTCTCCTGATTGCTTTACATTGAGCCTCGATTAGTATCCCCTCACTGCCGGCCTGCCTGCCTTCTGTGCCAATGCTTGTAGCAAAAGGTATCTCCTATTTTTATCTGAAAGTGATGCTTAATCTTCTTTATCAACTTGATGGGATTTTGAGTCACTATGGAAACACACCTCTGGGGGAGTGGGGGGAGGGAAGGTATTTCCCCGGAAAGGTTTAACTAATCAGAGAATACCTACCCTGAATGTGGGAGTCACTGAATACAAAGGAGAAAGTAAGGTGAGGAGCAGCATCCATTTCTCTCTGCTCCCTGACTATGCATCCCTGTAAGCAGCTACCTCACACTTGTGCCACCATGGCCTCCCACCCGTGAGATTCTCAAGCCAGGGGCCAAAGTAAGCCCGGCTTTTGTCTGGTGTCTTAGAAAGCAATGAGAAAAGTAAAGCGTGCCCTGCGCTGTTCTTGGTGGCTCTAGTCTGAGGGGGGAATTCATGCCAGCATGTCTCAGTTTATGGAAGCAAAGACTACTGCTCAGACATGGTCTATGAATAAAAGGGGTCTGAGGCACAAGCCACACCCTGGCCACTCGGCTTGATACTGTCACCTATCCAGCCTTTGAAGATAGAAGCAAGGAGTTGGGGTGCCATTATCCCAAGGAACTGACTTCCTGCTCCAAGAGGAAGTAAGGAGGTCACACTGGGGCAGTGGAACTTGAACTCACTCTGGGGACAGCGAACTGGAGGCTGCCTTGAACTCTCCTGCCCTGGGCTGTCCCCAAGAAATGAATCTATTGCTGGAGCTATCTGGAAACCTCAGGGGCTACCAGCGAACGCCTGGCAGATATTCTGTGGTTTGGGGTCTAATGGGGCTGAGCTTGGTGTGGGAGAGCTGTCTGGGGAAGAAGGCCAGGGGTTGTAAGCAAGACTGTTGCCACAAGACAGGAACAAGTGACACCTTGCTGCCAGCCAGTGATTGGCATAGAAGTCCGGAGAAGCTGGGGCAGGTGTTGCTGTCTGCATGCTTCTCTCCCAAATGGCTTCAGAGTGGCTGGAAGGACTCAAGGAGATCAAAATGCCTACCTCACTCTCCTACTGCCCAGCAGGTCCAGTGACTATTAGCTGGGAAAGAACAAGTGCCAGCCCATGTCACCTCCTCGGCAAATTGCATTGGCGATTCCTTATAGCTGCCTTTCTCTTCCCAAGGAAAAGTGGCCATGGAAGGCACTGGAGCATTCTCCCACCACCCTGCCCATATTGAAACCCGCCTTGTATCTTTGCACCTAAACAGGCTGCAATACATGACTGCTGATACACGACTGAATCGTCTCGTTCAGTATTTGAGTGTCATCCTAAGGCCTGTGCCTCAGAATTGGTAAGGCCAGCAGGTTCCCACCTCAAGGAGCTCGACAAGAAAAGGAAGGAAGGAAGGAAGGAAGGAAGAAAGAAAGAAAGAAAGAAAGGAAGGAAAGAAAGAAAGAAAGAAAGAAAGAAAGAAAGAAAGAAAGAAAGAAAGAAAGAAAGAAAGAAGAAGAGAAGAGAAGAGAAGAGAAGAGAAGAGAAGAGAAGAGAAAAGAGAAGAGAAGAGAAGAGAAGAGAAGAGAAGAAGAGAGAAGAGCTTGCAGCCTTGAGCACCTTCCTATCTTCCCACAGTAAAGAATTTGGGAGGAAGCCGGGCATGGTGGCTCACACCTTTAATCCCAGCACTCGGGAGGCAGAGGCAGGTAGATTTCTGAGTTTGAGGCCAGCCTGGTCTACAAAGTGAGTTCCAAGACAGCCAAGGCTACACAGAGAAACCCTGTCTGGAAAAAAAAATGGGAGGAACCCAGACACACAGGACTGTCTGGTGCCCCTCGCGTGGATCCTATGCTTGCTTGTGATTTCAGCAACCAGGAGGCTGAGGCAGAGAGATGGTGAATTCAAGTCCCGCCTGGACTTCATAGCAAGAGCCTGTCTCAGTTACCTTTCCCCTAAATAAGAAAAATGTCACTAGACACCCACTGTCAAGTCACACTCATTAGCGCTTTTGTTAATCATTCTTGTGGAAGCCAATATAAGTGTGACTACAGAATTACTCACTGTCCTCCCCAATACTAAAAGTGGTCCGACCTGAAGGCATCACCCAGAACAGTCCTCTTAGCTTCGGGATTCTTCGTTGGTTTATAAAGTTCCCGTTGGCTTCCTTCCAGGATCAAGAGAGTCTTTTAAATGCATTGTGGAAGTTTCCAGAAAAAAAAAAAAAAAAGGTTTAGAGATTTTTTTAAAGTTAGAGCCGTACCCTATTTCCCTGGGGTGACCTTTGCACACTTCTGATTCATGGATAGTGCTTGCTTATGGAATGCAGGGGTGAGCCCAACCTGAATACAAAATAAATACTGGCCTGGAAAACAGGATCCAGACCTATGTGTGTGTTGTGTGCGATAGCCGGCGGGTCTCGGTTCCTGGAACCTCCCCCACCCCAGGAATGGGGCCAGGAGAACCTCACATGGAGGGTCTTCTGTCTACATGTAGGGAAGGTTTTCTAGACCCTCTGGGGTCTCACAGCTAGTCTTAAGAAAATCAATGATAAAAGACATGTTGGGGGGGTTGGGGAGGGGAACATGTCCAACCCAGAATATTCCTGCTATAGGTGATGTCAGTGTGTGGCTGATTCCAGCTCTCCTTGAAGTCTCTTCCCATTGGATGCTTGTTAAGTCTTGTGATCCTACCTCGGGCCTCTGACAGAGAAGGGTGCTGTCCCATTTGACCTCCCAGGGAGCACTTTGTTCATGTGGTCACTCCAGGAATTGTTGAACGAGTACCACTCAGGACACTTCTGCCTGATGACCTCCAGGCCTCGAGCTTTGATTAGGCTGGGGCAGCAGAAAAGAAAAAAAAAGGACAGGAAGAGCTCATGCCTACACCGTACCTGTGTCTCTCCTCGTCCTTCATGGATGTCGGCTGTCACTCGGGGTTGGTCCATGACTCAAAAGAACTCTCTGGAAAGAACCACTGGCCACTTCATACTGGCATGCGAGCGGCTGAGTCACACTTCCCTGTGAGAACATGTTCTGTCTCCTGGGTCTTAGGAGGAATAGGGCCCCAGAGCAGCTGTCCCTTCACTTCTCGCAATTAAAAGAGAGTACGTTCTGAACTGAACAAAAGTCTTGATGGTTTTGTTTCCATTTGTAGCTGTCATTTCAATAAAACTGAACTTTCAGTAATTTCTCAAGTAGAGCCTTAGAATTGATTCGAAGTGTGATAAATATTTTTGTAAAGATTTGTTTGTTTGTTTGTTTTATGTATATGAGTACACTGTAGCTGTACAGATGGTAGTGAGCCATCATGTGATTGCTGGGAATTTGAATTCAGAATCTCTACTTGCTCTGGTTGGTCCGATTTCCAGCCTAAAGATTTATTTACTATTATATCTAAGTACACTGTAGGTGTCTTCAGATGCACCAGAAGAGGGCGTCAGATCTCATTACAGATGGTTGTGAGCCACCATGTGGTTGCTGGGACCTGAACTCACGACCTTCAGAAGAGCAGTCAGTGCTCTTAATTGCTGAGCCATCTCCCCAGTCCCGATAAATACTTTTAAAATATTTTGTTTCCACTATTAGTATAAAGTTGCCAACTGCCCTTCTCTAGAAGACACCTTTTGTGCTGCAAACCTGTATTTCCTACATATTTGGTATTGAATCTTCTCTTGTTTGTGCAGTGGTGCTGATAGTTACTTTTAAAAGTACTTTTATTTGTGGGGGGAAAATGCTGGTCTTCAATTCATGTGGGAATCCCAAAGAAGTAGGCTCTAATGCCAGTGAAGGAATGGACTTGCTAGAGAGAGCGAGAGAGAGTGGGGGGGGAGACATTTCATTCTTCCATGACCTTATGTAGACTGTCTGCAGAAGGTGTGGCCCAAATTATAAAGGTATATCTTCCCACGTCAAAAGATCTGGATCCCAGGTGTATCTTCCTGCAAAGATCCGGATTAGAAGTGGGTCTTCCTCCTTCAGATGATTTTTCACTCTTCCCTTTCGTTTACAGTTTTAGTCTGATGGTTTATTGTCTCCTGTTATCCCCAACGGTGCCAGGGAGTGGCTCTTGGGCTCCACCTTCGCTCCTCCATCCCAGATAACCATCCTTTTGGGCACTGTGGCAGCACCAAGTGCCATGACAAACCTGTCATGGAGTGGCCACCACCGCACAAACTGCTGTGACCTACCAAGGGAGCTGTGGGAGAATGGGAGGGCAAATGATTTAATTAAGAGAAAAAAAAAAAAACCCTCACAATTGTGCCGGGTCATTTTGGCTTTTAGTGAATTCCAGATGTAGTCAAGTTGGCAGCCATGAATAGCCATCACAGGGGTAAGGGGGAGGAGAACCATCTAGGAAAGAGGGGTTGATAATAGCACAGTGGCTAAAGCCCTCAGGAGTATTCTGAAACTAAAACATAACTGTGAGGCTGTGTACGGTGGCTCACACCTGTAATCCCAGTGCTAATGTAGGAGGATCACCAACAGATTTAGGTTAGCCTGGGCTACCAAGTAAGTTCCAGGCCAGCCTGAACTAGAATGAGACTCTGAAGGTGAAAAAAACCAACCAAACAAACAAACAAAACCAACCAACCAACCAACCCTAAAGGAACAAGAAAGATACTTGAATTGCTAACGGAGCAGAAAAAAAGAAGCTTGCCCAGAATCCTTAGGGAATGTCCATGTATAATGTGCTATAAAACCTCCCTTCCTGGTGCTCAAGAAAGTGTAAGATGCTTTGTTTAAAAAGAAAACCACAGAGGTCTGGAGAGACGGCTCAGTGGTGAAGGGTTCACACAGCTTTTGGCAGAGTGGTTTTGGTTCCCAGAACCGACATCAGACAACTCACAACGGCCTGTGACTCCAGCTGCAGGGGATCTGACACCCTCATCTGCCCTTGTGTGCACATACCCACACACATAATTAAAAATAAAACAACCTTACTAAGATGGTGGTGGAGCACGCCTTTTATCCTAGCACTCGGGAGGCAGTGACAGGTCCATCTCTGTGAGGTCGGGGCCTACCTAGTCTACATAGTGAGTTCCAGGACAGCCAGAGTTACGTAGAGAAACCTTGTCTCAAAAAAACAAAACAAACCAACCAACCAACCAACCTAAATAATAATAATAATAATAATAATAATAATAATAATAATAATAATAATGGTTCAGGTTTGGAAGCTGTGTGTACATATCTATTATCCCAGTGTAGAAGAGCTGAAATAGGAGGGTGGTTGTTTTGAGACCAGCCTGGGATACAAAACAAGTCTCTGTCTCAATTAGAAATGCACACACACGCACACACACGCACACACACACACACACACACACACACACGCGCGCGCGCGCGCGCACACACACATGCGCACACGCACATGCACGCACACACACGCACGCGTACACACACACACACACACGCACGCACACACACGCGCGCACACACACACACACATATATATATTGGTCTTTCGAGACAGGGTTTCTCTGTGTAGCTCTGGCTGTCCTGGAACTCACTCTGTAGACCAGGCTGGCCTCGAACTCAGAAATCAGAAATCCGCCTGCCTCTGTCTCCCAAGTGCTGGGACTAAAGGCATGCGCCACCACGCCCGGCTATATATATATATATATATATATATATATTAAGAAGCAGGTGTTATGCTGAGAACCCAAAGATGCAAAACTACAGAAACGTCGTGTCGTATCTGGGTTTTCCCTCAGAAAATGCCAGCACGGTCACCGTCACCATCAAGCCGTCTTAGGAAAGAAAAATGTAAGCACAGTAGCAAACCCGGGTGCTGCTGAGCCTGGTGGTGCACACCCGTGATCCCAGTTCTGGGGAGGCTGACACAGAAGATGAGTTTGAGGTCCGTCTGGGCTGCGTAGTGAGTTTAAGGATCATCTGGGCTGTGTACCCTGTCTTGGGAGAGGACAAAAGCCACCCCAGCTGCCTGCTCAGACCTCCCAAGCTTCTTGCTGGCTTCCCAGAGCTCCTAGGCTTGTGATTGTTTGGGGGCACAGGGACTCAGGGAGGTCCCGCTGGCAAGGTCTGTCCCTGCCCTTGCTACAGGGAAGCCTGTGTTTTACTTCCTCACAAATCTGTGTTCCCCGGCCTCACCCCACGTGATGGTCGGAGCTAGCTGAAGCTGTGCCATTTCCCCAGCACATTCCATTTCCTTCTGGCTCTGCCTCTTTGCTAGTTTAACTTAACCTTGAACCCAGTTGGGCACACCTCAGCTAGTTCTGTCCCACACGTGACCCCGGACTAACTGGGATAGCTGGAGGACCTGGCTCCTGGCTGCCTTCCTTTCCTGAGATCTCGTGGACCAGCCTGTGACCCACACAATCCACTGAGCAACCAAGCAGGAAGGGAGGGAAGGAGGGACATCCTCAGGTGTGGCACAACAAGCCCCGCCGGGTGCCTTCAGTGCCTCTCTGGGCCTTGGCTTGCCTGGTACCTGCCAACTCTCTCACCCCTCGGCTCTCTTCACTTCCTTATAGTCGACTTGCTCTCCCAGATCTTTCTGCGTCTTTCAATTTTGTTTTGTAAGGGAGAAGCACAAAGAATAATGACACCCACGCCAGCGTCTCTGACCGCAAAAGTTCTTGATGTCCTTGATTTCCACCCACCCAGTCCCCCCACCCATGGGTTTTTTCCCCCCATTCCCAGCTCTTTGGCTAGAGGTGCTTGGGGGCTCCATTCTCTCCCCTCCCCCCCATAAGTGATTTTTGTGTCTTCTCTTTTCAGGATCCCAAAGAGAACGGTGCTGTAGCCTCTGCAGAGACTCAGAAGACAGACCCTGCGCTTGAGCCACAGTTCAAAGTGGTGGACTGGGACAAGGTAGCCGGCACAGGACACTGGGGATGACTGGGGCCGCAGGGGGTGGGGACAGAAGCCATGATGTGTGCGAGCCCAGGGAAGATGGAGAAGAGACACTGGTGCTCAAGATGCCCGAGTGTGACCTGGGGCAGCAAACCAAGCTGCAGATGTCGTCGGGGCTGGGGGGTGGGGGTGGGGGTGGGGAGAGGGGTTGCTGGTGGGAAGCTGGGGTAAATGGTATGTGAGATCTCTGCAAGAAACTCACCCTAAATAACCTGGGATAGGACAGGTCTCCCACTGGGCGTGGTGAGGCAGAGGCAGGTGGATTTCTGACTTCGAGGCCAGCCTGGGCTACAGAGTGAGTTCCAGGACAGCCAGGGCTATACAGAGAAACCCTGTCTCGAAAAAAAAACAAAAAAAAACAAAAACAAAAAAACAAAACAAGACAGGTCTCCTGCCAGGAACCCTAAAGCTAGAAGGGGCACAGTAACAGGGTTGACATACCCACCCTGACCAGTGTACATGGCAAATCTGCTCCTGGCACCAGTGATCACTCAGGAGAGTCCCTTGTGGATAAAGAATCCTGGTACCTGCAAATGTTATGTGGCAGATAGGGCCACAGAAAGTGAAGGTGTATGCAGGGTCTTAAACGTCGTTTGTAGACCAGAGACCGTGCAGATCCTAACTGCTGTGAGGTGAGGTCTGGAAGAAGAGGAGAGGAGGGGGGACTCCCTGCAGAGAGTACAGAAAAGCAGCAAGGCTCCGAGGGACTTGAATGAGAACTAAGCTCAGATGTTAGAAATAAACGCCCCTCACATCTGGGATCATGGCACTACCCCAATGTTGTCATCTCTTGGAATAGACACGAGTGCTCGAATACCCCCCAAGGGCCTGGCCTGTGTGCTCTCTGCCCACAGAGGACACCAGAGGCACGGAAACACATAAGACAGTTATCCCTCCATCCTCGACCCAGTCATGACAGCAGGAGGGGGTGCGGGAAGCGTTCCAGGGAACGCAGGCAATCGGAAAAGGGACATGGGTCTCAAAGGCGCTTCCAACAGCTGATTGTTTGCCGGGCCCCTTTGACCGGGACTCTCAAGTCCGTGACCCCAGGGCTTAGAGATGCCCTGTCTGTAAGAGCTCTCATGACAAAAAGGTGGTGCGTCCAGCTTGAGAAGCTGAGAGATTATTCCATGCCCCTAGCCCCTGCAGGAGCCATGGGGCCAAGAAGAAAATAAACCACTAAGAGGAAAAGCTTGCCCAAGGTCACATGGAAAGCCTTTCATGTTTCCAGAAAGAACCCACCTCTGGTTCCCATTCCTGGAGGGGCCATAATTACTCTCATCGCTAGCACAGGACTTGGGCAATGGCCAAGGTAGAGACTAGAGGAGAGGGGTGCTTATAGTACACATGGGCTTCTCTAGTGACACGGGGGGGGGGATTTAGGATTGCTCTGCATGACTGGAACAAATGAGGAGCCAAGGACATTGACAACGAGAGACAGGACTTTGCCCTGGAACAAAAGGGGCTTCAATGAGGACAAGGGTTTGGGACAAGACCCGGAAGGAGCCGGCGTGTCCTCATTCAGGGCTGTGAGTAGCTAGAGGAAGGTACTATAGGCACAAGTGAGATTAGCTTAGAGCTTGACTCTTGGGAAGAGGGCACTGTAAGAGGCTCACTGGGGCTACATCAGTGTGGCAGCCTACGCAATATCTCACACACAAATTGCTGTGGTTTACAAGTTGGGAACAGGATACACACACACACACACACACACACACACACACACACACACACACACATTCACCCCCTGCTCTGGAGAGGTCCCCCAACCCACCATGGTTTTTCTGAGCTCTGGTTCAAGGCTGACCCTCAGTCACCATTATATGAGGCAAGGGGAAGGTCTGGTTTACCAGGGCTTTATTCAACCCTTTATTACTTGCAAAATGAGAGAGAAGGAAAAAGATACAGCGGGGAAGAGGGCGACATCCCCTAGCCCACTCCCGGCCTAACTCCTGGCAAACCAGACAGCTGGGCCTTACTCAGCACCCCCACCCCCACCTCTTTCTCAACGAAGAGAAAGGGACTAAGAATGACCTATAAGAAGGGGTCCATACTACTCTGGAAAGAACAACGTTCCACGTGAGTCCCCTTACTGCTGTCCCCACCCCAGCCCATGCACCCTGGCAAAGCCGTCCAAATGCCGTGCTTCCTAGGTGGAGTAAAGAGTTCTCTGGCCTCCCATCTCCTCCTTTTCTGTCCTCCCTCTCCGTTCTTTTTGTTTTCTTTTTTTCTCTTCTCTTCTCAAAAGAGTCATCCTTCTGTCTCACCACCCAAGCCCTCCCCAGCTCTTTGGGAAGGAAGAGACCAAGAACAATCAGCTCTGTTTGTTTCTGACCTGGTCAGGTTGGGGGGTCAGGGTGGGGATCAGGGTGGGTTGATCTTAAGAAGCGGTGGAAAGACACCAACAAGGCAGTGGCTTTGTCTCTGCCACAGAGGGTCTGCAGGCCAGGGGCAAGTTTGCGAGGGGACCCCTCTGGGTGCTGCCAAGGAAGGGAGCCATGGGCTGCCAGGGTCCAGCTTCCCCGGCCCTAAAAGTGGGAGAGCCAAGTGGGTCAGGCTGGAAGGACTCAGGAGAAGCTAGGCTGACCGTGCTGAGTTGGGAGTAGAAGAATCTGGAAAGAGCAAATAAGTAAGAGACTCTGGTGCTGCGCCGTGGGAGGCGAGGTCCGTCTGACTTTCAGGCTCTGTGTGGAATTTTACCAGAATGATCTAGATTACCTCTTGACTCTCTCAGCTGAGTAGGACTCAGACTTCCTTGGGAGGCAAAAAAACAAGGCTGCAGCTCTTACCCAGACCCTCCCACGCCCGAACGTCTTCTAGACCCCAGCTGACCCTGTACCACAGTTCCTCGTCACTCTTAACTCCTGGGCACACCTCCCTTCAGCCTGCCTTGTCTTTAGGCCACTTACTGTGTTCTTCTCAGAGCCCTCCCTGGTTAGCCTTCTGTTCCCATTGCATATTGGAAGGCAGTGCGGTGCCAGCCTCCCAGGAAGCAGGTAGAGCAGATAGAAATTAATGGGTCTGCTGAAGTATCTCCCCCAGGAACCTCTAGACAACCGATGCCTATCAGATTAGCACAGCTGGGGGGGGAGGCTTTCTTTCTTCTTGAGACACACTCACTACGTACCCTTGGCTGGCCCAGAGCTTTCTATGTAGCCCAGGCTAACCTTGAAGTCACAGAAATCTACCTGCTGCTGCCTCTCCCCTCCCCCCATGAGTACTCAGAGTAAAGGCATGCGCCATCATGCCCGACTGAATGAACAATTTTGCTGTTGCGTGTGTACTTGAGCCAAGCGTTTTCCACGAAACGTCTGTGATTTAACTTGCTCCTGATCACAATGTCAGGGGCCATCCAGGAGTGGTTGGCACACGTGTCTTTAATTCCAACACTTGGGAGGCAGAAGGAGTGAGATCTCTGAGTTCAAAGGCCAGCCTGGTCTACAAAATGAATTCCCGAACGGCCAAGGCTACACAGAGAAACCAAGCCAAAACCAAACAAAACCAGCCAACCAAATAACAAACCAACAAATCAAACGCCAGGAGCCAAAGCATGTGTCGTGGGAAGTAGAGCCAAAGCCTCCTGCCTGACAGTCTTGACCCTTGCTGGTGTGTTAACCACAGATTAGCCACAGGGAAGCAACCCAGACAGCAGCCGAGCCACAGGTTGATTGCCTGGCTGATCTTACCTGCTAAGCCCCTTTCTCTATAGTGCCTTGTATGTCTCTTAAAATCCTTTCACCTCTGCTCTGGCCCAAAGTGAGTTCTCCCTGAGCCCTGTAACTGGGAGAGGGGATAACAGAAGGGAAGAACAAAGCCAAACAGCCTCTGGAGGTATCTCCAAAGTGGCCATATATTCTTCCTTATCCTGCCTCAAGTTAAGCCAGAGTCCAGCGGCGTCCGCTTCCTTCATCTTGGCGAGGCCGTCTGTGGACAGAGGCGACCCTTTCCCCTCCAGAGACAGGAAGGAAATCATCCAGCCGGGTGTATCGCCCATCAAAATGCATCGGTGCATCTGGGGAGAAAGCTAAGCCCTACAAGCCTGAAGACCCGAGTTCAAATCCCAGCACCTACACCTGTGCCTCTGTAATCTCCGCACTGGAGAGAGCTAGACAGGCCAATCCTTGTGAGCCAGCCGGTCTAGCCAGATCAGTGAAGTCCAAGTTCAGTGAGAGACTGTCTCAAAAGAAATAAGTAAATAAATGAATGAGTAAATAATACGAAGACACCTAAGGTCTACCTCTGGCTTCCACACATGTATGCATTTGTGCTCATACACATGTGCATGCACCGACACTTACAAGCATGCATGAGCATCTCTCTGCATACAACCTAGACACTGCAGCGGTCACGGCCTCCCAGTCCCTCCCCTGACCTCAATGCCATATACATAACCCTTAATATCAGGAGTTCCCAGGGTCTATGGAGCTGCCAAAGTGCTGACGTTGTCCAGATGGGCTCTGTTCTTTGGAGGTTCTAACATAAGTCAACAAGGCCCATGGCAAACCCACACCTATGAAATGAGAAACACCCCAGACTGTGAGCTCTGACTTGGCTCTCGTCTGGGTACTCTGCCAACGCCCCGGACTTCATGTATCCTGAGTGGAGAGACACAGAGCACCCGAGGACACCTCAGTGCTCTTGAGTTTGCCCCTCCTCTCTTGCTCAGGAGAGGTCTGCACCAATCCTGGCAGAACCACAGCCAACCGGCCTAATGCTGCAGCTAACACTAGGCACTGCTGCAGAATCCCCACGGCTCTGTGCTGGGGGAGTTCACAGCTGGGAGCCCCTGATTTCACTGAAGGGTGGTCTAGGTCTCCAGGTGATAGAGCTCCGTGCTCAGGGTCAGGTCCAACCCTAGCATCTGTGCTAAGCAGCTAGCCTTCAATAGTCTCACCTGTAATGTGAAGTTATCACAGCCCCCAACCATCCGTAGATTAAGGCTTATGATAGATAATGAGTATGCAGTGGGACCCCCAGGATGGCTTATCACTAGGATGTAGACTCCTGGGGCACTTTCTGTCCCTAGGAGTCTCTCCTGACTGGTTTGTTGCTTCCTCTGCCTCCCTGGCTCAGAAGGATGCCCTAGAACCAATGCTCTGGGGTACACTTGACTTTCCCTTACACAATTGCTTGAGCTCAGGGCACTGGGAGGAGCTACTGGCACCAGGCAGCTGTCACCTCTTGCTCTTGCTCCCCTGGGGAGAAGTAGACCCTAAAGCCCTTGCTGGGAGGTTGAGGCAGCCCCGGAGGAGTGTCCTGCGCTGCCCAGGAGGAAGGGAATCTAGGGAATGAGAGGGAAAGCAGAGGCAGCCCCACCTCACCCTGGCAGCAGGCCCCCTCTGCCCACTCTCTGGGTAGCAGGCTGCCCTTTCCTCCTGCTGCATTCCTGGCATAGCCAGGAACAGCCTCCCCCTTCCTGGCTGGGCAGGGGCAGAGCCCTGTTGGGGGAAGGGCACGGGGTACACAAATGCTTGGCCTGGACGCTCACTGACTTGCCTCTGCATCCTAGGCCCAGCCTGTTGCTCAGGTCTATAAACCACCGAAGAAGACCCCGAGCCCAGCGACCTGCCTATTCCAGAGTAGTTTCTGAGCATATCCTCATTTTCATCCACGCAGCCGTGCACTGAGCACTAGACTTTCCTGTTATGCATACCAGGTCCCACAGGCTCAAAGTGAGGGGGCCACGGAAGTCTCCAGATGCCTGGGAGCTTGAGGCATGGTAGTCCTAGACCGTTACAGTGTCATCCCTCTGTGCCCAGAGCCTTAGGCAGCATGGAGTGGGAGAACTAGCCCAAGAGAAGCTGCTGTCCTTCAGTAAGGAGAACTAGAAGCTAGAAAAAAAAAGACAGGGTGCACATAGCAAGCAGCTAAACCAGGGACTAGAAGCAGGTGGAGGGAGGGGCTCGCAGCAGGTGGAGAGATACAGCGTTCTGCATGCATATTCACCTGCTTGTCAGAAGAGGGCGCCAGACCTCATTACAGATGGTTGTAATGGGAACTGAACACAGGACCTCTGGAAGAACAACCAGTGCTCTTAACTGCTGAGCCATCTCTCCAGCCCAGTGTTTGTTTTTTTTAAATTACATGCATTTATTGGAGTGTGTTTGTGTGCCACAGGACTTGTGTAAAGGTCAAAAGACAAGTTGGGGGAGTTAGTTCTCGCCTTCTACCATGTTGGAACCAGGGATTCAACTCAGCTCCTCAGTGCCTGAACCCACTGAGCCATCTCACCGACCCTAAAGAGTTGTTTTCTTTAAATATCTAAGGCTAAATTAAATGCACAAATGAAACTTAGGCATGTGGGTGTCAGGAGGGACATAGAAGATCCAGGGCTCTCGTCTGAGACAGGTGTAAAACAAAAGATGCAGGTATCGCTCTTAGACAACAACTAGAAGGAAGAATTCAGAGACACCACTAAAAGTCAATGGAGGTGTTAATGTAACTTGCTTTTAAATAGTTAACGCAGGAAGGGTAAGATGGCTTATCAGGTAAAGGCTCCTGCTGACAATCTAACTTGGTAATCTAGGTTCAGCCCCTGGGAATCCACATGGTGGGAGGAAGTTGTCCTCTGACCTCCATAAATGCGATGTGATATGCATGCACCTACACACATGTGTCACCATACACATACAATATAGATATGTGTAAATTTATCTTAAAAGTAAAACACAAAATTACGGCAAATAAAGAGGAAAGGGTAGAGGAGATGGGAAACCGCAAGAAAGCATAAACATAAACCAATTTGGGATGGAGAGATGACTCTGAGGTTGCTCCATGGGTGTTAGACCCTAAGGACTTCAGGATGAGGAAGACTATGGGGGACCCAGGTGACTATTCCTCCCCCCACCCCCACCAAGTAAAAGGGCAATTCAACAAGAAGCTATACCAGGGCAACATGACAGTAATTGTAGTTACCTGTGCAGCCGGGAATGTGGAGAAATGGGTGGATGCCTTGAGCCATGTAAAGTTCTTACAGTCACAGTTGACATAATACACGCTCAGTGAGTGTTGAGGTTGGGGCAAAACCAAGCTCTCATGTGACCTTGCGCAGGCCCTTTTAGGGTAAGGCTCAGCAGGCCACTGCAAGATAAGGTATATGCATGGCCTACTGGAAGGTTCCTCCTGGTTTTTTTTCCCCCTGGTATAAAGTGTGCATGTGTGCACACTTGCAGACCCCAGATAGACAGAGAGATCTTGAGATCACTGTATCACTGGACCAAGGCATGAGGCTAAGGAAGCGGTCAGGAGGAGTGCAGCAACCGAGTGAGGTTTACACCTCTTGCCCTGGTCACAAACATGAAAGTGACTGGTGGCCTCACCTGCCTGTTCCAGAGCCCACATACTCTGGTGGCAACAGTAGAAGAGCTTCAGAGAGGCTGGGAGCAAGCAAGAGCCAGTTCCTGGGAGACCTGCTGGGACTGAGCCAGCTTTGGCAAGGAGGCCTGTGAAGGATGAGCAGCCAGTTTCCAGGACCACTGTGGGTCTCTCCTCTCCTCTCCTCTCCTCTCCTCTCCTCTC
>NC_034609.1:34697182-34716888 GCF_900095145.1 Mus pahari | reverse complement strand
TGTGTGTGTGTGTGTGTGAGAGAGAGAGAGAGAGAGAGAGAGAGAGAGAGAGAGAGAGGAGAGGGAGAGAATGAGAAATACAAAGAAATACAAATAGGGTTTCTGGGGACTAGAGATGGCTCAGGATCCAGGTTTAGTTCCCTGAACTTACAACAGGCAGTTCATAGCCATCCAGAGCTTGCTTGATCTGATATAGATTCTACATCCTGGGGCTGGAAGGGGCAGTCTGGTTAGGCATGGAGTTCCCTCTCCAAAAGCCACCATGAGGGCGGCTCCACACAGACCACACAAGCTGAGATGGTGCTAAGGAATAGCATGCTATAACCAAGACGTGGAAACAAATATCAAATCCCAAGGTTTCGATTTGTCTCTCACAGGACCTGGTGGACTGGCAGAAACCTCTGCTATGGCAGGTGGGCCACCTGGGGGAGAAGTATGATGAATGGGTTCACCAACCAGTGGCCAGGCCCATTCGCCTCTTCCACTCGGACCTCATCGAGGCCCTCTCCAAGACCGTCTGGTGAGCGCCATGCAGGGTCTGGAACGGGCCACCCCTCACCTCTGATAATGCCGGGGAAAATATAGAAGCAGGAACAGTTGAGTCCCTCCTTATAATAAAGGATATTCTGTAAATTACTGGAGAGGGTGGAACAGGCTAACTCCATAATCAATTCCTGCGCATGGTTTCATCTCCTATCTGGGTAACATCGTTCCATGTGCAACCGCTCTTTTCTAAACTTCTTTATAGGGTTAGAAGCCTTTAATGCCCAGGGAAACAATTTTTCCTGCAATTAGTTCCTCCTGCCACAAGAGGTCAGTGTCTATATAGCTGTCCAAGACTCAGTAACTGTAGTATCCCATAATTCTTTTCTGCTCAAGACTCATCACAAGAGTCGGGCAGACAGACTCAGCTTGGCCTCTCTTTTCCTCTGCTCTTCACGCCATTGTCCCTTTGGACCACAGCTTTCATTATCTCCCTCCCTCCATAGTTAAGATGTATGCTTCAGGGAAGCTCGATTGTGTTGTCTCCCCTTCCCTCCCTGTGTATCTCTCTCTCACCCCGATGACCCTCCTGCAGGTATAGTGTCCCCATCATCTGGGTGCCCCTGGTGCTGTACCTCAGCTGGTCCTACTACCGAACCCTCACCCAGGACAACATCCGGCTCTTCGCGTCATTCACAAGAGGTAACACTACGACGGGCCTCTCCCTGACTTGTTCCCGTGGGTCTTGAAGGCAGGAAACGGTGTGGAGTTTCTATGGGCATAGGAAACCACATCACAAACACTTCAAAGCGCAGCCTAGAACGAAAAAGAGTCATCCTCCCAAACCCGTGGGTACAAAAACGAGCATCATATGAATAGAAACGAAACAAAATGGTGTCCTCAAATGTCACAACAATAAAACAACCGGGGAAGGGAACTTCTCACTGAGATTAAGAACAGAGAATGCGCTAGGCGTGGTAGGTACACCCTTGCTCCATAATCTCAGCGGTGGGGGGTGGGGTGGGGGGGTGGAGACAGGAATACCGTTACAAATTGAGGCTATTCTTATACACATCAGCAGCCCTGGGGCAGCCAACGCTGCATAGTGACGCTCTGTCTCAGTTCAGATAACAGAGAATGTACAGCCTAGAATTCCTCACTGGGAGGCTAAAGGAAGACCAGGTGTGGTGGTGCACACATGGAACCCTAGCGCGTCAAGAACAAAGACAAGCGGGAAGCCAGCCTCATCTGCCATAGCATATCCAAGGCTAGCCAGCCTCATCTGCCATAGCATATCCAAGGCTAGCCAGCCTCATTTGCCATAGCATATCCAAGGCTAGCCAGCCTCATCTGCTATAGCATATCCAAGGCTAGCCAGGGTTATATAATGAGTCTCTGACCCAAAAGGCAATAGAGGCAGTGGTGGTGCACGCCTTTAATCCCAGCACTCGGGAGGCAGAGACAGGCGGATTTCTGAGTTCGAGGCCAGCCTGGTCTACAGAGTGAGTTCCAGGACAGCCAGGGCTATACAGAGAAACCCTGTCTTGGAAAAACAAAACAAAACAAAACAAAAAAAGACAATAGAAGATAGATAGATATCTAGATAGATAGATCATACATACATACATACATACATACATACACACACAAACAGACAGACGTGAAAGCAGTATTTGAGGTGGCCCAGCTGAAGTCGGATGAGTCTGTGCTCACCTCAGATCGGAGGAGAACATGGGAGAAAGATATGCAAGTACCATAGACTGTCCTCAAAGCTAAGAGCCACACAACACAAGCTGAGTCTTCAGCGACACAGATCCCCTCTTACTGTAGAGCCTGTGCCAGACCAGGTTCTTCCCTGAGACTCCTCTATTGTTCTGTCCTCTCAGAGCTGAGGAAGCATGGTTATTCCAGAATGTATACATGTATCACACATGGTACATGGTTATGTGCATGCAAGATTATCTCCCAGGGTTTTAAGACAATTAATTTAAAAATACAGTTGAGGAAGGGACTGGGGAGATAACCCAGTCGGTAAAGTGTTTGTCTCGCAAGCGCGGGCACCTGAGTTTGAGTGCAGACTCTACATAAACAGCCAGGCTGGGCGGGGAGCACGTGTGATCCCAGAGCTCAGGAGGCAGAGACACATGGACCCCTGGGGTCCACCAACCAGCCAGCCTAGCCTAATTGTCCGGCTTCAAGTTCCAGTGAGAGACTCTGTCTCAAAAAACAAAGTGGATGGCTCTTGAGGAAGACCAACACCCATGGCTGTCTGTCCTCTGGCCTCTACATGCTTGCCACATACCTGTAGACACGTGTGTATTCACACACACAAATGAGCACACAGACACAAAATACAGCCTGAAATTGTTAAACAAGTGACTCGGGGTCGTTGTAGCCTAGGACATGGAGACCAGCTATTCCCCCCAGCCTCTGGTTAAGGGGTAGGGGACAGAGAGTTTGGCATGGGCTATTATCCACAGAACACATAGAACTGAGTTTCTCAGAGTGGCTTCTCTGCCATCTCGGCTCACAGAGTTGGTGCTTACCTCAGCCTCCTGACTAGCTAACCTGCCTGGCACCTGAGGGTTGTTACGTTCCCTCGCCTGATCACAGTTTGTCCCCGACACGCACCAGACGGTTTCCTTCCTCTGCACACAGAGGCCTCTCTTCATCCTACATTTCCTGAGGGCAGCAAGTCAACCTCCCATAGCACTGAGACCCTCGGCTTCTCTGCCTCACCCAAGATAGGGTGGGGGACGAACAAGCTGTGGAAAGTGCCCCCACAACCCAGCCCAGAGCCCAGAGGGTTACCGTGCACATCCCACTAGCCGCAGTTACCCTTTCGGCCCACGCTGAATAACTCAGGCACAGCACGGGGCTTGTTGCACAGAGGCCTGCTCACTGAATTGCCCACTGTCTGCCCAGCACTCCCCTAACAATTACCAACAGTGACAGGGCAGCCAGGGCTGGTGGCCAGAGGGGGAAGGGGACCCTAAAGCTTTGGCCCAGGTCCCTCTGCTGGATTTCTCCAGAGATGTCACTCAGTACCAGCTCCATCCGGATGGGCAGACTGGGTAATGCTGGGGTGAGGAGGCGGGTGGAGGCTTGACCTATAGGAAAGGGCTGTTCTGCATGGCCAGGACAGTGATTTGAGGGCTCCACAGCACCACAGGCCTCTGCAGACAGCTAAAATGGGCCTGCAAGATAAAGGTCCAGCTTGGCAGGCCAGTAAGCCTGTGGCTGCCATGCCAGCCATGGTGGCGTGAGAGACCCGTTGCCTCGTGTGTCTCTCATCCCCGCAGATCGCCATGCCAGGCCCAAGTCACAGGCAGAGCAAATAAGAACTCTCCAAGCCAGGTAAAAGGGACACTCAGTGGGGTCCCATTGTAGCCACTGGACAAATGATGTCCTGAAGAAATGAAGAGAAGGTAGAGAGGGTCAGGATATACTATGATATAGTTCAAAGGAGACACCAACTTCAGAGTAGGGTGGAGCCTGTGGGACCTATGGGTGCCTACGGAGCCACATGTCATGTGCATTTCCAAGGGAAGGGTAATCCCCGAGCACCTGGAGACCCACTTGGAGCCATTTGTCAAAATGACAGAGCCTCACTCTGCAGCTCTGGGACTGCTAATGTAAACAAGAACAGCCTGGCTATAGGCAAAAAGCTAGTGGTCACTCCCGCTTCCCATATGCTCAGAATGTCTTCCTCCCTCTGCAGCCCCTCCCCCGCACACAGCCATTGTGCCTGGGCCTGCCTACGGTGTACAGACGACCTGGGTCCTTCAGAGGGTCCTCTCTATGCTGTCTCCCTATGAGCCCGGTCTGCTCATAGAGGGACCCAGATCAAAATTTATCCGGGCACAAGCCTATCATGGTCTTTCTCTACCCCTCTTCTCTCCCCATAAGTCTCTGTGAACCTTCTGTGTTAAGCACTGGGCACATAGAGAAGAACTCACTCATTAAAAAAAACAAAACAAAACAAAACTTATTACCACCAAGTTTGGGGCAAATGGCAACACAGGACCTAGTGCCTAAGGGTGACACCGGAGGGCAGAGCAAGATGCACGAAGCAGCCAGAAGTGGGTGGAGACATCTACATGAGCCATGTGGGCTGATCCCCAGGGATTAAAAAAAAGGCAAGGGGACTCCAGGGGACACAGCATCAGCAAAATTGTGTGTGCAGGGAAAAAAACGACATGGCATATCTAAGGAACCATTCATTGGTGCTTTGATTGAGCCTCCGTATAGGTGACATGTCTGGAAGGACAGGACTTGAGGGACATGGAATGTTGTATGTGTGGGAGGGGACTAGACTTTGGTTAAAGGCCAGGAGATGTCGCAGAATGGCTTAACAAGGTATAGAAGGAGTGGAAGTCTGACTCTGCCCTGGGGGCCACTAGGTGGTAAGGTAGAGGGATTCAGATCTGTGACATGGGGTTGGAGAAATGGCACTGCTCTAGCAGAGGACTTGAGGTCGGTACCAGCTGATGACCTTTCCGTAATCTAGCTCCAAGAGATCAGGCACCTCTGGTTTTCTTGTGGACCTGCATACACACACACACACACACACACACACACACACACACTTAAAAATAATAACTATCTAGAAAGGAAAATAGTGAACTAAGATGGATGAGTGGGTAGACAAATAGATTTAAATGACAGATTGGGCATGGTGGTGCGTGGCTGTAATTTTAGCACTGAAGAGGCTGTCAGGAAAAACAACTACATACTCCTCCTCCACAAGCCATATGCTTATGAGGAGGCTATTGCGATAATAATAAGGAAACAGACAAGTGCCAGTGGAGATGAGATTCACACATGGTGAAACCGTTTTAATTTGAATAGCTCGGTGGCCCTGAGTTCAGGCACCATCCCTATATAGTTCCAAACATCCAAACACCTCAGAAGGGAACTCAGTTCCTCCTCGTTCTCCTCCCTCCTCCCCACACTGGCCTCCGCTCTTTCTGTGTCTATGGATATACTTGGTCTGGATTTCCACTTAAATGGAAGCAGGCACTCTGTGGCCCTTGCCCGTGGCTTCTTTCACTTTACCAAGAAGATCTGAAGTGGGTAGGGGTGACAGGTCCTGGTCACTGCTGGAAGTAGGAGGATAGCTTAAGGTTTGGTAACATGTGGTTATCCCCAGAGGAGGACAGCCCAGTGACTAACCTGGAGGGTGAGGGCCAAAGAAGGAGGAAGGCAGTCAGCTTCATTTGCGAAGGGTCAGTGCTGGGGTCCTGTGTACACCACGTGCAGATACACAGTGGCAAGTGGCCGACCAAAGGTGGGGTAGAAGTATAGATCTGGGGGTTGCCAGCCTGTGGTTAAACTCAGTTAGCAAACAGAGTTTGTGGGGTGAAGGCTTCAATCCAAGGGACAGAGGCATAGTTTCCACAGTAGAGCCTGAGAGGGGACATCCAGTCCCAACACTTGATTGACTATGGACACACAATTTAAAATATGCTAAAACAAACAAACAAAAAAACACTGAACTCTCTTTTATGGGTGAAATGTGTGGTACAAGAAAATTTTGTGAGACAGGCTCTCATTGTGTAGCCCAAACTGGTTTTAAACTAACGATCCTTCAGCCTCAGCCTCCCAGTTATTGGAATTACAGGCATGTGCCACTATGTTCTGATATATATATATATATATATATATATATATATATATATATAATGTGAGTACACTGTGGCTCTCTTCAGATACCAGAAGAGGGCATCGGATTCTGTTACAGATGGTTGCGAGCCACCTTGTGGTTGCTGGGAATTGAACTCAGGACCTCTGGAAAAGCAGTCTTAACCGCTGAGCCATCTCTCCAGCTCCTTAAGATTATATCTTATAATAAGGCTATTTTGAGAGAGGGGGGAGGGAGAGACAGACAGAAAGTCATAAGAGACCCACACATGCACACACACACACACACACACACACACACACAAATAACTCTAGCTTCCTAAGTAATGTTGCTTGGAGAATGTAATTTACTACAAAGTTTTAAAATGTAATAACAAAACAAACAAAAAACAGAGACAGAGAGAGACAGAGAGAGAGAGAGAGAGAGAGAGAGAATAGCTAAACTGTAGTGAGGAAGGGGCATGTATAATTAATTTCCTTTTTTTTTTTTTGAGACAGGGTTTCTCTGTGTAGACTGTCTTGGAACTTACTCTGTAGACTAAGTTGGCCTCGAACTCAGAAATCAGCCTGCCTCTGCCTCCTAAGTGCTGGGATTAAAGGCGCGTGCCACCACTGCCCTGCTATAATTAATTTCCTAGTTGCTCTGACCCAATGCCTGACAAGAGCGATTGGTCTGGCTCCTAGTTTGAGGCTAGTCCATCAAGGCTGGGAGGTCTTGGAGCAGGGGCATGAATCAGCTGGTCACTTCATGCCCACAGGCAGGGAGCAGGAGAGATGAGTGCTGCCCGGCTCACTTCTCTTCACTCCAGCCCAGGACACTGTGTGACCCACACTCGAGATCGCTCTTCCCCGGTCTGTGTAAATGTTTCTGGAAACACCCTCACAGAAGCACACAGAGGTGCGTTTCCATGGAGATGTTAAATCCAGTCAGGCTGACAATGATCACTAACCATCACAGAGGGTAAAGCCAAGAAGGTAAGACAGACGAAGAGGAGCCTAGACAAGAGCAGAAAGGACTAGAATTGCAGTCTCTTATAGAGCCATGACCCGAGCCTGAAGAACTGCAGGATGTCATCGGAGGGCTGGATCGCAAGGACTCTGATCCTGAAGATACCTGGACAGCCTCTCCGCATCCATTCAAGCTGACCTTTCCCCTCGCACACTGTGATTTCCAGTCTGTTGACATTTCTGTATTTAGGTTTTCCTGTCCTTCCTGCCTGTGGGACCTTTACACACAGTCCCCAGTTGCTCATTTCTTCCATCAGTGACTCCTGGCTCTGGTAGCTCTTTCAAGATGGTCTCCTTTCCTTCCCCTGTGCCACCAGGTCACCCTTCTAGGTAGAGATCCAGCTTTCAGCCAGAGCTGTGCCTCCTACAGTCCCCATTGAAAAACGCTGGCGCTCTGGCCAATAGCTACCATTCTAGTAAAGATCCCTTCCAAGCCCACTGTAGATTCTCACAGCCTTCTTCCCACCTCACCACAGGGCTTTTCAGTGGTAGCTTGCCCACAGCTACTAGGCAGAGGGCAACAATACCTAAGTTAGCCTGGGTGACAAGTCAAGGACTCTGGAGCCACTGGGCACAGGTGTGCATGGCATTCATCAACCCCGACCACCTCTCTCCACTGCAGAGTATTCAATGATGATGCCGGAGTCCGTGTTCATAGGCCTCTTCGTGCTGGGCATGCTTGTCTGGACCCTTG
Organism: Mus pahari; assembly: GCF_900095145.1. Taxonomy (NCBI): domain Eukaryota; kingdom Metazoa; phylum Chordata; class Mammalia; order Rodentia; family Muridae; genus Mus; species Mus pahari. The sequence goes on along the minus strand of NC_034609.1, from coordinate 34,709,060 downwards.
TGGAGTACGTCATCCACCGCTTCCTGTTCCATATGAAGCCCCCCAGCAACAGCCATTACCTCATCATGTTGCATTTTGTCATGCACGGCCAGCACCACAAGGTGAGCAGGGTGGGTCCCACACCAGGCCCCATCCAGCACCTGCAGCCAGCTCCCAGGAGTCGTCCCAAGAATCCGGTCCTGGGCTAGAAGTGATGGAAACCAAGGATGCTTGAGATTTCTCAGAGGGGTGGCTGGGCTGGACATTCTGATCTGAGCCAGGTAGGGACGACGTGAGTCAGGTGTGTACATGCTCTAGTGTACACACACACACACACACACACACACACACACACACACACACCATCATCATCATCATCATCATCATCATCCAGACCTGTCACCATCTTTAAAGCTCACAACTCATCCGTTCACCGAGCAATGTTCTTGGAATACTCCAGGAACATTGAACCAGACTTCAATGAACAAAACAGACAAAACCCCTCATGCTGGTAAAGCTGTCTTCTGAAGATGGCTGTCCTGTGTGCCCATTCCGCAGGGGAAACTGAAGCACTCGGGGATCAAGGAACCGAGTAACTGGCCCCTCTTCCTTTGAGGGTCATGAGCCAAAGGCTTGGCCTCTGATTCTGTGGCTCCCCGTAAACCCTCTTCAACAAAGAAGCCTCCGGTTGCTGATGTTGTGTGGGGGAACCTCACATCAGCAGCCCGGGGTTAACCCAGACTGTGGTGAGAGGATTCTAGAGGCTGGGCACGATGCCTCCCTGTCCCTTATTCCTCCTGTCTAGCAGCTAACAAGTCCCAGAACCCAAGTGGTCCTGGGAAACGGTGTGGTTGCCCTTGGGAAGTTTGCCAGGTCCCATCCTGACTACGAAATAAGGGATGGGATACTTTATCTGGGTCTTTCAGGCATGTTGACCTACCTGTCTCAAAGCAAACAAAGATAACAAGCCTGTGCAGGACAGGTCACCCCTCATTGCAACACCCAGCCAGCTGCTCCACTCCATTCTGTATAAGAAGCATTGGCACGCTGACAGGCTGTAGCCATAAGTAGGCCCAGTGGCCATGGGCTTAGGCTCGGCCTTGGGCTGCCTCTGACACCCGCACCTCTCTGCCAACAGGCACCGTTTGATGGCTCCCGTCTGGTCTTCCCCCCAGTGCCAGCCTCCCTAGTGATTGCCTTCTTCTATGTGTTCCTGCGGCTCATTCTGCCTGAGACCGTGGGAGGCATCATTTTTGCTGGGGGTCTCCTGGGCTATGTCCTCTACGACATGACCCATTACTACCTGCACTTTGGCTCTCCACACAAGGGTTCCTACCTGTACAACATGAAGGCCCACCATGTCAAGCATCACTTCGAATACCAGAAATCAGGTAAGGCCGGGCCTCCGGGCCTTTATTTTTGTTTATTGATATATTTGGCAGATTCAGCCCCAACTAAGAGCCGGGCTCCATTCAGGGAGTGGCTTATACAGAGAGCTCATCTGTCTAGACAGCCATGCAGAGAGGGGCAAGCAAGGAAACCAATACATGGCAAAGATTATCTCCGACAGTGGTTAAGTGTCATAAAGAAAATAAAGCAAGAAAGCTTCGGGCTAGGTGGTGGTAGCGCAGGCCTTTAAACCTAGTACTCTGGAGTCTAAAGCAGGAAGGTCTCTGTGAGTTCCAGGCCAGCCTGGTCTACATAGGGAGTTCTAGGCCAACCAGAGCTGTAAAGTGAGACTCTTCCAGAGGTCCTGAGTTCAATTCCCAGCGCCCACCTGGCAGCTCACCATTGTCTGTGACTCCAGTTCCAGGGGATCTGATGCCCCCACACAGGAAAAACACCAATGCACATACAGAAAAAGAGACAAAAAAAAATAAAATAAAGTGTGTAATATATTTAACCAGCATAACTAAAGTATTACCATCTTGTAATTAACATGAAGACCATTATATGAGTTAGCTTACAGTATCTTATACTAAGTCTATTTTGTACTGAGAACACATCTCGATTCATATGCTAAAATTTTCATCAGGAATATTTAATCTATATGAATATGTAATTAAAAAGACAGACTCATGGGGGCAGTGGTTAAGAGCACTGCTCCTCTTCCAGAGGTCCCAGGTTCAATTCCCAGCACCCACCTGGCAGCTCACGATTGTCTGTGACTCCAGTTCCAGGGGATCTGATGCCCCCACACAGGAAAAACACTGATGCTCATATAGTAATAGTAATAATACTAACAATAATAATAGTAATACAGATTCACCAATATCAGTTGCTTCAAATATACTTCTGCATTATCCAGTAACCGAGTCAAATTTGAGTTCACATCAAAACTTAAAATAATTTGAATTGAATGAAATCAGAAATGAGTTCCTCTGCAGACCCTAGCCACACCCCCCCAGGACTCAAAAGACAAGTGATTCTTGCACCTACCATGCTGACATATAAAGCCCACATAATGTAATTCAAGAAACGGGTCTCCGCAGCAGTCACTGGAGCTGAGACCAGATGAAAAGAAGGGGTAGTGTCTGATGTCTGGGAAGCCGGCATTCCAGGAACAACTCCTGGGGATAGGAATAGAGTTGTCCCGGCAAGGAAGAGAGGGAAGTTGGAGGGGGGAAACCTGGAAACACAGATAGGGCCAGGCCAACCCAGAAACAGGACAAACACAGGTGTTTGGTCCTTGGTCCCTGGCTGCTGAGTCTTCCCTAGCTCGCCCTCCCCAGGTAAATGTCTTTCTTCTCTTCTACCAGCACCTCACCCTCTGTCCCGTTTGTCTCCCTCTGCAGGGTTTGGCATCAGCACTAAACTGTGGGATTACTTTTTCCACACCCTCATTCCAGAGGAAGCCCACCCGAAGATGCAGTGACAACCCCTAGACCCTCTGTTCTGCCCTTGGTCTATCCCCAGACCCTACCCATGTCCTACCCCCCACCTCCACCCAGACCTGCTGAGGTCAGCTTGGCCAGGCAGGATGGGCTCTGCCTAGCCCTGGGGCCTGGTGGAGACCTGAAAGCAGGGCTTCCCTTCCGGCTTCCTGTGTGAGGATAGCATCCTCTTCTCTTGATAGCCGTGGCCCTTGGGGACTGGCTCATTCCCAGAGAATGATGACCTCCCCGTTGGCATTCGTGCCTAAGCTTCAACCCTCAGTGCTGTTTCAGGGTCCAGACAGTGGCCCCAAGGGGCATGAAGGAAACTGACCCCACCTGTGCCTTAGAACCCTGGGCTCCCTGGGGGCTTCCCCATGCACAGCGGAAGCATGGCGTGCAGGCCTGTGGCCACATCGTACTCTCCTATCCTTTCTTGGGAGAGTTTGATGGTGCAGAAGTAAATGAAGGGCTATTCCAAGAAGAAACGGCACGATGCCTCCCACAGGCCATTCCCAGACCCCAGGACAGCCACTTTGGGCCCTGCCAACCCCAGATACCAGCTGTACTATCTGCAGAAGTGATCCAGCACTTGTCTTCCTGGGCAGAGAGCACGAGGGTGGCTGGCATTCTCTGCTGCAAGGCTGACAGAAGCCTTGGCCCTTGTCTTTGGGGATCAACAGCAGCTTTCTCTGTCTCCCCTCTCCCCCCAAACCACAAAACTGCTCCCCAGCAGAGGCTGGAGAAGTCTGCGTTAGTGAGATCCCCAGCCTAGCCCTGGTCATACTTGGCCTCCACCTGCACAGGTAGAAACCTGCCCCACTCAGGACCCTCCCAGAAGTGCCTCCTGAAGCCAAGAAGGGGCTTGTATGTGGTGCCTTATCACCCTCCCCCACCCAGACTGTCCTTCCTTGTAACCAGAGCCCTCACTGCTCCCAAGTCTTATTTATAAGCTACATAAATATTTTTAATCTGGCCCCAAATGAAGTAGCTGGTCAGATGGCCCTTTCTAATCCTATGTATTGAGCTTATGTAAAAGACAAAAAAAAAAAAATCATCTTGCCTTCCTTTTTGTTCCTTTCTTACCCACAAGCGATTACTACTTGAAACTTATCAAAAACCCAATGGGTGCAAAGACTAAAGAGAGGCAGTGTGACCAGTCTATGATTTGTACTGTTTACGGTGAAGCTATCTAGAGATTTTGGGATAAATATACAAAACTGCAGTTGTGAAATAAAGATGTAAATAAATTGTATATTTTGAAAAATAAAACATTGAGAAGAAACCAGCAATGACCCATTCGTGTTTGTTGATGGTGACTGGACTCCGTTATCACTGGGAAGGAGGGACACTGACTGGTCTAGAAGGAGGAAGGTGTTATCACTCCGAGCAAGTTGTACCCAGTTTCTGGGCAATGAGATAATAAAAAGCTGACAGACTGTGTGTCATAGTGCGCGCCTTTAATCCCAGCAGAGGCAGAAGCAGGTGGATGTGTTGAGTTCAGTGCCTGCCTGGTCTACAAAGTGAGTTCCAGGACAGCCAGGGCTACACAGAAAAATCCTGTCTCAAACAACAAACAAACAATGAAAAACTAAAAAGTTTCCTGTCCCTCAACAACAACCCACTGCCCACTGTTCCTCAGTATAAACTCCAGCCTGGCAACCATCTCCCTCATCTATGCTGAGATTTTGGCTAACTTGATCTTGGGTAGGTCTTACGCAGATGACAACAGCTGCTGTGAGATCATGATTTCAATAACATATAAAAAGTAATAAACATAAAAAAATTTTAAAAACAATAAACATATAAACATAAAAAGACAGAATCTCCCAGCATTCCTCATTCTCTATGTCTCCTCTTCTGTGATATTTCCTGAGCATGGTGATGGGGAGTTAATATAGACACTCTGGGGCTAGAGAGAGATGACTCAGTGGTTAAGAGCATTGACTGCTCTTCTGACGGCCCTGAGTTCAAATCTCAGCAACCACATGGTGGCTCACCACCATCTGTAATGAAATATGATGCCCTCTTCTGGGATGTCTGAAGACAGCTACAGTATACTCACATACATTACATACATACATACATACATACATACATAAATTTAAGAAAAAGAATACGTTTTTGTTTTAGTCCCTGGTGTAGGACATGGGGCTGCTTCAGACTGTCCACAGCAGCTGACCATGTTACCTCTTGCTCTAGCGGGGGCACCATTTTGACAGTGGCAGATAGTTTCAGAGATTGTGTGACTCTGGGAATTTGGGGGACTCATCAGAGGGTATATAAATGCTAGAGCCCCAAGAGTGGGATATCAGTTATTTATTTAGTTTTTTTAGGTAGTCTTGTGCAAAGAAGAAACAAGAACAAGAAGAAATTAGATATCCTGAAGATTAAACTTGCCCCCCCCCAAAAAAAAACTTAACACCCCTCCCTACGCAGCAGGAAGTAGTCTAACAATAAAGATGTCAGCTTTCCCAATCTATCCTTTTTTTTCTCTCATATTTAGTGTTAGGAGGTTGAAACAGTGGAAGAAATGGGGTGGAGAAGGGTGGAAGAAAAAAGAACCCACCAAATAGCAAAGGCAGGCTCCTGGGGAGCCAAAGGTAACAGCATCTATCCAACCTCAGCAGAAATTCAAGGAAGCAGGTTCAAAAGAACTGATGGAATTCTGATCAGAGCAAAGCAAATGCAACGTTGTCTCTTATTGATCTCGCAATTGTCCTTGCCTGATTCTCTATCCAGCACCTAGCCCCCAGCCAGGTGTTAGCACTCCCCAGACCATTGGGTCTTTGGGTGGCCAGAGGAACTACTCCCTCAATTCTGTCCTATTGCATTCTTTCTTGATCTCTGCTTTGAACTTTGTATCCTTTGTCTTGTACCCAGAACAATAAGCTACATGTAGAGAAGCCCAGTATCAGTCAGCCTTGTCTCCATCAGCTCTGCCTAGTAACAGTTGGGTTTTTGCCTTCTGGTCCCTGGACTCTGCTGCCCCCTGGTGACAGCATGCAGCCCCGCTTGTTAGGACAGTTCTCAGAGTTCCTGTTTAGAAACCACGCTTGTATAAGGACACATGCTCCACTATGTTCATAGCAGCCTTATTTATAATAGCCAGAAGCTGGAAAGAACCCAGATGTCCCTCAACAGAGAAATGGATACAGAAAATGTGGTACATTTACACCATGGAGTATTACTCAGCAATTAAAAACAATGAATTTATTAAATTCTTAGGCAAATGGATGGATCTGGAGGATATCATCCTGAGTGAGGTAACCCAATCACAAAAGAACACACATGATATGCACTCACTGAGAAGTGGATATTAGACCAGAAGCTCAGAACACCCAAGATACAATTTGCAAAACACATGAAACTCATGAAGGAAGACCAAAGTGTGGATACTTCGTTCCTTCTTAGAATGGGGAACAAAATACCCATGGAAGGAGTTGCAGAGACAAAGCAGAGCCTGAAGGAACAACCATCCAGAGACTGCCCCACTTGGGGATCCATCCCATAAACAACCACCAAACCCAGGCACTAGGCAGATGCCAACAAGAGCCTGATGACAGGAGCCTGATATAGCTGTCTCCTGTGAGGCTCTGCCAGTGCCTGGCAAATACAGAAGTGGATGCTCACAGTCACTCATTGGACAGAGGACAAGGTACCCAATGAAGGAGCCAGAGAAATACCCAGGGAGCTGAAGGGGACTGAAGCCCCATAGAAGGAACATCAATATGAACTAACCAGTACCCCCAGAGCTCCTTGGAACTATACCACCAACCAAAGAAAACACATGGTGGAACTTGTGGCTCTATCTATATATGTAGCAGAGGATGGCCTAGTCAGTCATCAATGGGAAGACAGGCCCTTGGTCCTGTGAAGGCTCTGTGACCAAGGGCCAAGAAGCAGGAGTGGGTGGGTTGGGGAGCAGGAGGATGGGGGAGGGGAGAAGGGATTTTCAGGGGGGAAACTAGAAAAGGGGATTACATTTGAAATGTAAATAAAGAAAATATCAAATTAAAAAAGTTTCAGACAGCTGTGAAAATTCTTGAATACTATGAAAATTCTTGATTAATTTATAAGACAAATTATATATGTAATATATAGAATGTGTATATAGATATATATGTAGACATTTTATATACATATATATGAGACAGAGAAAAAGTAAGAACCAATAAACCCTTATCATAAACTTAAAAAAAAAAAAGAAAGAAAGAAACCATGCTTGTGTGATTAGTTTTAAAACTTCCTGTCTTGTTCTCTTGTCTAACTCCCCTGTCTTATCGACTGTTTGGGGAGGAAACACAGAAACACTCTCCTGTGGATCTGCAAACAGCCTCAGTGGCTGGAGTTTCCTTCACAGGCATTCTGCCCAATGAATGAGTTGTATCTATAATGCATATTTCAGAATAAGTGTAAACCTTGGGAAATGCTGGATCTCCTATCTTCATCCCCCACACACAGAAAGAAGGAAATCTCTTGTTCCGGCTAACACATAAAGGAGGGGATCCCAGCTTCTCTTAGGCTCTCTAGAATGCAAAACCTCCAACAAAAACAACAGTGAAGATGACATGGACATGATTGAAAGATGAGGAGCAGTGGTTGGGGGAGGGTTAACTTTGAGAAGCATTAGATAAACATGTCAGGTTCATTTACTTGAGGAAAAGACACCAGAGTCTTTATGGACTAGTCATTCCCTTCCCCCATTGGCACAGGACTGTCTTCGGGGGCATCACCTGTCTTTATTTATAGCTACCCTCTGACATCCAACTGTATTAGTCCATTTTGTGGCTATAACAAAATGCCTGAGAGTAGGTACTTTATCAAGAAAAGAGGTTTATTCCACTGACTCTTTTGGAGGCTGAAAGTCCAAAGTTGAATAGGTCCCCATCTGTTTGGTTTCTGGCTATGTCGCACGCAAATACAAAATGAAATCTTTAAAATGAAAAGAAAATTCGTGAAATGAAAATTTTGTGCAACACACCAAGAAGAACTACCCTAAGGAAGGTGTTTTCATGAAGAGTTTCTATGGCTCTGATGAAACACCGTGGCCAAAGAAACTTGGGGAGGAAAGGGTTTATTGAGCTTACACTTGCACATTGCTATATAGGAATTGGTGCAGAGGCCATGGAAGGATCCCGCTTAGTGGCTTGCTTTCGTGGCTTGTTCAGCCGGCTTTCTTATAGAACCCAAGACCACTAGTCCACGATGGCACCACCCACTTTGGGCTAGACCCTCCCCCACTGATCAGTAATTAAGACAATGGCTTACAGCTGCATCTCATGGAGGCATTTTCTCAATTAAGGTTCCCTCCTTTCCGATAACTCTAGCTTGTGTCAAGTTAACATAAAAGTAGAAAGCAGAGAACGGTTGAAAGAATCACTGTGCAGAACTACACGGAGAGAGACATCAGACGCTGGGTTTAAGATGCGCTGAGCCCTGCTTGCTCTGCCAATCCACGCTCTATCCCACTCAGCACCGGTGGAGGCGGATCAGTGTGCTTGCCTGTGTTTATTTTGCCCTGTTCTTCAGACCCAAGACAAAGGATGAGTCAACAGATGGAGGAGTAAAGCCAGCTGTTTGCCTCCAAAAGTTTTGCGACGTCTTTCAGTGGTAATTTGTAGTTTCTAGTATCCTCACTGCAAACAAGGCACCACTAAGCCCAGAAGTTTGATCCTAGCACTGGGGGATGGAAGGAGCAGATTCTAAGGGCTCACTAGTCAGCCAGTCTAATTGAAACGGTGAACTCCAGGTTCAGCGAGAAATCCTGTATCAAACAATATGGGGGGTGGGGGGTGGCAGATCTGACACCCTGCCCTGCCTGGCCTTTGCAAGCTTTCATGTGGTGCACATACATACATACATGCAGGCAAAACATTTGTGTGTGCGTGTGTATGTGTGTGTCTAAAAACAACTTTTAATAAGATAGTGGGAGACTGTAGTGAAGATTGCTGTATGGGGCTGGGTTTGTGTGTCATCTTGACACAAGCTAGAGTCATCAGAGAGAAAGAACCTCAGGTGAGGAAACGCCTCCATGAGCTCCAGCTGTAAGGCATTTTCTCAAATAGTGATCAAGCGGGGAGGGCCCAGCCCATGGTGGTGGTGCCATCCCTCAGCTGGTGTCCTGAGTTCCATAAGAAAGCAGGCTGAGCAAACCATAGGAAGCAAGTCAGTAAGCAGCGCCCCTCCATGGCCCCTGCCTGCCCCCAGGTCCCTGCCCTGTGTGAGTTCCTGCTCTGACTTCCTTTGGTGATGAACAGCCAAGTGGAAGTGTAAGCCATGTAAGCTGAATAAATTCTTTCCTCCCAACTTGCACTTTGGTCATGGTCACAGCAATAATCACCCTGACTAAAACAGTTGCTCTTCTAGAGGAGCCAGGTTCAATATCTAGCACATGTATAACCTTCACAATCATCTATAACTCCAATCCCAAGGGATTGGACACCATCTCTGGCTTCCAGGGGCCCTTCATATACATGGTACACACACATATATGCAAGCAAAACACCCATTAAATAATTTAAGTATTACAATAAAATAATAGGTGGTGATGCAGTTGAGGAGACACATGATGTCATCCTCTGGCTTCCACATACACCTGTCTAGGTGAGTGTGCACACACACTCATGAGCTTGCACGTACACACATACACACACATACACACATATACACACACAAACACACAAATACACACACATAGCTACACACAAGCACACAGAGACACACACGGACACATACACACAAACACATACACACACACACACAAATACCTCATCAGACTCACTTAAAATATTTCAAGAATTTCCTCAGTAAGAAAAGATTTCTATATTTAATTCTGTTCATTTCACACCATTTTCTAAAAGTGTTATTAGTTCTGTTTTACATTTAGATCTACAATCCTTTGGGGTTAATTTTATAGAAGGTTTGCAGTTTGCAGTAGGTTTGTCCTTAGTTGTTATTGCACTGCCATTCAGAGACCAAATGTTGAACAAAGAATTTGTGATACATAAACTCTCAATATTTGTCAATAAAAAAATCACAAGTGAAAACAGGTCATAAGATATGGGCATTCATCAAAGAAGCAATTACTTATAGCAAATAACCCATGAAAGATATTTAGCATCATTGGTCACCAAGAAAATGCCAATTAAAGTCACTTTGAGATATCTACACACCTATTAAAATGCTTTTAATAATAATAAAATAAAAACAGCAAGAGAACAAGACTCTGGCGACGCTGGGCATGGTGGCGCACGCCTTTAATCCCAGCACTTGGGAGGCAGAGGCAGGCGGATTTCTGAGTTCGAGGCCAGCCTGGTCTTCAAAGTGAGTTCCAGGACAGCCAGGTCTATACAGAGAAACCCTGTCTTGAAAAAGCAAAAAAAAAAAAAAAAGACTCTGGCGAGGAGGCAGAGAAAATGGGTATCTTGCACATTGATGGTGGGACACTAGTAAATCTGCTTCGAAAGCTTTCACACCGGATGCTTCCAGTTCTAGCAGGTCAGCACGCCCAGTTCAGCTACTGTTATGATTGACAGTTCACACAGCTACCCACTTCTTTCGACCATGGCCTTGGGCAGAGCGGAGGCTGCCTTCTGACCTAGAACTTCAAGTGCTGACATCACCCCCCATGGAATCTGGCTGACTACACCATGAGTCTCGTAAGTTCCCATGAAGACCACATCTTTCTTTGTCGTTAATTTGTGCATGTGTGTAAGCATATGTCCACGGTGAGAGTATGGTCAAAGGGTACCTTGCAGGACATTTTTTCTTCTCTCCGATCGTTCACTGTGTGAGTCCCAGATGATCTCCCGCTTAGAGGCATGCACCTTTACCTGCTGAGTCATCTCGCTGGCCCTGGGGGCACACATTTCCCAGCTTTTCCTTCCTCTGCCTTTGCCAGGAGAGTTGACTCACAGTATATCATCACTGTGATGGTTTGTATATGCTTAGGCCAGGGAGTGGCACTATTAGGAGTGGTAGCCTTGTTAGAGTAGGTGCGTCACAGTGGGAGTGGGCTATAATACCCTAGTCCTGGCTGCCGGGAAGTGAGTAATCTGCTAGCAGCCTTAAGATGAAGATGTAGAACTCTCAGCTCCTCCTGTACCATGCCTGCCTGCATGCTGCCATGTTCCAGCCTTGATGATAATAGACTGAACCTCTGAACCTGTAAGCCAGCCCCAATGAAATGTCTTTATAAGAGTTGCCTTGGTCATGGTGTCTGTTCACAGCAGTAAAACCCTATTTAAGGCAGGTACATGCATAAATCTCTAGACCTAAGACCACTGACAAGGGAGAACAATTACAAAGTGGGCCTGATGGCCCAAGTCTGTTATTCCAGCCACATGGGAGGCTAAGAAAGCAGGGATCACAAAAGTTCAAAACCTGCTCAGGTAACTTAGAAAGACCTTGTCACAAAACAAAGAGGGGGCTGGTATGCAGCTCAGTGACAGGGAATTTGCCTAGCAAGCACAAAATCCTGGGTTCAGTCCACAGCACCACAGAAAAGGAGTGTGGAGGCACACTTCTGTTATCCCGGGATCCAGGAGGGAAGGCTAGAGGACCAACAGTTCAAGAACACCCTTGGCTACACGGTGAGTTCCATGCCAGCCTGGGCTACATGAGACCTTGTGGGGAATGTCTATGGGGAGAAAGGGCAAAAGAATGAGAAAACAGAGCTGGTGCGATGGCTCAGCGGTTAAGAGCACTGACTGCTCTTCTAGAGGTCATGAGTTCAATTCCCAGCAACCACATGGTGGCTCACAACCATCTGTAATGGGTTCTGATGCCCTCTTCTGGTGTGTCTGAAGACAATGACAGTGTACCCACATAACATAAAATAAATAAATCTTTAATAAAGAAAAGAAGCAAGAAAACAGGTAAACTAAGCCCCCCAGACATCCCTGAACTATGTTGTCTCAAAGTAAAATGTTTCACCATACAATTTATTTCTATTCTTTCCCAGCTATATAACATGAGTCAGCCAACAGCGTTTTCTTCTTCTTCTTCTTTTTTTTTTTTTTTTT
>NC_034609.1:34694091-34697020 GCF_900095145.1 Mus pahari | reverse complement strand
TGTGTGTGTGTGTGTGTGTGTGTGTGTGTATACAGCTTTAGCACTCCTGGAATTGGATTTGTAAACCAGGTTGACCTTGAACTCACAGAGATCCTGAGCTCTGGGACTCAAGGTCTGTGCCACCACCACCTAGCAAATGAAAGGTTATTTCTTATACTAGCTAACTGGGGATATAACTGACTTGAATAATAAACTCATCTTGAAAAATAACAAAGTTTGGAGATGACCTTAGAGGGGGAAAAAAGGAACTGACCCCTACTTGGGTAACCTCACACTCCCTTAAACTTCCTCCACTACTCCCCTATCTGCTGCCCCAGGATTATTCAACACAAAGCAGCCAAAGGAACCATCTCAGCACTTCTAGGGGTTACCTCCATTTTTATGTATTTACCGGTGTGGCATGCGTGCGTTTGCGTGCCGTGCCAGGGTCTGTGCACAAGTTGAAGTCAGAGAACAACGTGGAGGAAATCAGTTCTAGCTTTTCTCCTCGAGAGAGGAAAATGACTCAGGTCATCAGTCTCACTGAGCCATCTCATCCGCCTCCCTTTCGTTTTCTTTTTTTTCTTTTTTTTTCAGTTTTGCTGAACTTCCAGGCTATCCCATACAGTGGCTATCAGGGCTCCCTGCAACCTTATTTTCTCAACCCCCAAATTTAAGACCTCAAACAGAGAACCTGGGAAGACTCAGGGTAACTATTTAATGGATTTGGGGAAAGAATCAGCCAACAAGGGGCGCCAACTGGGAGCTGTCCAGAAAGCGGGTGTGGGAAGCTGGCATATCTCCAGCAGGAGTAGAAACCCAGGGGAAGGCGTGTCAAGCTGGCCGCGCTTCCGGAGCGGAACTCTGGACAGACACAGCTGTCCGACAGGTTGGTTTTGAGGGCTCCGCTGGGGCATTGCTGCGTTGGCCTAAATTTGACTTTAGGCGGGAACCGCGGCCAGTGCGGAGTTCCTCCGAGAGGCGGGAGGTTTAAGGTTGCACCAAGGGAGGGGACTCAGGTCACTGGGGACCTGCTCCAGCTTGGCGTGCATTGTCAACGAGGCAGAAGTCCGTGGTCCAGGAGCGGCGGAAGACTGATCCTACAGAAACTGAGTGCAGGTTAGACTGGAGGAGCGCCCCTCGAGATCACTTAGAATCCAGTGAGCAGTAGCGCGGCAGGAGGAAGCACAAGAATCACAGAATCACAGATTGGACTTCCTGGAACTCAGGGTGAGTTGGTTTCGATTCCCTAACTAAATTGGGCTGTCATTCTGCTAAGACCTCTGCTGACCTTTTTTGCTCAAGTAGGATGGAGATCAAGGAAAGGCAAAGGGTGGAGACCCGCCCTGAGGTGCCCAAGTGGTAGAGTAGATGGGGAGTCAGTAGGACAATCAATTTCCAGCACGGGGTTTGGGGGAGGGGTGGGGAAAGCGGGGATTCAGGACAGGGTTTCTCTGGGTGGCTCAGGCTGCACTGGAACTTGGAACTTGTTCCGTAGACCAGGCCGGACATGAACTCAGAGATCCGCCTGCCTCTTGATTGCCAAGTGCTGAGGCTAAGGGCATGCGCCACCATTACTCAGTTCTTAAGTATGAACGCTCTCTTCCTTTTCTGGGACCCATTTCACAAATAATCTAATGTAAAGTTTTTAAAAGGGCATCTGATATTTTTTAGACTATTTATTTTTTTTTGTTTATCGAAACAGGATCTCACTGTGTAGCTCTGGCTGGCCTGGAACTCACTGTATAGTCCAGGCTGGGGAGGGGGGGGATAAGAGTAAATTAATATATTTAGTAGTACTTCCAGATTTTTCGCCTTTGCTCTCAGACATCCAAGAAAGAGTCTTGACGACTTGGGCTCACCATCCGGGAATGTCTGCCCCCCCCCCCCCGAGATCCATTGATTTTCTCTAAGAGCATCCTGACAGGCTAGAGAGATGGCTCAGCCGTTAGAGTACCCTGACATTAATGCCTGTGCCTCCTGCCCAGGAATCCTGGGGACAAGGAAAACTAATTACTCACATGCTTGATTTCAGTTTAACTGCTTTTTCACTTTTGGGGGGGGGGGTAAGATTTATTTAATTTGTTTTATGTGAGTACACTGTTGCTATTCTCAGACACACCAGAAGAGGACATCAGATCCCATTACAAATGGTTGTGATCCACCATGTGGTTTCTGGGAATTGAACTGGAGACCTCCAGAAGGACAGTCAGTGCTCTTAACCGCTGAGCCAGATGGTTTTCCTTTTTTTACTTCAGCCCCTGGTTTTACTTTTTGACTCATGTTTTAAAGACAGATTGGGGGTCCAGGGAGTTATTTTCTCCGTGTTGTGATCTGATCTGTAAATGGATTTATTCCTTTCATTCATTCATGTGTGTGCGTGTGTGTGTGTGTGTGTGTGTGTGTAAACTGGTTGCTCTCCCAGAAGACCCAGGTTTGATTGCCAGTATGCACATGACAACTGTACTTCCGGAAGATCTGACACCCTGGCTCTACATGCATGCAATGCACAGATACACATGTAGGCAGAACACTCGTACACATAAAATAAAAATTAGCAAATCTAGCCAGGCAGTGGTGGCCTGTAGTGGTGAATTAGTTAGACCACATTGGCGCACACATGCCCCATCTGCCCAAGAGCTCTCTGGATTTGCGAATGAAAGATACACACACACACACACACACACACACACACACACACACACGACAGCTAATTTTGATATGCCTTGACTAATTCACAGGCTGGGCATTTTTAAACTTCCCCTCGCGGCTAGCACACCCTTCCCTCTGGTATTCCTGGTTTAATACCTTCTAAATCTATTTTATCTTTGCCATCTTGTTACCTTCTGCGCAGTCTCACCCCCACCCCCGTAGGTCTGCATTCCCTTTCCGCCTACATTGTAGGATGCTTTCTCTCCCATCTCCCCTCTCTCCCCTCTCCCCCCTCTCC